>NW_020897691.1:23885377-24070136 GCF_003984885.1 Neopelma chrysocephalum
CCCCTCCTCTCCTCTCCGACCCTCTCAGCTCTTTGACCAGTGACTCCCTTCTTTCCCACGCTTTACTTCTTTTATGCAGATCTAGCTAATTTTTTATTACTACTCTTCTTTCAATCAATTTTAACTACTGTGTGTGTAACACTTATTGGACTCCAGTTTTCCCTCCGTCACTTAGATGCTACATGTCCTTGCATGCCCTGAGCTAACTAGATATATTTCGAAATTTATTGGTTTCCTAGATATTTTTCTCCTAAATTACCAAGGGTCTCCAGAGGAGAAAGATAGGATTCATTCTATGTGCAGAAATGGCTTAAAGAGGTCAGTGAAAAATCATTTTATTCTCGGGTCATCATTTCTTATGGAGCTGTAGGCCCAAGACTGACTCTCTCCCCAGTCATTCCCCTCATCAATCTCTTATTCCCAGCTTATCAAAAATAAGGTTCCCATTTTGCTCTGTAGGCTTCACCTCTGGTTTCTCTCAGGACTAGATGTGAAGGTAAGATTGTATCTAATATCCCATCCACATGGAGGAAAATCTGAACATCTGTGGGACTTGGCACCGAGAACAGCTATAAACAGAAGAGTCGTTCTGCACACTAGTGAGCTATGTCATTGAACACCATCAAAAGCTGGCAGAGAAGTAATGGAAAATGAGTTAAATGTCATTCTGCCTTTCCATGGCTTGTCATTATGTTTTTTCATCAGAGACATTAGGCATGTTTAGAATATTTTTTACTTTGCTCCACAGTTTCTTGATAATAACAGGGGCATGCTCAGGTATACAGATTTTTTCTGGTTTGCTCTCCTTATTTTTTAGGAAACTAAGAATCTAATGCACAGATGGGCATCTTGGAACGTATCAAGTGTATGTACCTCTTTGTACCATGAAATCTTTGTACATGTATTTGGAACCTTTGAAAAGAAAGTGGTGAATAAGATAATGAGCAGTTGAACAAAAGATTCAGAGAGAAGCTGCTTGTGGAATGAATACAGATCTATGTAAATGAGAAGGGGAAAAATACTAAAGAACAAAACAAATGAATCTACCAGAGAAAGACAGTGTTACAATTATGCTAATGAGAAACATCACGAATTAATTCTTACACTAGTCTTCTGGTAAGATAAGTCAAAATGGACCTCACTCCTTCAGCACTACTGAAGTGAGGCAGTTTTCTTATACGGTTAAATATTTTTATTGTTGTCAAGTGAGGAAATGATAAACATAGGTATAATCTCTTGCACTCTAACAAAAATATGGAGTACAAAAGAAAGTGAAACCTAAGCATAGCCTAGGTGAGGAAACCAAAGGTTTTAACTATTAGGATCTTCAGAGTTTTCTAATGTTTTCTGATCTTTCAACTTCATCTTCCCAAAATGTGGGATGAAGACATACTTCTTTATAAAGCAAGCAACCCAAACACATTCCTATTTGTTCATATGACTCTAAGAGCTGGTGTTATCACAGAAAAAGTACATCATGGGATTCATAACAACATTTGCAAAGCTTGGTCACACGGGGTCATGTGAAGCTGTGGCTGTTGAGGGCAGAGGAAGCCGCCTGGATGTCAGAATCGTCAACTTTTTATTACAGTAAAAGATTTTAAAAAGTTTACAGTACAATATAAAGAAAAATAACGATTAGATCAGCCTTTTTTTCTAAGAATATGCAGTTGTGCCATGTGCTTAACTTATTCTAAATGCCAACAATGCTTTGATGATGTATTAATTTTGCTCAATTGTCCATAAAATGTGCTTCTAACTTCTGAGGTTGATTTTTCTCATGCATCATTTTTTAATGCTATTCAAAGACCAGAAAGAAAATTTTTTAAATGGACAAGTGGTAGCCAAGTCCTTCACTACCAATGTGAAACCTGTGAAAATTAGGTGTGTAATTGACATTTAGGGTTTTTTTGAAATCTCTGCAGAGGTTGTAAAGCATGCAGTAGTTTCTGGTGGAGGTCAGGTCAGCCTCAGTCATTGTTATTTTAATTGGTTGCACCCCATGTCCCAGCCTAAAGAGGAGTTTATACACAGTGTATGTTCTTTGGGTGTCTTTATAAATAGCAAAATGCAGCAAGGTAGCACAGAAACAATTGTTAACACTGTTAGCCATGTGTGTTGTAGAATAGATTCTGTGAGTTTGCTGTCAAAGGGCATATTTGCGTGCTCCTGCCCAACAGATGCTAATGGACCCTGAATTATAATCCAGTAATATGGAGGAGGTTATGGGCCATGGAGACAGACACTAATGTCTTTCAACAACCTATTTACCAAAATATTCTGAATTTACTAATAATTCTCTGCTACTGGAAAAGGTGATCTATACAAGTGCTACACTCCTACTCCTATGGATTTCATAAAGCACAAAGCTTTAGTGTTCATCAGAGGTCCTGGAATTATCCATCTTCTTCTGGCTGGCTTAGAGGGAAAAGACTCTCACACTCTTGTGCAGATATGGACACATTATTTCTGGCTTCATTTCAGCAACTGGATCTGTGCTCAATGGCTGATTTCCCTCTTCCTCCAGTGTTGTATCTTGTGCATGTTCATCACATGATGTTGCTGACCTGTTTTTCTTGCTGTGTCCAGCTGAAGTAAAAAACCCATATCCAACTAAGAGATACCATTTTTTTTTCTCCATGTTCAGTGGCTGGTAAGAATGCTGTCCACTGTGAGGCTTCACATGCTTGGGACTGAAAGAGTAGGAGAATTTTTTTACTCTTCAGGTGTGCATCTGTTTATGCTTTTTGCAAGGGATGGGACAATGAACACGACCCATATCTGTTTGCATGTAAGAAATAACTGAAGGTATTTGGGCCTCCTGGCAAGCAAAACCTGAATTTAGTGGAGGCAAATGCTGCCTGCAGCACTAGTATGAAGGGTAGACATTTGACTCCAGACAGGCGGCACAGGTTAATGTGACTAAAACATCCTGAAGTGCTATGGGAAATTCTGCTCAGCGGCAGGGACGCAATGGCAGTCATCTCTGACCTATAAACAGGATGAGGGAGCAGCAGCAGCAAAGTGGAGAGACAGTCACTGGCGCTATGCTGACAGGCAGACACATAAACAAAGTGAGGGAGGAAGCTCTGTTTATATCTGGAAAAGAAACCCCGAACTATAGGATGCAAATGATGGACATACATGGCTATAAATAGCTACAAAAGCATAATGTGACTTAAAAGATTTGGTTGTGCCATGAAGACTCCATGCAAAATGGACTGCATAAACCTACCATTTTTTATTAAAGTGGTGTGCTTTCTTTCACATGTTTGGTATTACCTATTATACTTTAACTGGGCTTTTTAAACAGGGAGGAGAAATTCACACAAATCAAATAATAACCTTGTGTTCTTTTATAAAAATGACATGGATAAAAAAAGTTGGGAGGCTGCCAGACTTTTCAGTCAGTTGTGTAAGAGACCCAGTCACCAGTAGTTTTGTGTTTGGGTATGAAATTTTGTTTTATTAGATTAATAATAATACTTTGGAAGCCAAAGGGTAAGGACAACATAGCAATATTTGTTGAGCTTTTGATTGTGTTCTCAGGGTTTGGGAATATTAATCAGAAGGCGAGTAAGAGTGTCATTCCCCATACATTATTCTGCCAGAGGAAATGTGGATGAGAAACAATCTGTATGCAACGACCCCAAGGTGCAGATAGGTATCTTCTTTCTACCTACTACATAGTTAGTTAGGGAGCTTCAGCTTCAGCTTTTGCTGGACTACCAGATTCAGTTCAGTGGTTTTTTTCACGGTTGTGGTAGTTAAAAAGGTTGTGAACAATAAAAGGTAGAGATACTTTTTTCTGCTGAACTGGAAATGGTGATATAATGTTGACAAGGTAAATAAGCATTTGTGGAAGTGGTCATTTGTTTCTTACTGGAATTATTTACATGCCATAAAAGAATTGTGTTTTAAAAATAATTATTGGGAATAAGATGCCTTCTGACACTTTTTTACCAGATAACAGTTCTGTGACCTTTGAGGAATTTTGTCTAGTGGTCCTGCTACTGGTTGCTCTCTGCTTGTAGATTTTAATTTTCCATTTTCATTTGTAACACTCAAGCTGCTTTCACAATGGCCTTTCTGGCTTTTCTAAAAAAAATAATCAACATTATTGTTTATACACACAACATACAAACCTGTGTTTAATAATTTCTGGTATTGTGCATAGACATGAATATGTAAAGAACAAATGAAATTGGTCTCTGAAAGTCAAGGAGAGGTAAAGCTTTTCATGCCCTCAAGTCACCTGGCCTACTAGATATTGCATAACAACTTCAGTTTCATTCAGGGTGGCATTGTAATTTCCAATTTCACTGTCTGCCTCATTTCTTTCACAGCAGGGCATGCTGTGCTTTCTGCATTGTGCAACTTCCACAATCAAGTTTCTTTATTAAGCTTCAGAGAGAAAGTGTCAGAACCTTTGAAACAACGACCTTCTCCATCCTACAAATGCCCTCAGCCTGTCAATTCTTTCTCTCATGGCTGCAGGATCAGGCTAGGAGGAAGTAAGGTTTTCATTATTAGATCTCTACAGGAGTTGTTTAAACCCAAAAAATTAATGTTAAGTTAATGTTCTTTTTTTACAACTGTCTTCTTTCTAACTGGAGGGGAGCGTTTTGCTCTGTCCCACTGGCAGTTATGTGCTCTGCAAAGCAGTTGTTGTGTAAGCCTCCTCCCTTAGCTCAGGCGTGTTTGTGCTCAAGTGCTATATTCCTTACAACGTTCAAGGGACCAAGGCATAGGCTAGGAAGTGGAAGACCACTGCTACAAGCAGCAGCATTCCCTACACAGAAGTGTTTACTTGACATGTAACTGTTTCAGCTGCATTTTCCAACTCTAACATCCTCTGGAGTTTTCTGCATTTTACCGTGTATGATGGTAATAATTTAGTGGCATTTGGGCTGGGTCATGAATAGCATGTGACAAGTTTAGGGGGAAGTTTATTGAAGGCACATATTGACAGGTATTCCTCTGCTATGAAGTGCTGAACTTTTGAGGGTGGTGCACCAAGTTCCTGCTTGTGATTTTTGGGACTTCTTGACCCAACTCAGTATTGACCAAGTTGTTTTCCGAAGAGCTCATCTGAGCACTGCATCGCTGGGTGCTGAGCATCTCTGAATAGCTCTGCCATGTTTCTAAGTTGCCTATTTGAACCAGGCTATGTTTGGAGAGCTAGATTGACCACTAACATTAAAATAATTTCTGTTGCTCTGCTATTAAAAGGAACAATGCTGTTGCAATGCAGATGTAAACTGTGGCATATTCATCATACTTTGAACTTTTTTTAAGTCCCTATTTGTCATTGCATTTATTGCCTTAAGCTGTATTAAAAAATTAAAAATATGAGAAAAAAGAAAGTGAGAAAATGCTCTGAAAATGCATTAAAATTTTTTTTTCTGTTTTTCTCAGATGGAGGAGTTGGTTGTTATGTGCTACACTGCTTGGTGGATACGCGCTTGGCTATAGTAGGTTGAAAGGAAATCAAGGGTGGTGCTGCTAACATTCCACCCTCAGCTCCCTATTCACCTCTCATCATCCACCCTTACATTTGAACTCAATCGTTTTACCCACCCACCTTGTTTCCATGTGAAATTGTGCTAATGGTGGCCTGTTCCAAAATGCACAGGGAGATCCTGGGGCTGTGTTTGTTATTTCCAACTTTTTCTTTTGAATTTTAAGTGTTTCCAACTTGCAAAATCCTGATTTGGGTCAACATCTGGAGTCCATCCATGTGTGTGTAATTCAAGGATCATAGCACATTGAAGTAAGAGGCTGATCATGGATCAGATCAAAATTTTTTGTGGTTCAGGGACATAAGATACTGGGATTTGGGGTATAATTCTGTGTCTACCAGGAAGGAAAGGGCCAGAAAGGGAACTGGTAATGATTTTGAATGGAGTAGGACCTTGGGCACTTGTGTTCTGCATGCTCTGCAAGGTCTGCACACCCATTAACGCCGATGAAGTGTTAGAGACTTACCTGGTGCCAGACAGAGGTCAGTCCTTTCAGGAACACTTATCATATTTTTATGTCCTGTCACCTCCTACCTGTGTCTTGGGAGAACTAGAGCAGTACAGTGGAACATTAGACTACACACCTTACCTCTGTTACGCTCTTCCAAAGGCATTTCACTTTCCCTTCTCAGTCCAACCTTCCCTTTCTTTTTGTTTTGTCTTCTTTTTTCAGTTTCCCTCCTTTTCCTTCATTTCCTTTCTCTATCAGAAATCTCCCCCTGTTTGGTCAGGAGAGGCCAAAGCTGAACTTGTATCAACAGGGCATCATGTAGGAAACAAGCATCTCATTGCATTGTGAACTTTTACAGTACTTACAGCACATCAAGATGTTCGAGAGGACATGCTCAGCAGCAACTCAGGGCACAGCAGCAAGCTGAGATGCCTGGTGTAGAGATGGCCAAGGTTCCCTTCCTAGGGAAAGAAAAACAAGTTTTATTCTGTGCCATAGGGGAGTCTTCAACTCCCACTGGATTGAACGTGCTGAATGTTTTCTGGTGTTGGGGCCTATAACAGCCCTCGCTTAAATGTGCAGGAAAGAAACTAGGCACAGGTGACAGCATTGGTAAGTTTACTATCAGTGGTCAGAGCCTGGCTGTGGCAGGGGCAGCTGGAATTTGCCTCTGTTTCTTTCCTTTATCTACTCTGATCTTGCATTTTATCTAACTTGCACTGTCAGAGACTGTCTCAGCTCCTAGGTTGGGGGTATGTTCTCTCTCTGTTTCTGGCCTAGTAAATATTCAACTGGTCTATGTAAAGTGGCATTACTTCAGGGAGAGCTGCCCTTTTGTGTCTGTTTAGAGCATTCACTGGAGGCATGCAATCATAGGCATATTTAGGCTGAGGAAAGACCCTAAGTGTAAGTGCTGCTCAGATTGATCAGAGACCTCAGCTACTGGCAGGGGTCCTTGTGGGTTCACTTTAAAAACACTTACCTGTTGGGTTTTTGCCCTATTACAACAATTTAGGGAATTAAAGGGCTGTTTAGACACAGGTAGTTTTGGATCTTGGCCTTGCTTTGATTTTTAGGTATCTGGAGAGTTTGACTACTAGAGATGTAGAAAGTGGGTGGAAGGACTTCAGATGCCTCCAAGTCCGGGGGATGGGGTCTTGAGGCGACAAGACAACAGACAGGCCCTTTTGTAGTTTCAGTGCAGAGTGAAAGAAAAGTCATGTACTTCATCCCTTCACGGTTAACACAAGAAAACTGCCTCACTAAACTGCACACCCTCCTGTAGCTATTTCTGAGGCAAAGCAGACAAATACGAAAGAGCAGAAACAATGGAAACTGCAACAACTGAATAAATTTTTTTTTTACACAAGGCCTAGATTTCAGAAGTGTTTACTCCATCCTTAAATGCCTCAGCTTTCATCCTGATCCTCTTCAATTTTTTTCACCTAGAAGAGCCCCAGCTGCATGGGGTAAGACAGAGCAGCAACCTGCACACATGGAAATCCATGAAGTCCTGTCACACATCAGCTCTTTCTGCAGAATTGCCAAGTAATGTTTGATTGTCAAAAAACTCTTAACTGCGAAAGTATTAGCTTAAGTGCAGTTCCTCATTCTAACACTGACACTTGCCCAGGTGTTTAATGATTATAGCCATAGGAGGATGTTTCTCTGTCACAGGAAGCATTTAAAATCCTGACAAATAATAAACCAAAGAATGTGACATTAAAAAAAAAGAGAAAAAATAAAAGAAAGAAACAAACCCATAATTTAGAAAGTGTCAGCTTGTTCTGTGAATTTTTGGTTCAAACTTTAGTCTCCAAGTTAACAAAGCCATAGTTCAAAATTTGCTTCCTATTTCTTTCTATCAAAGTGTGAAGTATTCATGATCAAATTGGCTCATGTGTATTACAAACTTGACATATCTCATTTTGTAAGAGCAAGCTTCCTCAGAAACCTATTTTCTATTCATTTCTGTAAATATAAAGTTGTTAGCCAATCTCCTTTGCCACAAAAATCTACTCTTCTAATGTCTAATGAAAATATTAGGGTAATATAAGAAACCAGCTTCTTTTTCTTAGAACAGTTGAAGGTGAATTGAGGTGATTATTGTTGCTCTTAGTCTCATTTTGACATAGATTTCACACTTCCTGATTAAAAAAATATGAAAGACATCTTAAAATCTCTAGCAGGTAGCACTTTACAGCTTCCAAATCTTCTGAACTAGGAGATTTTCTGAAGTGACCAAAGTAGTAGAGGGATATCACTGACTCCAGTAAATCTAACTCACATCAATCACTTCATGCAAATTCAGTTACTTTATAAAACTGTGATAAAAAAATTCTGAACTGATTAGTTGCAACGTTCTCTCTCCTTTGGCCAGCAATGGTATGATTTTTTTTTTGTTAAATATGGAGTGCACGCATGTGTATTGCTATGTGGCAGCAGAAAATTGCATTCTGTCATTGTGAATACCTGTTGTCTGGCTTTTTTCTCTCATGTGCAGTATTTTTTTTTCCATAGTCTATTGACTATTTTCAAAAGCCAAAGACAAAACCAGAATGATTGTGTTAGCAATGTCTTGCTGCAAAGAAGGCCAGTGTTATCCTGAGCTGCATTACGGGGAGTGTTGCCAGTGCATCGAGGGAGGTGATCCTGGCCCTCTACTCAGCACTAGTGAATCCATGTCTGGAGCGTTGCGTGCAGTTCAGGGATCCCTAGTAGAGAAGAGACATTGACATGCTCGAGAGAGTCCATTGAAGGGCTACAAAGATAACTAAGGAATGAGAGCATCTCTCCTATGAGGAAAGGCTGAGAGAGCTGGGGCTGTTCAGCCTACAGAACAGCAAGCTCAATGGGACCTTATCAATGTATATTAATATCTGAAGGAGGATGTAAAGAGGATGGAGCCAGGTTGTCTTCAGTGGTGACCAGTGAGAGAACAAGAAGCAATGGATAGAAACTAAAATACAGGAGGTGTCATCTGAACATCAGGAAACATTTTTCTGGTCTGAAGGTGACTGAGCACTGGCACATATTGGCCAGAGAGATTGTGGAGTCTCCATCCTCAAAGATACTAAAAAAACATTTGGACATGCTGTAACTGACTCTAGATGACCCTGCTTGAGCAGATGACCTCCTGAGGTCCTTTCCAACCTCAGCCATTCTTCAGTAAGGCTTAAGGAACCAGTGAAGGAACAGAAACTATATTTTGTGTCTTCACTGAGATGAGCAAGCAGTCATATTGGTTAAAAATGAAAAGAACTCAGTTTACCATCTGTCTGCATGAATACACGGGCACCAAATTAAAAAAAATATTTTCTTTCTTTCTTTTTCTTTCTTTCTTTCTTTCTTTCTTTCTTTCTTTCTTTCTCTTTCTTTCTTATTTCTTTTTTCTTTCCTTTTTTCTTTTTTTCTTTCTTTCCCTCCCTCTTACTTTCTCTTCTGCTTCACTCCCTCTCTGTCTCGCTCTCTCTCTCTCTTTTTATGTATGTTGAGGAGAAAGTTTCGAAAAGTTTCCTGACACTTCATCAAACAAATCGCAGGGAGAATCTACTGGCCTTTTCCCTGTTTTACTGTGACCTGATATTTATCTCCTCTCAGACTCAGTTGGACTGTCCCATGGAGGCCACAGTTAACTTTGGCAGACATTGTATCAGTGACTCAGTCTGCCCTGGCCACAAATCAGACTAGAAACAGAAATTTGAAATGATAAAATTATGAAAATGGGGAAAGGAAAAGGGTTAAAAATATTTATTCTGAGTAGGAGTCAGAGAAGCCTCTGACCTTAGTCTGTTTGCTTACTGGAGAGGACACTGTCCTCAAATCTATTATAAGATACAGATGAAATGCAATGTAAAAGTGATTCCAAATATCTATTGCCAGGAAGCAGATGACCTACTAAATTGCTCAGTAGATTGAGTGCTTAATTCAGCGATTTCCTGCTGCAGGAGTTGCCAGTATACAGCCATTTTGTCTTTTTTGGCAAGGTGGCTGCTTTTGAACGGCTGTCTCCAGTAGTCTTTCCTATGTTTCCTGTTGTAGGAAGGCCTGTTTCCTGCCACTAGATTCCTGATTAGGTTCTGCACTATTTTAGTCTGCAAAATGCCTCTGTAGCAGGTTGCTTCTCTGCATTTGATACTGATTTGTGGGAAGTGAAGCCAGATCACAGTCTGGCCACAATACAGCATCCAAATCCTTTGAGAAATATAAAAAAATGCTGTAGCTCAACTGAAAAGAACTGATGCTTAATGTAGTATTCAGAGGTACAATGGAGATCCAATAATTTATTTTTGTAGTGAAGTTTCATTGTTTGTTTCTTTTCGTATTGGAAACCAGGGCCTATCAGCTGCACACTGTCTTTTTTAAAGTATCTCTCAAGGTTAGTTGTCTGCCTAATTCAGAAGATCTCCTGGTCCATATTCTTTGTACTTCTGTAGGGATAGAGATGTTTTCCATCTTCTAATCACTATATTGTAGACTTAGATTTTTGGCTCTGCTGGTAGTGGGAGTCCTGACATAATTGGGAAGATTTTGCAGCTATATGATTAACTTCTTTTGACATGGGAGTGTCTGTTCAACGTCTGCTACTAAAAAGGAGTAAAAGGCCTTTTATTTATCTCCTTAAACCACGATACTGAGGTTCTAATCTAGGTCTGAACAAACTATGAGATAGTATTGCTCAAGTCTCCAAGATATTTCTACTACAGAGTTACAAATGTCAAGAAATAAAAGAAAGTTTTGTCCTTTACATAGAAGGGGAGTTGTAAAAACCAAAATAATTTACTTTGAAATATTGTTTCATTCATACATTTTGTTAATACTCTTAATTTCCCCTGTGTTGGAAAGTTTCTTACATACCTGGCCACTGGTTCCCAATTGCTACAGCTAACTGTAGGATAAGGGACCTTGAATTCAAAGGCAGAAAGAAGGCAGTTTAAGAGATTTTTTGTTTCTCTTGTGAGTTGCTCTTCACTCTACATCCTGCTGCTATATGCAGTCATGCAATGCCTGTTGCTTGCTCTTGACCTCATGTTTTCCATATTTAGGTTTGAGGGGTGTAGATACTGACTTCAAGACACTGAAGTTCATGTTGAGATAGCTTTGCAATGACAAAAAGCAGTGTGCTGTTTCCCCTGGGTTGCAGCATAGGGCATTCTTCCTTTAGATCCTTTTTTTCTTCCAACCATTCACTTTTATTTTTTGTTTGTTCTCATAGAATCATAGAATCATTAAGATTGGAAAAGACCTCCAAGATCATCGAGCCCAGCCTTTGACCAAACACCACCGAGTCAACTAAACCATAGCACTAAGTGCCATGTCCAGTCATTTCTTGAACACTTCTAGGGATAGTAACTCCACCACCTCCCTGGACAGCCTGTTCCAATGCTTAACCGTCCTTTCAGTGAAGAAATTCCTCCTGATCTACAACCTGAACCTCCCCTGGCATAGCCTGAGGACATTTCCTCTTGTCCTGTCACTAGTTGCCTGGGAGAAGACACTAATCCCCACCTAGCTACAACCTCCTTTCAGGTAGTTGTAAAGGGTGATAGGGTCTCCCCTGAGCTTCCTTTTCTTCAGGCTAAACAATTCAAGATCCTTCAACCGTTCCTCATATGGCTTACGCTCTAGACCCTTAACCAACTCAGTTGCCCTTCTCTGGACTTGTTCCAGTAGCTCAATGTCTTTCTTGCGGTTACGGGCCCAGAACTGAACACAGGATTCGAGGTGTGGCATCACCAGTGCTGAGTACAGGGGAACAATCACTGCTTTGGTCCTGTTGGTCACACTATTCCTGATCCAGGCCAGGATGCCATTGGTCTTCTTGGCCACCAGGGCACACTGCTGGCTCATGTTCAGCTGGCTGTTGACCAGCACACCCAGGTCCTTTTCCGCTAGGCCACTTTCCAGCCGCTCTGTCACCAGCCTGTAGTGCTGCATGGGGTGGTTGTGACCTAAATGCAGGACCTAGCATTTGGCCTTGGCCCATTGATCCAGCCTGTCCAGATCCCTCTGCAAAGCCTTCCTGCCCTCCAGCAGATCAACACTCCCAGCAAGCTTTGTGTCATCTGCAAAATTACTGAGTATGTACTCAATACTCTTGTTCAAATAATTAAACAGGACTGGCCCCAATACTGTTTTCTCATTACTATTTTTGTTCATCCTCCTACTGAGAATCCCAACCTCTTTTTCCTTTGCCATTCTTCATCTTCCTTCACTTTCCAGGTCAGATAATAAAAGAATATAATTTTTTTCTTGGTGCAAGTTTACATGAAAGACTTTTTAATTTTCTTCAGAAAAATATGAGGAAGTTAACCCCAACAGTCCTTATCTGGGATTTTAATAAATGAGATGCTTAAGCAGAGGCCAGGAAATTTGAAGTTAATTTAACACTGATCCAGACCATGGCGTCTGTGGGAAAGTTGTGCTGTTCTGTGGCCGTGGTGGAGTCCTGCCTTCACTTTAGCTCTCCTGAACCCTTTATTTGTCTTCTGCAGCATTGCTGTGACTTAGACAGGGATTTTTTTGTTGTTATTGTTTAAATATATATATTGGCTCTTGCATACCTTTGTTACTCCAACTCACTTTTGTCAGGAAAGAATTAGGTTGTATTTCAACAGGGTCTACTGTAGTCACAGTCTGAGAGTCCCTGAGGTTGTGTCATGAACACACAGAGACACACACAGCACACACACTCAGCAATTTGTACTAATGGGCAGGATGCAGCCTTGAGGTTTTTCTCCACAAATCCAAGCCTGTTTCTGCTATTGCATTTGCAGCTGTCTGGGGGCAGCATGACCTGGACTGCCAATAGCAGGTGTTCTCAGCTTGTCTGTGATGGTCTTTTAGTGAAAAATGTTGTCTACGTAATGTAAATGAAATCTTCATACATTACAGAACCTGATGTATATTCTTCTAAGATGAGATTCCTTACAGAAAGAGCTTAATGTTTCATGCAGTAAATGACTCCAGAGAGTCTCAAGGTAAACAACAACCTCCTTTGCCATATGTTGTAGTTATGAGCCTAATATACTCTACATGAAGAATACATTAGAGCCTCTACATTAATTTTGGTGTTTGGAAGAGCAGACCCAAAAAAGGGGTTTAAGCTCTAAAGTCTCAGGTCAGTTGCAGAAGATACGGCTTGCACTTTTTTGAGTTACCTATGTGCTGTTAGCACACATACATCAGGGTAAGTGTCATGCCAACAGAGCATCATGTTGCCTAGTTGGTCTGTCCCATACCGTCTGAAGAAGATCTGGGTGAGATTAGTGGCATTAACACATTTCTCTTTCAAACTGAACAACTGTCAGGGAGCTCAGAGTACTTAAAAAATAAAACCAACAGAAGGAGTCAAAACTAAAAGAACCAGAGATTGAAGGGCCATAACTAGCTACTCATCTGGCTTGGCAAAAGAGTATTATGAAGAAGGCAATTATTCTTACTTGCCAGAGAGGAAGGATGCAGCAGGGTAAAATTGCTGAAATGGCTTAGTTAAATTGTGAGAGGAAAAATATAGCCTCTTGAGTCAGCTGAGTGCTCTTGCTTGGCAGTACAGTCCTATGCTAAGCACCAATCAATATTTTCTGTTTGCTACCTTTGTATGCCTGTCTAATCTCTGCTCCTATCTTAGGTTTGGCTTCCATCTCCCCTCCTATCCATCTCTATTAACGTCACAGGATCCACCTGCAGTTATGTAAATGTTAGTTCTAGCAGCAGTGCGCTCTTTAGAGTAAACGGCAAACTACCTGGCTACACAGTCAAGGTTGTCTCTGCAGAAAATGTTAGAAATACTTTAGGAATTATGGATTTGATCCTCTGGTGCAGGAAAATGGATTAGTGGCTGCCTCCTAGGTGATCCATGACAATACAGTCTGATAAGAGTTATCTCTTCATCTAACTTTTGACTTTTCATCTGAGGATACAGTTATATGATTAAGTAAGGTGAGGTCAGTGTGAGCAAAGACAGGGGTTTCCACTTTTTGCTAAATGCAGGGCTCAAAGTTTCTGCTTCATTCTCTACACATCCTTCAGGACCACCAGCCTTGGAATCTCCTGCAGGTCTTTGTCTCCCTCTCATTGCATCCCTGGCACTACCTTCCTCCTTCTGTACCCACACTGCCTGACACCTCAGAGCTATTCTGTCCCTTGAACTTACAATTTCGCCACAGCCCAGTCCTGTACTCTCCAAGAACAGAACATGACGTGTGTGCTTCGTTTTTGATGTTGGCCAGCATTACAGCCAAAGAATGTCTCAGTTTGGGTGTGCGCTTGTAGCACTGTGGCTACTTTGCACTAATTGTCCTAGTAGAAACATGTGCCATAGATATGAAATAGTTTATTCTGCTTTCGCTAAAGAGACATGTAGTGCAGAGCTGTGGCTGGAGAAGAACTTGTGCACAGGCTAGTGTTTTGGAGCAGCAAACAGACAAAGGAGTTGTTGTTGGTGATTTGAGTGACATGGCTAAACAGGTATGCATCTCTGTTTTCAATGACAAAATCCTGTGCAGGATAAAGACAGAGTAAACTGGTTTTCTGTGCTTCTGAGCAGCAATGACAACTGCATGGTTTTTGCTTCAGAAGAAAATAGGTCCTGTGGATCTCCGGAGGGACCTTTTGTATCCAAATTATGAGACTTTTATTATTTAACAGTGGTTTCTGGGCTTGAATTTTATAACTTCTGTGCTGAAACAAAATAAGTTTAAAAAAATCCCAATATTTGTAACAAAGTGAACAAAAATATAATTCCTTACAGCAAAAAAAAAAAAGCTTATCAATGATTTAAAGAATATATGCAAACCTAGACAGAACTGAATCGTCAAACAGTGCCGTTTGATGAAAGTGCAAACTATGTTGTGTTAATCAGTATTTTTTGCTTGCTGCCTATGCAGGCTTGGTCCCTGCAAATATCTCAAGATTTGCTTACATGCACACTCTTATTCTTTCTCATTAACGTCACTAATCTCTACTTGAACTCCTTGCAACAGAAAGACAAAGTGTCAGTGTGCACTAAGTGCAAAGAGTGCTTGTCACCATGGCTAAGTGTTAACGTAAATCAACAGAGTTAATATGTAATCTTATCAGATGGCTTCAAAGGTGAATGAAGTCCTAGCTAGTAATACCACTGCAGAAAAGCTTTTCCAGTTCTTGCACATTGCCAAAACACAGAGAGAGCAAAGAATTTTCCCACTTGATGCTATTTAATTTTTTTCAATGAAAAGTCAGGTATGACCCACATTCTGTTCTCTCTCCCTGCAGAGATTGAGGAGCTCTGGCACTCACAGCAGAACAGGCATTTCTTTAGGAAGAATAAAGAAGAATCATTTCCTGGGATTTCATGGGCTGTCAAAAGACAGCAGAGCAACCTGGACTGTATGCATGCATGCTGGTAGATGGTATAAGAGGGTTTATTTTTCTGCATAGCCCACCAGGCTTTGAGAGTGGGAACATACGAGTTATGAGAACTGACTTTATGGGAATTGTATCACCCCTGATCCCAGCGCGATGTGTTTCTTACTGACCTCAACGTACACCTTTGGAGATCTGAAAGTAAACGTTTCAACGTATTTTATATAATTATAAAGGTGTCAGAACCTCAGTTTCACTTTTACTCAAGAAACAGCATTTGTTACAGCAGAAATCACAAGTCCTTTGAGTGCAGGTTTCTGTTTGTGGTGATATGATTCATAGCAAGGAACCCCCATCATTACCCAGCCTGGTCAAGCATCCAGCGCTTTAAGGCAGGGAGGCAGGGGAGAGAGGAACCTGTGCTGGCTACAGGCAGC
Organism: Neopelma chrysocephalum; assembly: GCF_003984885.1. Lineage (NCBI taxonomy): Eukaryota > Metazoa > Chordata > Aves > Passeriformes > Pipridae > Neopelma > Neopelma chrysocephalum. Next base: position 23,901,133 of record NW_020897691.1, read on the forward strand.
ACAGGTGTAGGGCAGTGATGCTGGAGGGGCAGCTGCAGTGCCTACAGAGCACTTTACTATAAATATGGGCCACCTGTCTTGGTATCTAGGGCAGGTGAGGAGCTTATTGACACTCTTCATCTTTCACTTGAACAGATGGGAAATGGCTTTGGGAAAGTTTGTCTGCAGGTGGGTGAAGACACCTGGCAAGTCCAGGGCTGCTGATATCAAGCTGTCTGCCAGGGATGATGGCCAGGAGGGAGGTGGAAGAGGAGACAGCCACACTGGACACTGCTCTAGTAGCTCTGGAGAGGATACAGTGACCTCTGTGGCTGCCTGGAGCTAAGGGTGCTGAATGTGAACAAAGCCTCAATGTCTTAGATGTCTTAGACTGTGATGTGGGAAAGCTCCAGCAGGACAGGAGCAGGCCTAGGAAATGCAAGATCTTGCTGCCCCGTTTCTGGTTGGACATAAATAGTAGTCTGTGTAGACATGATTAAAAAGCAGCATTCAAAAAAAAAAAACATCCTGACGTATAAACACGAAAATGAGATTCAAATTTTTGTGTTTGTTTTTTTTTTTTTAATATATATACTTTTTCTTCCATGGTGCTTGTTTATTACTGCTAGGTAGCTTATTATCTCAGCGTTGTTGATTGACACTGATATATATTTAATCGGGGTAAAGCATAATTTTGATATATATTAAACATCTTTTTCTCTCTTTCCTCCAGTCCCTGTAAAAAGTGACATAAAATTTAGAGATCAACATAATGAAAAGAGCAGGAAGATGTTAGGTCTACTGTGAGCTAATGTTGAATGGTAGCTGCGTTTTTTAGAAATCAGGGGAGATTGTTATCCATGACAGTGATAATCTCTGGCTTTCCCTAGGCCTGTGAAAAAAAGATAGGTGGCCATCATAACTTTTCTCCTGATTAGATGTAAATAAAAATAATGGTTCTAGTGATGAAGGAAAGTAAGTCTCCAGTGTCTAAATCTCAACAGTGATGTATTTCAGTTTGTAACATTAACGTTTGTCCTTCAGAGTTGTGCAACTAGTCCTGGGATGTTGGCATTGGGATCTTGTGTTAAAGCACCCATTATCTTTTTGTCCCACCACATCTCCATGATGCCAATAGCTCACATTTAAAAGTGAATTTATTTTGCTCTAGCACTGCAATAAGTCATCTTCCCCCATACGTCAGCAAGCCAATGCTATTTAAACAGCTAAGAGAAATATTTATGAGACATCAAACAAAGAAAATACTTTGAGATCAGAAAGTGAAACCATATAATTTAAGAATTTATAGTGACGTATTTTTTGTATTTTTCTTGTTGTATCATGAATAATTGCTTATACCCAACATGTGTGTGTTAGAAGGATGTACGTTTATTTGGGGGCTTAGAGAAAAATATAAATCATTCAAAGGTGCCTTGGGACCTCTGCCAGGCCAGATGTGAGAGGTGTCTTCCCAATACCTTTAGACAGAGGGTGAAATCAATATTCTGAACCATGGCTAAATCAATGCTGTATTAAAGCAACCTGTGATTCGAGACCACTAGCTGGACTGCACTATGGAAGAGAGTAGAAGAAGAGTGTGACACAGTCATCTGTCAGTCTCATCTCAAGCGTGACCCAGCTAATTCCTCAAAAGCAAGACTGGTGCTACTGGTTCCCAGCTGAAATGTCAGATACCAGTTTATCAGGATGCTGAACCAGTAGAGTCAAAGGCTTACTGAGACAAAATCTGGGCCATTCATGAAATGCAGATAAAACCAGTGTCACATGATTCTGTTTCTTAGAAGAAGGCACTGCCACAAACCATATTCAGGTGAGCTTCTTAGTGCCTGTAACTCTGCTTTATGTCGCCCAAGCTGACAGGAAGCTTGAGCTGTTTTATTTTTCAAACTCCATCTCTGTGTACTAAATTTATTACATATTTCACAAGCTAGAGATTATATTTCAAACTCATATGACTTATGGTCTGTATGCAAGTCTCAGAACTTACTCTGCCTATGCCAGAGTTTCTCCTACCTTGATCTAGTTGAGTTGTGACTCTCTGCTTCCAAAGAAAATTGGGTTGACAGGAGAACATGAGCATTTCTATCTTTTGATCAAGGAGATGTGTCAGAGGAATATGGGTGTAATGCAATAAGAAAGTGATTTTTTTGGCTTTTCTTTGTGTCCATGCAGCAGAATTGAGTCAATGTAGTGTTCATTGTGTAGTGCAGTGTTCCACAAGGTAGTGTAGACTTTGGGTATGGAACACTGAAAAGAGACAAATGTAGGCAGGGAGGTTAATTCTGGTGACATATGGGTCAGATTTTCATACATACAGTGAATTTTATACCACGGGATAAATACATATGTGTATTTATATTCAAGCAGATCCTATGAAATATAGCAAAACCTCAAAGTACATGACACCATAGGTCTCATGTCACCCCGACACCTAGCCAAAAGCAAACAAAATCTTCTGCACTCCTCATCTCCTTGCTCATCTCCTGAAATGTTAAAAGAGCATTTTATTGCTATAATAAAGCTACTAATTTCATACTTTAAAAACTGGTGCAGTACTGTTTTTATCATTACGGCAAAGAGATAAATGTTTTCTGGCTTTTCCAGCTGCTAGCTCGTTTCAATGGAAATCAGTTTGAGAGAAGTACAAACATTGCTGGGTTTGAAGCCTCAGGACTGAGTTGACAACTCTCGTCACAAAGGTCAGTCTGAATTTCTTCTGCTGCTTGTAGCACTCTTTTACTGTTTATACGGGTATCAAAAATTAAAGAAGAGGGGTCAAGTATTAATTGCTTTCTGCACAGTTGGTAAGGAAGTACAAACAGCAAAAAGATCTTTCCCAGGCATCCTGCTGGATAATTGGCCACCCGCAACTGCAGTCCTGTTTAAGGTCTTCCCTCCTACCCTGGTTGAATCAAAGAAATAGGACAGCAGGACGTATATTTATAGTTACATTCAACACAGCATCATTTCTGCTGCCAGTGAGAGCTAGAAAGATGGCAAAACAACTTCTGCTCAGGCAGTAGTCTCACTGCTGTGCATAGGGTAAGTTGGAGGAAATGTATCTGTCTAGGACTTAGTGCCACTCCACCCCTTGATAGGAACAGCTTCAGAATTTATCTGTAATGAGACTACCTGTCTAATTGCACTCAGCAAGTTACCATTAAATAAGGGGAGAAGCAGACCTATCCATACAGGAGGCACAAAACCCCCCGTGTATTAATGGCCATGCAAGTGGCTGACTGAATTACCTGTCTGTGAAAAATAGAGGTTTCTCTTTGTAGCTGCTCCTTATTCCGCAGTAAATAATGTTTGAGGCACCTTTGTTACCTAATTTATTACAGTTAGTCACCATAGTAACCAATAAAGTTCAGACTAAATGCCATGGAACTGGTAAAACTTATATGTATAACATAGCAAAAAAAGAAATACCTTAGATACCACATGCTTTACAGTTTCTCTGCATTTGTGAAAGCAAAACAATTCCTTAACCCTGAAAGTAGTAGTTAAGGCCTTTATTTTAGTTTTGACCCAATCTGGAACGTACTGTGATTATTTTGGGGCTACCCATTTATTTTTCTTTCTATTGAGTGTCTAACAGCCCTCCTTATGTACAATAAACAATGGTGGTAGGTTCAGTACAAAACCCAAGCATAATTTTTGTTGCAGGCCTTTTACAACCTGAATAATTAAGGGAGGAACAGGCATGGAAGTACAGTCAGAGAAACAAGTAGACACAGCAACTATCTACATCTTGACAAATCACTTTTGTAGGCTTTATGAATTGCAACAAAGAGTTTTCAGGAGGGTCCTGAACAGGAGAGCTTTGCTGAAGTTTGTGGGGAAATTTCCAAGGTGTGGGAACAAGTTTGGAAATATAACTCTTAGTGGCATGAGTGGCTACAATAGTTCTTGAAAGGAAGAATCAACAGTGAATGAATGAAAGATAGTCCATGATATCATTATACCACAGAATCACTGAGGTAGGAAATGTCCTCTTGAGGTCATCCAGTCTAACATCCCAGTTCAAGCAGGGTCGGTGAGAGTAGTTTGTTCAGGACAGTGTCCAAGTGAGTTTTGAATACCTCCAGGAATGCAGGCTCTACAATCTCTCTAGCAAACTTGTTCCAGACTCAGAATAAGAAAATGTTTTCTAATGTTTAACTGGATTGTCTTGTGTTTCAGTTGTTTCCATTGCCTCTTTTCATTATCACTTGATATTGCTGAGAAGAGTCTGAGAAGGGACATGATGGTCTGTAAAGTGCTACAAAAGTAAAAGAACCTGTCTCTGTTTCACATTAGAGAAAAAGAAGAAATGTGAAACATATCTCAGATGAACACAAGCCGTAGGAGAGCAAGCTATATGAATAGAAATGACTGGAACAAGACATACCTCTCCATGACAGAAATAAGGATGCTAATGTGGGTTGTGAGAACTACTGAGATGTGAGAACGTAGAGAAAGATGTTAGCTATGTGAATGGACTAAAAGACTACCCCTTAGAAAGCAGTTTGAGCCATATGGTGGAAGTGAATGTTATCTTTTGATCCATCTGATATACATTAAGTTGTGGATGAAGTTGCCTATTCTTCTATTATGAAATCCACTATATATGTAGAAGACATGTTTGGATCCAGCTACATCATCTTAGATGGTACAGCTGCAGGATCTTTGACATGCAGCATTGTCTTCTATTCGCTGATTACTGCTGCCCAACATCCAAGTCACCTCAGCTTGGTATTTCCAGCTTGCCAGTGAATTGTTGTACTGCCTCATACATCAAACACAGCCTGTGAGCAAGTTGTAGAAAGACAGATGCCTTTAGGTTACTTCCTTCCTATTCTGGGGTATGTGTCAGCTGCATGCAGTATACTGATTAACCATCTTGAACACCTAGGAGTATTAAAATCTGAGATTAATTTAAGACTAAAATAGCATCAAGATCATTCATATGCAGGTATATATATGTGCATGTCTGTGTGTTTGCATATATATGGGTACATGTTGATGACCGTAACAATCTATTGCATATTAAAATAGGTTTTACGAATATTCTTATTTTTGCATTCCTGAAACTCATTAGGCTCTTTTAACATAATTTCTTTATTATCCTCACTCCCAAGTTGCTTTTAAATGCAACCTGTTTTCTGTCTATGCTGTTATCCACCTGATTTATTATAACTCATCCTGTTTTCCCTGGAAGCTGCTGATCAACAGCTAATGAACCAAAAGAAGTGAAGGTATATAGGATCTCATTCATTTGGTATAAGTGATTTTTTCATTGTAGGCAGCTCTCCACATTTGGATTAGCTTTGTTATGGAGAAGGGAAGGGAAGGCTGTACTGATAGACCATGGATGTGCCATCAGACAAGTTTTTCCTTGTTTCCATGAGCAGTATCACTCTTACATTTCCAAACTCTTTGTTAGCTGCTGACCAGTTTGTCTGCTGACTCGGATGAAAAGGCACAGCCCTGTCTGATGAGTTGCCCTATTCAATCTACTCTGTTCAATGTCTACATGACCTCTGGCAAGCTATCAAGGTAGTCTTCAGGTGACCAGAATTTGAAGATAAATGTATCCAGGGCTGCAGTTCTTCATAAGCAATGCCTCCAGCATTAATTTAAATATCATTAGACAAACTATGAAAAAAAACAAACAAAGAAAACCACCTTCAAATTCAGCATAAACCAGTTGTCAGAGTAGAAAAAAAAAGTTGGGCCCAAAAATCCCAAGAATAATAGTAGGTATGTAAAATGAGTTATACCTCCTTGAATGAGATTTTTTTCCTATTTTCATTTCATAGAACTCTGTTTTAACTGTTGTGAAAAGTAGTTTATTTGCAGTAACTCCTTTTTTTTCCCAATAAAAATATTGCTGTTTATATTTTTCCCTTCACCTATAGAAAATCCTAGTCCAAATAGCTGACATGATAGCCTCTGTATTCAATTTAAAATAAGGAAGATTAGTTTTTCTCTCATGGTCCTCCATATGTCTTCCCCCAATATGATGGAATTACATATAAGCACGAAGGCCAAGAATAATGACTACTTGTTATAGAAAGAAAAGTAAGGGTTTTTTTCTACTAAGAAAAAGACCACTAATCTATTTTTGTTTTTATTTTTCAGTCTCTAAAGAAAAAAAAATAGCTAAGCTGATTTAAATTAAATTTTACAAAGCATATGCTCCTGAGCAGAAATCTTATAAATCCACTTTCAGCCCAAAGCACATTTTTATGGTTGAGTTATAATAAACCACAGAGAACAGGGATTCCACTGGAATTGCTTACAGAATACAGTAGCATGAAAGGTATTATTGTTGATAAAGCTTCACAGTAATGTTTGAATTTAGTTGACAGAACCAGCAGGGCCATTTTTATTTAGTTTGACCTCTCATCACAAGAACCTACTAGAATCTCATACTACAGAGAATAAAACAGAGCCAAAAATTCAGAGCAGAATAAAGATTAAAGTAGTGAAGTGGAGTCTAGGTTGTCCCAATGCTATGTTACATTTGATGTATGAAATCTGCTATTCTGAGTGTTTTGGCACAGGAAAATTATGAAAAAGTCAAAGTATTTGTGAAGTAAGTTTCCATTCATCAACAGTTAAAAGCCAAGGTGATCTGCAATGGACGTAGCTTTATTATAAACTTGATTTATCAGATACAGTAAAACTCAGTTTGCAAAATAGGGTAATCTGTCTAGTGGTTACACAGCATAATGTTGAATGGCAATGCAGACATATAATGGCCCATCTTCGCGAACGAAGATTTGGGGAAAGGTCTTTTACCTTTCCAGCCTGCGCAATGGATTTTTTAGGTGAGACACAGCCTGCGCTGAACTGAGCCCACCCTTTAATCCTAAGGTTCATCTGCCGGGGCCAAGCAAGCTTGGACAATGGCAGTGAGGTCCTCAGGACGTAGGTTTGTTTAGAGTGACCTTCTCATAGATGGATGGCCTCACAGGCCTAACGGACTCCATCTGCCCGGGGGACTGGCTGGATTCGAACCTGGGTCGCAGAGGTGAGAGTCCTGCATGCTAACCACTAGGCCACCAGGGGTCCCCCAATGCAGACATATACCAAGAGGATATAGGTGACAAGGAGAGTTTAAAAAAAAAAAAAAGAAATAGGAGAGAAGGCTGGGCATTATCTGATGATTATACAAAGTGCATATTAGAGGACTAATGATAGCTGTTCACTATTGGAATGAAATATTTACATTAAAATTTCCCCATTCAGATGCATCTGTATTCTTTGGGTATGTTGCCAGGTTGTCAAACAACCTAATTGCTCTTGTATCAAATTCAAGGTAAAGTCTTTATTTCATGTAAGAGAAATATACAGGCTACTAAAATGTGAAGAATTTTTTGTCTTAGCTAATTGAAACATCTTAGTCTGGCTTTTGGGAGGGAGCTAGGGTCACACAGCAAAAGGTGTCAGAGGGAAAATGTAGACCACGTGACTGCGTCCAATAATCCCCTACACTTGTTATTCTCCAAATTAGAAACAATGCAACTGGTACAGCTCCAAGTATCAATAGCAGTAGTTTGAACATAAAAGGCCTGTCTTGCATCTCAAATATAGCAAGTGTCTGCTTAGGTCTCAGCACACCACCATAGGCAGTACTTTTTTTTCTTTTGTGATCCTTACTACATGCAAAGCAAAGCATTGCAGTTGGGTGAAATTCACCCTAAGCAATATCTCATGAATTCTACAGGATACAGACATTGTGATTGCAATTAATTTTAGTTAAGGAAATATGTTTGTGGTAGCTCATGCACGTGGTTGGAAATAAAAGACAAGAAAAATGGAGATAATAGGGGATCTTATAGGGGGTGCTGAGGTGCATGGAGAAGTATGCTTTTGTGGACACAATAGCAGCTTTTAGTAGAAAGCCAGATTCTGACTTACTCATGTGATATGAAGCAGGAAAGAGACAGCAACTTTGAAGCTGAAACAGGGATGATAATTTGATTGCAAGGAAAGGAAGGGGCATTTCCTTGCCTCATGCTTGAAGAACCTTTCAAACTACCAAGAAAATGAAGAAGGCACTGAGAAATGGACAAATAAGTCTCAAGAGAGATGTACCAATGTCCTTAACTGAGAACCAAGACGGTTCATGGGATCAAAGTGTTCTCATACAAAAAAATGCATGAAGTGAGATGGGAAAGGGCTGTCAGTCATGTATACCTCTGTGATAAATTGTTTGAACAACTGCTCTCCTTTTTGTTCTTCGAAACAATTCTAAAGTATTATGCAGTAGTAAGGTAATGCAGGAGGGCTGCTTGACCGTATCTCTTCTGCTAATAAGTCAATGAACCTATGAAATGAATGATAGTGAAAGCAGAGGATGGTTGGTACCTGCAGGATAAAATCCTTATCCTTCATTAGGGGAAGAGCTAGCCGGTTCTCTTTCCCTGATGAGTGAGCCAGAGAAAACTGCTGGTGTAGTGCGAACTTAACTACCTATGGGTGACGATTTAAAAGCTTCACCAACCAGTATGATATCTCTCAGTCCTTGTCATCAGCACTTATCACAAAATCATAGAAACAAGGAATGGTTTGGGTTAGATGGGACCTTCATCTAGTTCCAACCCCCATGCCATGGGCAGGGACACCTTCCACTAGACCAGGTTGCTCAAAATCATATCCAGCCTGGCCATGGACACTTCTATGAATGGGTCATCCGCAGCTTCTCTGGGCTACATGTTCCAGTGCTTCACCAAGAAAAAAATCTGCTTCACCAAGAAAAAAATCTGCTTCACCAATTCATGGTCACTGCAGCCAAGAACGCTCTTGAGCTTCACTTACCCAGCTGCTTCTTCTTTTGGTGAGTACAAGATCCAGCATAACACCTCTCTCACTGGTTCCTCCACCGCTTGGAGAAGGAATTTATCATCAATACATTCCAGGAACCTCTTGGATTGCTTATGGCCTGTTGTGTTGTCCTTCCAAAAGATAGTAGGGTGGTTGAAGTCCCCTATGAGCACCAGGGCTTGTGAGCTCTATAGAGGATCCTTTCTATAGAGGCCCTCGTTTGCTTTGTCTTCCTGGTCAAGTGACCTGTAGCAGACTCCTATATGTCACCTGTCCCTGCCCTGCCTTTAATCCTCACCCACAAGCTCTCAGTCAGCTCCTCATCCATCCCCAGGTGCAGCTCCGTACTCTCCAGGTAGCCATCGACAAAGAGGGCAACCCTGCCTCCTCATCTCCTGCCTGTCTTTCCTAAAGAGCCTATATCCCTCCATTCCAACATTCCAGTCATAGAAGTTGTCCCACCATATCTCCATGATGCCAATAAGTCCCAGCCCTGCAGATGTGTGCATGTCTCTAATTCTTCCTGTTTATTCTGCATGCTGTGTGTCTTTGTATATAGGCATTTAAACTGGGCCTCCGATGAAGTTGACTTACTGGCCAGAGTGGCTGGAATTTCTTTGTGCCACTCTTCAAGTGCTCTCCTATTGGCCCGTTTGGCTCCTCTGAGGGAATTCTTGGCACTACAGATAGTGGAAATTCATATGGAATGATTTCAGATCCTTACCATCTCATTCAAATATCTTTATTGCTTTAATTTTATTTTTTTTTATCCAAGTCTCAGAGAAAGAGAAGCCAAAATACCTTTATAGAGTAATGCATTACTTTTTTAGCTAGTTAGGTTTCTCTGAAAGTGAATCTGATCACCTTAGAGGTGTTGTTGGCTGTGTCAACACTTTTATGTAAAAGACTAAATTCATAGCTTGGCTTAAGTTAATAGTATGTGCAGATAGAATGTGAAAAATAAACCACAAGTTATTCAAGTTATTCAGACATCCTTGACTTGCATGGTTAGCTCAGAATCATCAACAGACTTCTTGCACAATTTCTAATACTCCTAATTCTATTTAGAAACTGCTAGGAAAATACTATATAGGTAAAAAAAATTCCTTTTTGGTTTGACAGATGGAGATGGAATTTTTGAAGTGTTCTGGGCTTTCAACATGTTTCTTTTATTCATTACATGTATTAAAATTAAAATTCAAATTTACTCTTCCTCCTTCCTACCTGCTTCAGATGGATATCAAACGAACTGGTATGAATTGGCAAAAACTGTTGGGAAAATCATACCCTTATGCATCACAGACCTTTCTCTTACAATCTTTCCTATATTTTCGAACGAATGTGGTGGCTGAGATGAAGCATGTGTACAAAAACAATAAGGTCCTAATAACAGTCTGTTGCTCCTCTTTTCAGACCCTTTCAAAACTGCTTCCTTGCTGTCCCAAGAACAGGATAAAGAGGAAGCAGTACACAGCGGGAGATCAGCTTTCTGAAGAGACATGGATGTAAGTTGTCAGGTGAAAAGCACTGTTGCACTCACTCCTGCTCTTTGCTGGGGCTCTGCACACTCAAAACTGGTTCAGAGGGTATTACAGACTGGCAGAAGGCACCATCTGAATCCAGGAGTCTCTGCAAAACCCTGGGAGTGGGTTCGCTAGATTTCTTGGCACAGCAGCTTCTTTATATGTGCTCTGCAGTCTAAAGCGCAAAACACTCAAGTCCTTTGTTCTTCTGAATGTTCCTAGGGTTCATCCTCTGACTGTAGGGGAACCTTCTGTGATGAACCTGTACATTCATAAAATTTTTTGCGATGCTTTCAAGAAGTACTGAGATCATCTGCTGTGCTTAAAGGTAGAGATTCGCTGCATGCTCATCTGAAAAACAAGCATTTAGAACCCCTGAACTACCACTGCAGATAACTAAAACATGCTTACAGACATTTTTCCTCATTGTATGAATATTTGAATGCTTTGTAGAAGGATATTGTTGAAAGCATGCCATAATCTGAATATATCTTAAAGTAACAAAAAGCTTTAAAGAATCTGCAGACTGCTCTAGAGTTTTATTGAAGTAAAGAACTTTTCAGTTGCAGGGAGACAAAAAGATACACCTGCTTTTTTAATTGGGTTGTGGGTTTTTTTTTTCCTTTTTTTAATTTTTTTTTGTTCACTAATTAGAATGAGAGAAACTTCTGCCGCCTTTTCAGATGCTTCCCATGTTTTGCATTGTGTGCACTTAGGAATGGGAACTCCTTGTGACCACAGACCAATAGGCTGGCTGGGAGTCTGTATGCAAAGCAGAACCCTCAAAAAACCTGAGCAGATCCATATCCAATCCTCTCTAGGAGTGTGATTGCAAATATTTCCACCATTCCCAGTACAAGGGATTAAGCAATATGAAGAAACACTCATGGAAACTGATTTTTGCTGTCTCTCAGTTTCTTCTCTATGTACACCTCTTCATCTCAAGTAAACGTATTCTTTGAGGTAGGGTGTAGTGGGCATGATGGTGTTTGGTAAGGTCAGATGCGATGATCTGAGGTCTTTTCCAATCTTACTGATCTTATGATTCTGTGAAACAGGGACAGCCTCTCCTTAACAGTTATTTAATTCCAATCCACTTTCACCAGCAAAGCACTGAAAAAGTCATGTTACAGCAAATTATCATCTAGGGTTTTTTTCAAGTTGACAAGCTTAAGTTGAATTGTGATAACAAGGCAATGTTATACCTTGTGCAGTTGCTGGTGGTGTAATGTGTAGAACCAATATTGGCCATGGAAAAAAACAGCTGAGTTTAACTTTTCAGCTTGAAATCCTGATGCATAATGAGTCTTTTCATTGGCACTTGCAGGCTCGGGGTCCTCTGCAGCTCACATTATTGCCTTCCTCCTCCCCCTTGCTGCCTGGCTACAGCCTGAGGAGAATCGGTAACACTAATCTTTGAATCTCTGTTAATTAGTGACTAGTTTCATGTCACAGGAATCAAACGTCTTTAAGAAACTCTTAAGAGAAATGAATATGACCCCTGTGTACTTGGAGACCTGTTCTGTACATGCAAGGCTCCCCCCTGGCACTGCCAGGCATGTGGCTGCTGGCAGCCAAGGGTCACATTGCACCACTGTGAAAAGAAGGAAGGAGAAGGAGACAGAGAAAAAAAAGGCATATTGCAAATAGACTGTCACATAAATATTGTTTCCCTGTCTGTGAAAAATGATTGTGGAATGAACTGGTTTAGAAGGAAGGCCTGGAGGCTTATTCATTAGACAGATTTTGGCACAAAAATCCTGGCCCAGGTACAGTACCCAAGCCCTTCTGTGAAAGAAGCATCAGCCAGGGGCAGGCATTGCCTCTGCACAACCACTTCTCAGCAACACCTCCCTGGGCACGTGATCTCCCCTTGACACTGAGGACAGGGCCTTTTCCTTTTCTCTGGACCCACAGAAATGCAGATACATAAAGTCATCTTTCCTCTTGACTGGAGCTGAGTACAGGACAGCATGGATAGGTCTCCTCACCAAATTTTGCACAGCAGCAGGTATGGGAGGATGAACTTAAGCTGCCAATGTACAGCAGACACATGTCATCTGTCCCAATAGCCCTCCTAGCAGCTCGAGTACTAGAGTGCCCTGGTTGAAGACAGCACATCTTCCTTGCAGTGATAGTCTGCAGAGACCATCCAAAGCAGGCTTTTCTGAGGATGAGGCTGAGATATTTCTTGGCTCTTCTTAGGCTCTCCTGACACACATAGGGTGTCAGGGAGGGCAGACAGTCACATTTTGGCAGAAATGGGCTGGCCAGGGAAGCCAAAGGAGTGGTTTGCTTGGGAGCTAGAGATATGTCTGCTGATGGTCTGGGCTGGCTGGGGTGCCTGAGGGCCTTGGAGGGAGGAGCCAGGAGGGCTGGGACCTGCAGGAGGCAGCTTATGGCCAAGGGGCTGCACAGTCTCGCAAGGCTTCCTTCCTGCAGGGAGGCTACAGGCATCTTCCCAGTGCTGGTATGCAAGAAGCTACCAGGCAATCTGGTAGCAGTCGGTCACTTTAGAAAAAAGAAACTTGCAAGCTCTGAATGTGTTTCTGAAACAAATTACCTGTTTTTTTTTCTTTTTACAGGGCAAAACCTAATCATAATTTCTGTCTTACAGGAAATATGGTTATTCTTTTTAATTGTAACTTGAAGCACCTAAAAGAGACCGTTGAAATTCCCTAGGAGACAGACATTTTGAACTTAGTCAGCTTTGTCTTTCATGCTCCAGCTTCTGCAGCAACTGAGGCAAAGAACCTGCAGAGAATAACCTTTGTCATTGCACATTTCACTCATACCAGAAGAAATTTATGATGTGCAGTGACTGAAAGAAAAAAGACTGTAAGTAAAGAACAAGTGACCAAGCAGCTAATGAAATTACCATGATGCATATGAATGATGGATCTATATTGAATTTACCATGCTTTCCTTACTTCTGGCATTGCTTCATCCCTTCTGATTACTGGTCATTGCAACCTTAACATTTTAGTTCAGGCATATGTTTTGCTTTTGAACAGTGCTTTGAAAGCATAACCTTTTTTTCTAGTAAAGTATAACCTACAGGGACTTTGAGCCATCCCACTGAGATACAAAGAGAATGAGAGACAGAAGTAGGACCGTAAGAATGCATGCCTCTAAATTAAGACCTGCATTTGTGATAAGTGCTACTCAACAGTTTGTATTCAGAACTCATGGTTATGATTTTTATGGTGAAAAAATTTTGAAAAAAACCCAGTGTGACCTAACATAGCACTTAAAATTGGAAAGGGGAAAAAATTCTCATATCATGAAGTTTCCAGATGGCAATAAGATTGCTGGTGTCAGAATAAGAAGAGTGGTACAGTCTCCAGTACTTGAAGAGCTCAGCACATAACTTTGTTGAGTCTAAACACAAAACAAAATGGTTTTATAAAGGAATTCTGAAATAGAGGACATCTTCATACTTTTTCAAGATGAAGTAAAGATGCAATATTTCACTTTATATCCAATATATCCTGACCTAAGAAAAAATATTCTTTTGAGGGAGAATGTAATACTTCTGAGATGTATCATAGATGAATTGGTTTCAACTGCCTGGTTTGAGCTTAGTTTTTATATTCATCTAAGTATGACTTTTGTGTTCAGTTGAAAGGGGGAGTGTTAATTATTTACACTACTATAAATCTTTAATTGCTGTGGTGTCTGCAGTCCCTTTATCATTCAGAGCAGTGGAATGGCTCTTGCTGTGATAGACACAAAATGGGATGTGACTGAAATGTTTCGTATAGGAGGCGGTGGTACATCTTGGTTTAGCAGGCCTCTGATATCTTCAGTGATAGAAGTCACTTCGTAAGCAAAGCAGGGTGTGTGGTTGGACTATTTCCAGTACACTAAAATAATACATCCTGTATATGGATAGCATTGGGTATGATTTACTGCTTGTCCCCTAGTAACTGCAAAGACACATCTCACATCCCATGAAGACCCTAGTACTAGGCAGTAACATCATTCAAGCAGTCTGTCCAGGTTCAGTGAGACTAACTGTGCACTTACAGTCAGGCCCATAGGTAAATGCCTTGTTGCATTGGCGCATGTCTTGGTATTTGGGGATATTTCAGCCTTACTTGTATAGGATTCAGATATCACCACATTTATTACATTAAGTGGAGAGTGAGATGAAAATAACAAGTGAAAAAGGATAGCAAGCTTTTTTGACTTGGCTTTTATCTTTGCAACTATAATTGCACAGCCTAGCTAGGAGCCTACATAATTCATACAGTCTATAGCTAATCAGGAAAACAAAGAGGGAACATAGTATATTCATAGTCTCATTTATATGATATTGTTAGCCCCGTTAGTGTGAAATTGGATCTGCTCTATCCCAGGTGGTTTTCTCCTGTTCTGTGTTACCCTTTTTCTCACCACTTCACAGTATTTCTTCTGCCTTTTTCTTTCAGTATTGTGCTATTTATTAAGGATAACCTCCCTTTCTTCAGAGTAGGGTCTCTGCTCAGACCAACCTTAGCTTCTTTCATCTTTTTCTGAGCGGAAAGACTGGGAGGAGCTTCCTTCTTGGGCATAAGCATTGCTCTGACTCAGAATCACTTTAATATGGCCTTTGGCTCTGGACACAGAGAGTCATGACTTACAGAAATTGCTTTTCTCTTTTATATGACAAACTGGTGGTGATCCATGAGACAACTTTTGCCTATATGCTAGGAACACCTCAGGATCTAGCATTTTTCTTTTCTTTGAAAAGAAAAAAATTATGTTTTCTGGCTTAGACTGTGATACCGTGACAACTTAGACTGTGTAAGTGTGATTTATCCTCAGACACTGAGAATATATGTAGCCGTATAAAACTAACAACTCTTCTCTGTAGGGACTCGGACATTCCTTTTTCTGTTTTTGTTTGTTTTTTTTTTTTTGTTTGTTTGTTTGTTTGTTTGTTTTTTTTCTTCAAAATGATAGCACAGTGCTGGAATAGACTGACTAGGGAATGGCTGGAAGTGCCAAGAGGTCCCTAAGAACCCCCCAGAGAAAGGCTCTGGGGAAGGAGCTCATGTACCAGATGCCTGCTCTGCCCTAGGAAGCAGGAATGACCAGTGATGTCTTCAGGTTCCTTCCAACCTTTTTTCTGTTAGTTGAGTCTGTGCATCACTGTTAGTTGAGTCTGTGCATCACCTTTCTGTTCTCTACTTCTGGACTTAAAGTTCAAGATGAATTCCCAGACCGGGATGTGAAAGAGACAGCTGTCATTGATCAGCAGTTGAAGTTGTACCTGACACGCAAATTGTAATGACTTTGACCAACCTTCAAACCAAGTCCACCACTCTCAGGTATACTTCGTTGTGGCATTGTTGGTTTGGCTGAGTTTAGATATAAAAGAGTGTAAAAGCAGATTTTTAATGGTTTACAAGTTAAACTGTTAACTGAGCTAAAATTTGTGGCAGACACTGGACACTGATATCTGACTTCACGGAAGTGCATGAACTCTGATAAACTTGTGCTGAGTTTTTATTTAACTACTGTCTTAGTTCTGGCCAGGAGAGGATTAATTTTTTCAGTAGTTAGAGAGTGCATGGCTAGGACCTGGAGGTTATTTCTATATCACCTCATATAATTTCTGGGGCTGAGGGGAAGGGACTCCCTTCCAGGGAGAAGGAGTTCTGGTCTGGTGGAGTAAACAGGGCAGAGAGAGCTATCCAGTATTGTCTGTTGTCGAGGTTTCTGTGTGAATTGTTTCTTTCTTGTACCCTCTGTCATTAGTATTTTTGTTGTTACTGTTCATTTTCTTATCTCATTGCTGTTTCCAGTAAATTGTTCTTTTCTCAACCCATGGTTGCCTTTTGTGCCTCAAATTCTCCTCTCCATCCCACCACTGTGGGGAGAGGGATGGCAAAGCTGGGGAGCGAGAGAGTGGCGCATGGTTTGGAGAGTCTCAGTGGGGGCACTGAATTGGGGAGTACCATTCCTAAACCATGACAGCCACCTATTTGTAATGTACTTACTTATAACATTCCTTAGCACTGAAGTTTGTTGTCATATCACTTTCAGAAGGTCTTTCAGCTGTCATCATCAGAACGTCTTTCTTTATGGTTAGGGGAAAATCTTTTAAATCCTGCTTTGCTCAAATAAGAGTTTCTTTCACAACAAGTAAGTGAAGAAGTATCTCTATGGAAGCTCTCATAACTTCTTTAATGGTTTCTCTACATTAGCCTGCCTTTTACTGTTGTTCTTCAGTGATCCTTCATGATTCAATATTGAAGGAGAATCATTCCTCATTATAACTGTAAATATCACCCTTGAAATTATAATGGGAAAACCTTCTTCAAGACCTTGTGAAAGAAACCTGAACATGTTAACTTAGAGAACGGATATACAAATTATAATGGCTAATTAGATAAATATTCATATGTTTTCTTCAGATTTGCTCATAAATATGTAATGCTCTGTTTGCTAAAGATGCAATGCATTTGTTTCCTCTGTTTGCTGCATTACATCAGTGCGCCAAGCAAGAGGAAACACAGATGTAGAATGTCTTTACTTCATATTTTCACATTCCATAACCTGTCTATCAGTAGGTTTTTCCTGTATTTTCCTTTTGCTTTCTTTCTTCTTATTATCATCCATCTGAAAAAACCCAATAGATTGAAAAATGGTTGGTTTATAATTGATTCATGACATCCTTCACTAAGATATTAAAATCCAACATATTCTCATGGTTTATTATATATATTATTTTTGTAAGAACAGAGTTTAAGTTCTGATTTTAATAGCAAAATGATGGCTTGAAATGTGACTGTTAGACATTTTTTCTCAGTTATCCCAGAGGGAACTGGCAAGAGGGAACAGAGTTTGAGCATGCAAGCCTCTCATGAGAACATCAGCCAGATATGTTACCATGTTTTTCTAACACAACTACATTAATGGTTTAGTGTAAATACTTTGTGGAGGATGTGTGCTTCAAAATACAGCCTTACCTTTGGCTTAAAATTTTGCTTTCTAATGTTTTCAGTTTTTTCTTTCAATAGTGTCTGAAGTCTGATTATTCA
The DNA here is from genome assembly GCF_003984885.1 of Neopelma chrysocephalum. Taxonomy (NCBI): domain Eukaryota; kingdom Metazoa; phylum Chordata; class Aves; order Passeriformes; family Pipridae; genus Neopelma; species Neopelma chrysocephalum. Next base: position 23,918,501 of record NW_020897691.1, read on the forward strand.
AAACCATCGTTGGAGTCATACTGTTATTGCTCAAACATAGATCTTTATTAAAAAGTATGTTCCCAGTTCAGGGCTCATATCTGGCTCCCTGGTACAGTATCAGTACGTTCCTTGAGCAGACACTACCTTAGTGCCTGGAGTAACAGAGGTAGCATGCTGACTGTGTGCAAAAGAGTGAAAAAAAGGTCAAATTTGGTTACATATTGTTAAATCATTCTCTGAAGCTTCATCACATTGTAGAACAATAGAATATCCTGAGTTGGAAGGGAATCACAAGGATCGTTGAGTCCAGCTCTTGACCCTGCACAGGACAACCACAAAAATCACATATGTACAGGGAACAGTGTGCAGATGCTTGCTAATAGTCCAGTATTGATCCTTGTTTCTTATAGATTATGGCTTGCTTCTTTAACATCCCTTAGGTTTTCGCAGGAATGTAGATGAACATTAAATTTCAATTTTGACCTTGGTTTTGTGACTGAAATAGAAATAGAAGATGCATAAATAATCATCAAACTTAACAACATTGTAAATTTTGATTGAAAAAGGGAACATTGTTTTACAGTTACTTTTGCTGAGAGATTTAACAGAACATTTCCTGGTTTGTTTCTAGGCAAAATGAGCACAGTGGGAGCACAGGTCTTACATGTCTATTTGAATGAGTTCAGCTGAAAGCCAGATTTGTTCCTCACAGTGTCTATATTGATGTGCTCATTCACAGCATTGAAAGGACCCCCGCCTTTAGGGCTTTTTGGGTGTATGTTGGAAACATTTGTTTCTTTCAGTACCTAGCCAATGTTACGTAATATTACATCAGCCTGTGCAACGTGGGCAACGTTGTGTAAGGCTATTGCATTTGCCCCTTGGCATGACAGAAAATAAAAATGGGATTTAAATTGTTCCCTTCATACTTGAAATATCCCAAGGTGCTTTTTTGAACTAAAATTCTAAATCATATGAAGGGAAGATGAGCGAGTATTAGGTAACTAGCAACATTCTGGACATGGCAGCAGAGAGAAAGGGTTCTGCTTTCTTTACAGAAAGAGAATTTGTGGGCCAAGACAGATGTGTTGTGTTTGAAAACTCCTTATGGGCCCGACAATAAGAATTATTTGAAGTTCATCATACCATTTTGCACTATCAGAACAGGAAAGGATTTTGTGGTCAAATCTGTATATTTTTAGATATATTAAAAAAAAAAAGTTAGTGCATTGTGTATGTTTTACTTTCATAATTTGATATTATATATTATATTTGAGAGTTATGAGTAATTTTTGGATGAAGTTTATTTGTAACATCTTAGTCATAGGGCATAGCACAATTATGCCAAGGAAGCAAGATAAATCAGAATATTAAGTACTAACCAGCTTGATAAAGTCAATTTCAGACTTTGAAAGTACAATTCCCATCACCTATGTCCCCCAAAATATTGAGAGTAAAATTTCTGCAGTAAGTAGTGAAATCTTTGAGCAATAAATTTATCAAAATTTTCTTCCTGTGTTTCTTCTGTACTGTTTCTCTCGTGTTTGATGGATGAATGCCTAAGTCTTTTTGTAGGGTCTGGGCAACTGGCTCTAAGTGGCCCTGCCTGAGTGATGATTGGACAAGATGACCTCCAGAGTTCCCCTACAACCGGCCATTCTGTGATTCCATGAATAATCTGGATGTGTTTATTCTCCCTGCCATTGATTTTCAAAAAACTTCTACTCATTACTATTACAGAAATGTTGCTGCAACTGTCAGCCTTGGCTAAAGCTGGTGAACAGTTTCCAAAGCATTTGTAAGGATTCTGACAGTTAGTTGAATGGCACCAGAGCATTGTCTCAATTCCTAGGAAGTCCAGTCCCAAGAATTTATAGAACCTAAAACATTATGACTGTTACAAAGGGATCAGGCAAAAGATCCATCTAGCCCTTTATTTTTTCTGCAACACTGGACATAAGTATGTGCTTCAGGAACTGCAATAACAAGATAAACTTGTTTGATAGAGCCCCCAAAATAAAAGGTTTCTTTTCTATGTACTTGTCCAGTTTCCTGGAAAACCCAGAGAAACTGTAGAGTGGCTTCTTTGGGCAGTGAATTTTATGGTTCTAGCACCTCCTGCACAAAGAACCAGTTTCATTGTTAAGTACCTTACTCCTACCATCTTCATTTGATGGGCCCTAGATTTTTTATTGAGAGGGGGTGAAAACCTGATGCCTCTTAATTCTCTTCGAGGCACTTGTAATACTGCCATGCTGTAGTTGTCATTTGTTGCCATGAATTGTTTCTTTCCCAAACTGAAGAGTCCCAACCTATTCAGACATCTTTGTGCCAAACCAATTACCTATTTTAGAGAATACTTGCTGTCCCACTTTAATCTTTCTGATTATTAAGAGAAAAAAAAGGTGACACAAAGAGTGAGAGAGAAAAAGAGATAAGTGATAAGCAATCTCAGCCTCACATGAGCCTTGGCATGTGTTTGTCAATACAATGAGGTTTGCAAACTATACTGCCACAAACCTCTAAGAGTAAAGTGAATTACATGTCTCAGTGCCAGTATGTGTGTCTTTCAGACATTCCTTGCACTATTTGAAAACACATCTGTAAATGTTTTCTGTGGCACTGAAACCATTTAAAGCACGGCTTTTAAATAAATGGCCCCCTGAGTTTGTAAATGCCTTCCAAAGGTTCTGAGGCATGGCAATGTCTGTGATACTGCACTGAAAATCAAACCAACTTTTCAAAAAATAAAACTTTGGCTGTGCTGTATGTACATAGCTAGGAGGAATAAAAACGTGATTCTATCAAAAGCCAACACATAACTATCTCAATGTATATAAACTCAAAGGGGGAACAGGTTATTTCTTTCCTTAACTCATTGAATTAAAGACATTGGATTAAATAAAACCTGTGCAATCAAGAATAACTTTAATTTTTGGTTTCAGTGTATCCTGAAGTACTACAACAAGCAATTCAAAGGTATGCTTTTCCATAAACTGCATTTGTAGTGATTTGATCATGATCTAGTCTTGAGCGTTCTTTTGCTGCTGGAATCAAAAAGCTTTGTCTTGGAAGATAACATGCGTAGATTGACCAACGCCCTGATATTCAGTGTAGCACTAGTTAACATGAAGAATGGTACCAAATGCAGTCATTAGATGCAATTCAGACAGCTGAATGTCCAGATTTTTCAACAAAAGTGATGTACTGACAAAAGTAAATTACTTTTTGCATATGTCTATCCTAACTAATTTTGTACCTATGCTAGTTTGCTTCCAAGTCTTCTGGATGAGCATTGTAAGCAATGAAACCAGTGCCATCCCTTAGTGCCATGATATCACAGGGATGTGGTCTCTAACTTTAGGAGTTTATATTGAGACAAAGCAGAAACATAAATAGGAAAGGAGGAGTGTGAAAAACAGGATAATAGTTGTAATGAAAAACTATCTCATAGAGTTCTTTAGTGCATAAGCATACATAATTCACATGCACTTACTCTTGGTCCAGCAATAATGGCTTTAGTGGTTCTTTTTTCATATTAATGAAATTCCACTGATGAGACAAAGCAATGGATGCCTTATAAGCTGGACAGGAATAAGAGGAGAGAAATCCAGCATATTTCAGGAAGGCAAGGACTTTGGAATTTAAACTATTTCTTCTAGAAATACAGAACACAGTTCAAAGGTTTCCTGCTTATGAGGTGACTGATGTTCCTTAGTGGGGATTTTTTTTTATTTAGAAGTAATTTTAGTGAAAAATACTGATTTTTTCCCAGAGTGTTTGAGAACACACCTGCAAAAATGGGGACAGAACAGAGAACATTTTAGTGAGCTTCTTTGCTTTGTCTGTTTATGCTCTTCAAAGATTTCTGAAGTACAAAGAAAGGGACTAATTTTATGTGAAGGAAACATTGGATACAGTTGCCAGAATGCTGATTTAATATCATTACAATCAACACAACGTGTCACTTAAGGATTTTATTGTGATCTTCTGTACTTCTGTGTCACAAAATTAGCACCTCTCTGCCTAAACAGTCTACAGAGTTTATTCACTGGGACTGGTTATTTGTGGTGCTGATTTTTGGAGTACTGTTGTGTGTCCATGACTTACTGCTTTGAAATGAAAATCTCATTTTATAGAAGACAGCCACTGCACGAAGTGGCCTGGCAGAAAGATAATGTGATTTTTCTGTTTAATAGATGGGTGCAACACCTAATGAATGGGGTAAGCTTATAGCTTCTATCACATGAAGCTCTGAATCATAAGAGTAAGAAAGTGTACGGATGAGACATGAAGAACAGAGAGATTGAATATGAGCTATGAAAGACCTTGCAGTTCTTCCTACCTGAACTGAAAGCTCTGACATATCAAGGCATAGGAGGTTAAAAGTCAGTGAATATTATCGTGGTGCCTTGACCTTGCCTGGATGCCAGGCATCTCTGGCCTCACAATTCATTCTCTCACTCCCTCTTCTTAAGTCAGGGAGAGAAAGTATGATGGGCAAGGTCATGTGTCAAGATAAAGGCAGTTAAATGAGAAAAGCAAAGGCTGCACCTAGAAGCAAAGCAAAATGAGATGTATTCTCTGCTTCCCATCAGCAGGCAATGTCCAGCCACTTCCTGCAAAGCAGGACCTCACTATATAGAGTGGTTGCTTTGGAAGACAAATGCCTTAACTGTCCACTCCCCCAACTTGATACCCTTTCTCTCAGCTTTTATTGTTGAGCATGACACCATATGGTGTGGAATATCCTTTTGGTCAGTTGGGGTCAGCTGTCCTGGCTGTTTCCGCTCTCAACCTTTTGCTCATCTCCAGCCTACTGGCCTTTGGTGGGGAAGGTTATAGTGACAGCCTTGATGCTCTGCAAGTACTGCTGAGCAATAGCCAAAACACTGGTGTGTTATCAACACCACTCTAGTCAGAAATGCAAGGCACAGCTCTATATGAGGAAAGCCAACTCCATTCCAGCCAGATCCTGTACAATTACAAAAATGCAAATGTATGCCTTTTTTTTACACAAGTGGGGCTTATACCCGGTAACATACTATGGTTATTTACAAACCTGGGTACAAACTGAAAGCACATTGTTTTTATCAGTTACGATCTCTGTTCCCAACAACAAAAAAAATTTGCAGGTAAACTTCTTTAAAAAACAGTTTGCTAAATGAATTCCACCTTGCCTTTTAGGCCCTGGGGCCAATGTACAATATCATGTTTTATACTCAAATGGGGCTTATCAAGATGGTACATTAGTGTCCCCCTTGGTACAGAGAAAGTGATGAAGCAACCACTTAATACTTGGAATGTTCTTGTGAGGTCTGAAGGAGAAGGTAGGTGTTTAAAGCATTGTTTACTGTTAACCTGACTTGGACATCATGAACTCCACCTCCTTCAGTATACCTGGCAACTTTCTTAACAAATTCATTGTGCTTCGGCTCATGAAACAGGTTAAAGTCTGTGCAATGGTTTTCAAGCTTTAACAAGGATGGTAAGCTTTAAGGAAAAGAAGCCAGTTAATTAATATTGAACTGTCACAGATTACTACAATCATGATCTGTGTTATTGCAAGGGAAAATGAGAATAATGGGAATAATGAGAAAGCATTCTTTATCATGCTATTGGATTAATCATGTATTCCCAAGAATACATTTCCCAGCACTGGTAGATTTTAGATTTATTTATTGATTTAATTTATATATTTGAAAGTATACTCTTTTCCCTAAGGAAATTCTCATCATTTGGACAGCAATCTGCTGATACCAAATATGAGAATGTCAATGAGAAATGTATTTGATGTTTGACTATTCCCACATCAAAAGAGCTGAAAAGCTCATGAAAAGGATATACTTAGAAAAAATAAAATGCATTTAGCAAAGCAAAGCATACTAGAAAACAGAGAGCACTAACTGTAGAGCATGGAAAATCATGGCAGAGATAAACGAAGAGCTACTTACAAGCTGTCATTAGTGCTGGCGTGTGGGAGAGCAGTGCAGCTAAATTCTCATGGTTTTTTACACTGACTTTTATTCAGTAGCTTTATATTTTGGTGACCAAATTCCCAAACTATATTAATTATTCTGACCTGACTTGGCTAAGACATGTATTTTTTTAAAACGTTAGATAATATAAACTCTTGTCAGCTATTGTGCAGATATACATGGGTGCAGAGGCTGACATCACTTTTCTTGCTGTAAATCCTTCCATAGTTGATAATCTCAGCTGCAACTTGACTCTGTCATGAAATGATCCATTTATACCTACTAAGTATGGCAATTTACTGTTAGCAGCCTTTGATTAGATGACTGCCCTGTTGTTACACACAGATAACATCTTTTTTTTTAAATCCTACAGCAATTATTTAGGGAAATGGCATTTATGTATTTTCCAGTTGTGTTTAGCCCCCTTCTTTTTCCCTACAGTCCTAGTAAGACACATAGTTAATATGTAGTTGATTTAACTTCTTGGATATGGAAAGAATCCAAACCTGGTGGCTAAATGGACTAAAGGGAAGAGCAAACTGAACCCACTCGCTACTTTAATAAACTGCAATTGCTTTTTTGGTGGGACTAAAGGAGCTTCTCTGGCTTCACAGCACTCCACTATGGGCAGCAGCCTATGAGTCACTGCCTTGAAGAGATAGTGACTTATTTTAATTACCCTCAATGAATCCTGCATTTGCAGGAATGAGTCATAGCTTAATGCAATTTCATAATAATTATATAAGAAGTATTTTAAAGTGATGCCTTGCAGCTTTGCCTATTTTATTCATTCTGCAGGGTGATTGGAGAACATGATTCATTTGAAATGAGCTAGTATATATTATTTACTGGTTATAATTACTTCTGTTATTTATAGACAGAGAGTGTGAGTGGTTCTATACAGATTGACAAAATGATAAGGTTCATGAGCCCAGGGGCATGCAGCACATGGATGCAGACATAGGAGTGATTAAAAATATGGTAGGTGAGATTTGCTCTATGATAAGCAGACAGAGCAACTCCCTTAAGAGTGTTTTTCTTACCCTGTAATGAATAATGTGGGGTCAGGTTAAGTGCTCCCAATCATGTACAGGGGTGCTAATGACCAGGAGAGCGCATGGAGCAGAAAGGCAGGCAGTGCAGTTTGAAAGAAAGTGTGTGATAACTGGGTGTAAAGACCTCAAACCTCCTTTCCTTCTCTTTTATCACTGACAAACACCATTTTGTCACAGTTGTACCACTTTGTGGAGCATTATCAGGTCAGACAATGTATATGTGCTGGAAAGAATTCCAAGAACTTGCTCATTGGAGAGGATGCATGTTTTCCACTTGGTACTGGGAAGGATATCTTTTATTGTGTAACTGATTAGTCAGTTCTCTAGTAATGGTGTGCTATTAGAAGGAGGCATAACAATGTACAAGGTTTACCCTTTAATATACTCACCAGGGATTTTTGCCTTACTCTTTTGAAGGAAAGCGAGGGAATGATCACACGGCACAGTAGCATATGTGCTTGTATTAGACTATGCAATTCCTGTAAGGCAGCCTGTTGCCAGGTAGAAAAGACTGGAGGGTTGAAGTGAGTTTTTTTGAACTGCAGAGAGCTAGTCTAGGTGTGTTTGTGTGTGGCTAGGGCGGAGCGCATTTATGAAAAAGGAATTTTCTTTGTTTTCTATCCAGCTTCCCATCGCCTTGGGCTACCTTCCTTGGGTGGTGCCTGTCTACTTACTTTAACAAGGCTTGGTTGTCTTGCTCAGCTGGCGTTTGCTTGCCCAACACCCTTAGCATAGATACAGACTTTAGGGAAAGTTTGGTTAACAAAGTTGGTGTAGATGGATAATTACAAATAGCACTCTTTATGGTAACCCAGTTACTCATATATGCAACTAAACTTAATGAATGCCAAAATGAAGCAAATGCTGACATTGTCCCCAGGTGGTGTGAAAGTCCTGTTATCATAATGGTCTCTTTAGGCAAAGGAGAATCAATGCAAGAGGTAAGGTAAATAGCACAAACTCACACAGAATTCATGGCTCTGCATAAAGATAGGAACTTTGTCTTCAGTCACAGGCAAAGTATTGTAAGCACAAGACCATTCTTGCTCCTGTACAAACAAGCAACTTTCTTTTGTTTCTTTCTTGTCAGTAGTTATGATAGACAGCTGATGCACTAATGTTAGTGGAAGAGGATTTGCTGTAAGAAATGTGTTTGGAGTGGATGCTTGAAAGATGAATGAGTCATTGGGTTCATGGAAAAGAAAAGCTTTTCCATTTATATGAAGTCTATTATTGCCTGGTATGTCAATTTTCTTTCTGAAAGGATTAGTTTGAGACAGAAGGTTTAAGCTGTGAATCAAAACACATAGAGGTATTGTGAGAAACAGGAATGAACAGACTACTTTTAAAATCATTCTGTCCATCTGCCTATCACTATTATGAAGTATGTCACCTTTCCTGGATTTAATCAGGAATATTTCTGAATCCTTTATTGCCATGGTTCCTGTGCAACAGACACAGCAGAAGAAAACACTGACAAGTTTCTAGAAGGGTTTGGTCTAACTTTTAGCAACTGGTTATGTTCCAGATTTTTTCTTTTTTTTTGTGAACCCTTGAAGAATATGTTGATGAACAGTCTCTCTTCCTATGCTGAGATCACTGAGCACAGTGATCTTTGCGGTATGTTATCTCTAGCAGAGGGATTTCTTCTGAGCGTTTGCGGAGTGCAGCATGTGTCATATTGTTCCTAAAAGTCTGAGTGGGAGTTAAACAGTTACTTGGAGAGAGAATTATATGCCTGTCAAAATTACTGTAAATTTAACTCATATCTGACCTGACTAATTTGGCCACAAATTGCTTATCTGCAAACAAATTTTTTTTCTCTCCTTGGGAGGGCCTGTTAAGGATATTGAGAAGTGGCAAAAACTGGATGGCCAGTGGCAAACACTACTGGTTTTAATCGCATCTGATGTTCAGGAAAGATCAATATTACAGCATGCTAAAGTATTTTCTTGCTAGTTTGCATGCTGGTCCTGAAAATTGCAATTTCTGTCAGAGCACGTGAAAGTTGCTGCCAGAGTTGTCCTCTGTCCCTCCCCATGTCTTGACTAGATTTGATACATGTCCTTTTCTGAGTGTTAACAGCAAACATTGCAGGAATGCTTGTAATAAATATGCTTGACTCATCAAATTAAACTGCATAAACCCAGCCCTGCTTTTGAACTGTTTGCTTCTGTAAGGGGGGCTGTGGCCACTGGGCGCCTGTGGCCGGATGACAGCTTGGTTATACAAAAGCAAAACAACAAAGTTGAATCCTGAGGAGCCTGGTGCTTTGTTCTACAAAGACTGGGGGGAAAGAAGCGGCTACTCTGCTGCTTCCGTGCAATAGCTTCATTGTTAGATAGACAATACTTGGACACAAAGCACACATAACTTTTGAAGCCTAAGGGTCCAACTCTTACTTTCACTGTAGGAAGCATATGACATACTTGTTAAAAGGGGCACACATGACTGGCAAAAGCTAATAGTGCAGAAAAGTGGGCTGATGTGTAAATAACATCTTTGACAATGTTTTTGGCTCTGTTTTTAGAACTTTCTACAGACTCTTGAGTATGAAATCTATGCAAGCGAGAGTGGCCAACCCACAATGCTAAGACTAAATGCAGAGGTTTCTAAAAGAGGTACCTTTTCTTTTTTCCTTATTCTACAAAAGAAAAAAATCTGCAGAGGTGGAGATGAACTAAAAGAGGTCATGGAGTGAAGAAATGTCATTGAGTTTTCTGAGGATATTATTGAATAATTCCTAATGCTCTCCTGCAGTGATCCGAAAGTGAAGCACCTGCCAGAAACAGGGAGTATAAATGTTTTCAGAGAAGTGAAGCACAGCTAATTTTAAGTGCAGTGAATTAAAGTGCTTGAAAACTGAAGTTTGAATATGTTTGTTCATTTCCTCGCCTTGACTGAAGACAAAAGATTGGTTAGAATACTTATGAAAAAATTATGAATGAATATATGCCATTTCACCACTGCCAAAAGAGTGTTGCAAAGCAATATTGGCACTGACAAAATTAGAAACAGAGACATGCAAAGAGTAAGAGATGTAAAGTATGAGAAAGCAACTTTGCTGTTCCTAATCTAAAGAGACCCGAAAAGAAAGCTTTGCTTTTAATCAGAGACGGGGTTTGTAACAAGCTTACCCACATGTTTCAAATTTCAAACTGAAAATAGGCTTTTTGAAGCAAATGTGATTTGTGAAAATAGATGGAGAGGATTGCTTTCAATCTGTGCTTGCACAGAATTGGAGGATTGTTCTGGATTAACGTGTTGTTTCAATAGTATGAATATTTGAACTGGACCAGTCCTCTAAAAAGTTGAAGTTCTAATATCTCTGAGGATCAAACATGCTGGTGAGGCAAAAGGATAAGGTGTCAAGATGGGGAGAAGATGTGACACCAGGGAATACATCCTCTGGGGTGACCTGTTCCCCTGATTTCTTTGCAGCTTGCACCATGACTTCTCCTGTGCACTTGGACTTCTCTGTCACAGTCCTGGAACACACTTCTCCCAAAGATCGGAGCCTGGCACCATAGGTCCTGCTGCAGGAGAGAGAGACAGTGGTACTTTGTGGCTAGTACCAGCAATGCGAAGCTGGAGCATCAAGTTGGGATGTAAAGAAGCAGCTGTTGTGTTCAGTCAGTGAGATCTGATTGGCTTGAATTTAGGTTTTTTTTCCTGAATGCTTAGTTTTAGAAATCTTTGGATTCTGACACACCTTTCTGTCGTAGGTTCAGCTTTCTGCTCAGATGTCCCTTGTTCAAGGTTCATAACAGCATGTTCTCCCTTGTTGTTTGTCCAGGCGGAACATTTACATTGACCTTGTGCAAGTTACAGAGGGACTTAAAGACTTCCAGTTTTCCTAGTAAACTATTTCTGGCACAGAGGTTGTTCCTGAGGTTATTATAAACAGGGTTGGGCTGTGCAAGTACCTGGACAACTAGAGTATCTTTTTATGAGAACTCAGAGTACTCCTTTAGGAGGACTTGTCTTGTCTGATGACTACAGATAGGTAGAAGGAAAAACAAAAGACACAACACTTCAAAACATGAAAATTACATCACCATGAACATCAAACATCCAAAGAGACCATAGCACTGTAATGTCATGAATCATTTGAATGAAATCAAAACCTCTCCCTGAACCCGTGGGGTGACTCCTCAACATGGTTTCTTTGCAAATAGTTGCAGGAAGAAACCCTCCTGGTCGGGTTTGTCAGTCTAATGACAGGTTCTGTGTCTTAATACTGGGAACTAAATCTTTCTAGGCATTTTCAGTACCTATAATTTAAAAACCTACTTATTCATTAAAAAAATGCAAATGCATTAGTTTTGAGCAGCTTTTTGAGGGTTTTAAATTCTTTCCCTGTTTTCTTCTGTTCCCCCTTTAACTTTGCTTAGGAGGTGAACTGTGTATTGGATTTGCATCATATCCAAGAATGAGGAAAATGGAACTGTTTTGTTGTAAGGCCTGTTAAGGTGAGAATCAAGCTGCTTGATTTCTCACGTTTGACTGAAATGCCTAACTGAAGGCTGTGGGTAACTTCAGTCAAATTTTTAGGTGAATTGCTTGGTTTAGTTACTGCCTGCTATTTTAAAACAATCTGTTGCCTCAGTCATTATGGTGGGTTTTGTTCACTGATTTGATACAAGGAACATGTATGTCAATAGAAAATCACTCAGGCCTTATGTCACTTCAGACAATACCCAGGATGTGAACACAAAGTTCTTGGAGGTGAAAGGAAAATGCTTTATCCTGCCTCTTCAGCCATCCTTCCATGGGCTGACAGGAAACCAAAGTACACAACACCCTCCTACAAAGGGGCCCTTCTGTTCGGAAGGGACAAAGAAGTAGAAAATATTATCCATGACATACACTATTGCTTAAGCAAGCACTAGATTTTCCATATGGATGTTCAGGAAGAACTTAAAATGCATTGCAAAATTCAAGGTTGATTTGCCTCATCTCAGCAATTTTCTAATGATGCTTCCCAAAAAAGAGGCCATTCAGTAGCTTTTTGTTGTGCAAAAACATGAGAAAGTATTGACTGAGTTACAATCTTTCAGAACCAGCCCCACAAGTGGTTAATTGTGAAAGCTCTCCCTCCTGACATTTCCAAACAGCTAAAAAAATTGTACCTCAGATATGACTAATCCTGAAATTCATGGAATGATTGAAATATTCCATCACAGGAGTAAATCTCGGGAGATTATCTCCTTCATGTGAAGGGCAAGTCCTAACAGCTACAAAATAAATCTCTCCTGTTTCCTGGGTTGCAGTGTTAATTTGTGTGACAAAAGGAAAGATACACAGTCCAGTTCTTGTAGGACAATTTGGTATAGTTATTGGAGAAGCATTTTGCTAATGGTGTTTCTTCTGGATAAAGAGACCAATGTGAGTTGTAGCTACAGTATCCCTGCTAGAAAACAGCCTGGAATAGACCTTACAAGTTTTAAAGTCCAAGTGTGACTGTTGCAGGTTTTCAAGTTTTCAAGTAAGAAGTAAGAGGCTTGTAAGAAGATATTTTCTTTGTCAAAACTTCTCAAAACTTTTGCAGTAGTTTTTACATCTTGTTGCATGGTCTTGCCGGACACCAGCTGTGCTTGTCCTGGGGCTGCATGTCACCCTATATATAAACTGTATACGGAGCGCAGCACTGAACCTCTGGTTTAAATGCCAGATTTGCTGTACACCATAAAGTTATAATGGCTTTGTGTGTGCAGGACCTGACATAAACACTTAACATATCCTTGCAACCCAAATTCACTGGTCAGTCTTCTCTGCAGCCCTTGCTGGGTCTGCCAAGACCACAGATGAGATCTTTGAATTTCTCTTTCACCTTATTACCATTTTGGATGGAAAGTGAGAATAGTTTTATCACTACCAGCTTTACACACAGGGCTGGAAGTGACTGGAACACATCCAACTTTTGTCTTACTGGATGTTCACCAGATAACAACCTCGCTGTGGCTGTGTCTGGATTATTTTTGTCTCAGAGGCCTGGAGATGAATGGATCTGTATGTTATTACAGCTTTACTGGGCCATTAAGCATTGCTCCCAGTAAAAATATCAAAATTCTGCATTGCAGCCCTCACCCTCATAATTACATTTGCATTTCATTTAGCCCAAAGAGAACGGGGATTACTTCCTGTAGTGCTGTGGGGTTCTTTTCTTGAGAAAACTTTAGGGAAACCTCTCCCACATGCATGCTTGTCTTTACCCTGGTCTATTTGTCTATATTTTTTTTTTTAACTGATATTGAGACTAATAGAATTTTGTAAATATTCTCATGGAGTCATCAAATTAATGACTCCTGTCAGATGATAAATTGTACCTTTTATTGAACATACTGCTAATTGGTAAAGAGAGATGCTTAAGCAGCATGTCAAAGCAGGTCTGACACCACAGATCCGTGAATCAGTGTGAGGCTCTTAACCTGCAAAATAGTTTAAAAGAGGAAGTGTTTAATTTCCATACTATTTTTACTTGTGTTGAACAGAGTCATTCTCCCAGGGACCTCTGAACTAAGGATAGACAAGACAGATCAAGAATCACTTCTATGAGAAGAATTTGGACCAGATATACGCTGCATCAAAACTCCTTCGTTAGTGCCAACACGCTGCATTAAATGACATAAATCCATGGAAACCATATGTCTGGCTTACAAAATCTGTCTTAGGGAGAAGACACTGTTTTGGTTTTATATAAGCAGCCATTTCCACTGGATTAATTCTTTGCTTAATGAGTTCCAAATGGAAGCAAGGGGCTTGATTCCAGAGTCTTTGTCTGAAGAACACTTGCTTACCATAGAGGTTACTGAACTTTATTAATAGTAAATAATCTTTTTGCAGATTGCCCTTAGGTGTCCTGCTTGCATTGCCAGCTGCCTGTGGAGGGGTGGTTGATTAGTGAAGAGCGACAACTATTTATTCCCTCATTCCTCGTGGTAGGCCAGGATATTGAACTGCTCTTGATCAGTTTGTTTTGACAGTGCATGGAAATTACAGCACAGCCTTTTCTAGGGCATTCTCCAGTTTCAAAAAATGCATTTTAATAGCTTGATTGGTCTTCATGAATGTGGATATGTCCTGGTAATTGGTTGCTGTGCCCACAAAATTGCATTTTAATGTTCCACTGTATGCGATTGACTGAGAAGTACTGTATAAATTGGAAGGATAATTGGATTAACTGCAAGATGACAGTGATTAAGATCTTAAACTGGGTTCTGGACCCTCTCTTTTAGCCACAACTTCCTCTGTAATTCAAAGGAAATCAATACAGGTTAGGTGTCTCCATACAGTGGAAGACTTGGCCTTCAATTTCTCTGTGCACTCTGCAAAGCAGGAACTGCAGCATGCTTCCATTGCACCAGCTCTCTAAGGTACATGTTTTAAGAGACTGCACTCAGATACTGGTTACAAATGTGTTTCTGCTCCATCAATAAATGGGAGAAATTGGGCTAAACTGAACACAAATCCTGACTTCTCTGGACTGTTTAATATGGTTTGAGAGAAGCAGGGAGGAGAAAGGGAGGTTGAACTGGAAAAGTTCTTGCCGGTGTGGAGTTAAGTAGTTTACGAGGAATGTCCTCGAAGGATCAGGCAGAAGATTTGGTTATACAAGGGCACTGGCAGGGGATCCCATTTTTGGTGCAATCTATACCAAAGACAGATATAGAGCAGTCTCTGCCTATGAGCACTGCTGTGTGTAAAAGTCCTTGCTCAGGAGCTACAGCTCTCCGTGCACCTACTTGGAGTGGTTACTAGCTGCTTTGCAGACAGAAAAAGACCTGAAGCTGTCAGAGAAATAGCCAAACACACAAACTCTGAACAAATGCTAGGGCAACAAATTTCTAATCCACCTTTTACACAAGATGCATCTGTTTGGTGTTATCTGGTATGTTAAAAAAATTACACCAGCTACCATTAACCAGAAGCCTGTTATCCTAGAACTGGCTGCTGCTTACAGCGCAGCAGCCAACCATGGCCAAAAAGTGATGAACAATTTGTTTATCTCTTCTCTGAGACATTTAAGACTCAATGCATTTTCTTTTGTACTGTTGTGTGTCTGCACTGTGTCAAGTGACTGGACAGGAAAGGGCTTACATATGGGGATTGGGTAACACTAAGCTACAATTTCTCTTAGGAAGATCCAGCAAGGTCCAGCCTAAGGGATACACAGACAAAGTGTGTGGGTTTTTTGGTTTGTTTTTATTTGGTTTTGTTGTTGGTTTTTTGTGTTTGTCTGTTGGGTTTTTGTTTGTCTGTTTTTTTGGGTTTTTTTAACTGGAGAGGGAGGGAAAATCAGCATAATTGCATGAGGAAATATAGTGATGAGAACCTAGCATTCAGCGTGTGAAATTTGCCTGGTCTGACAATGCTTCTGTGAAATAACACCTGTGCTCAAAATAATATGGCCTATGTTGTGGGGGTTTTTTTCTGTTCCGCAATCCATCCAGAAAGAGCTGCCAATCACATGATACAGCTTTGTGCTTTACAACGTACTACATAGGTAATTTTTTCAAAGAATCAACAGTAAATTTGCTTGATTTTTCAAAATCAATTTTTATTTTACCATATCCAGATAATTTATGCTATGTATGGATAAGCATTTGCAAATTCAAGACATTTAATTGCTGATCAGTCTTTCAGACTCATGTCAACTGATTTATGAGTTAACAGTCAGTGATAGCTGAGTGCTGTCTTCTTCCCTAGTCAAGGAGGTTATGCTTGGCAGGCATCATTGTTCTGTTATGTCCAGCCAATGAATACTTTTGAACAAACTAGTATAAAATAGAGTAGAATATGGAAATAACGTTTTTAAGTAGAAAGTTCTGGCTAGAACTAACTGTCTGTCATATGAGAGAAGGTGAAAAAATTCATCAAATTACATTTTCTATCACAGACTTCTAGGTACCTCAGTTTAATACAGTAGCAGTTAATGATTAACATAAAGAACAAATAACTTTCTTCAATTCATCCACCCTCCTTGGGTTTCTAAACATCTGTGGAAATGACCACATGCACACATGGGCTCCTGTAACAACAAGTTTTGAGGTTTATTTAAAAAACAGAATTCCTCAGTCTTGTGCCAATCCTCTAGTAGGGACCATAAAAAAGGTTTTTTAGACACTTCAGTCAGGCTTTCCAGTGATGCACATCTGAACAAATCTTTGCTTTGTCTTGCTTTTTCTCAGCTACCATTCTTTAGTTAACCCTCACTTAACCTCAGAAAGTTGATTTTCAGAAGGTATATTTGAATATCTGCTTCCGTTGTTTTTTATCCCTTAGAGATTACATGGATTGCATGTTCTGTGATATCAACAGAGAATTTGCAATCTCAGGCTTTTGGAAACTATGTGATCAACCAAAGTATTTCAATGAACTAATCTCACTAGTTAGATGTAACAAGTGCAATCATGTACACGTGGATACTAGAGAGTATATATTGCTCCCTTGGGTCTCAGTCATTTGAGCTTTACAATCTCTTTGTTTTCACAAGCTGATTTTTTTTTTTTTGAGGGGAAGCATTCTGTTTCAAATTAAAACTTGAAACAACTAATTTCTGTTCCCTGTTGGTTTCTTTTGCACCTATTGTCATCTTTTAGCCCCTCTGAATCAAAATTTCTCCATTGCTAAAATAAGATAAAGCTGAAAGAGTGACACTGTAATTGTTATTGTTGCTGTTGTGTTGGTTAGATCTGAGGATTTCTTTGTACTGATAAGAATAATCATAAGTATCTAGTTTCAAACATACTCCAGAATGCCTTGAAAGTTCCAGATCCACAATTTCCTTCCTGCCTACAAAAACCCTACAACTAAAACTTAAAGCAGATTTTTAAAAGTAAGTTGAGATAAGCTTTTTGATTTGCCACTAGGGAAAAGCCCTGAATAAATCTGCTCTGGCTTTCACAACACACCTGAGAATGAGTCACTATGTTTTGGTAATCTTGTATTACCAAAGTATTTTCTTTTCAATTGCAACAACAGCTAAATATATTTAAAAGAAAGCTACATCTGTTAGATCTTTTCCTTGGCAGAATTTAGTAAAAAGTATGCTACATAGTTGGCTAGCATAAAGACTAGCTGATGCCTTGGTGCTTGATTCTAGTCACTCCAAAGCCAATAGGACCCCAGGGTAGGACAAATCTGTGAAAGCCAGACCAGGACTGGTGTGGCTTCTTCCTTTCTTGCTGGAGACCCTCACCCAGTGCTGCTTTCTCACCTAATTTGCCTCACATGCAGCTTTGAGGGAGATTCCCAAGAAAGGCCACCAACTGAACCTCTGCTCTTTTCATAGGCTTGCTGTAGTCTAAACAAAGTATGCCTAAAAATAGTAAAAATAACAAGAGTAATATTTTGTGTATGTACTATCAACCCTAAGGACATGAAAGCCAGGCACCTATTATGCTGACTTAATGACTCTTACAATGATTGGCATGAGAAAGGAACATCACAGTTCCTTTGATACTTCAGGGAACAAAGGCACATTTTCATCCCCAAGTTTACTTAAACACCAAAGGATGAGACTGAACAGTGCATGGACTTGGCAGTGTCTGTGTGGGGGCAGGGGATGAAGGGAAAAGAGAAAACCACGGCTTTTATTTCCACAGAAAAATAATGCTTGTTTTTATTAATTCTCCTCTATGAATTGAACCATGTGCTGTAGCACTGTATCACTTCAGAGGATGTTGTTTCAACAGAAAAAGGTATTTTCCAGCTCTAATCCACTCACAAAAATATTACCACAAAAGCTCCTTCTAATATGCATGCCTCAGGAAAAAAACATTTATGATCCCTGATGGTAGATATATGCCTACTAGTACTGGCATGTTCTGCTTTCCCTGTCTTTCCTTGAATAATTTCCATTATTTTGTTTTTCTTATGGTTACTGCTGCAATCTTATTCTTACACTGATCTGCTTTATCATGCCCCTTCAGATGAACTTACAAGAGAGCTTCAAATCTCAGCATGGTTCAGCTCTTGAATTACACCAGCATCCATTTGAACTGAGAGTATGCAAGTTAGACAGGCACGGCCCTGGGGCTTTGGACGCAGTCTAGACCTGAGATGCAGTGACGAAGTAGGGCAGGGAGGATGTCAGAGGCTATGAAACTCCAAAACAGTAAAAGATGTAAGTGGAAACACATGAGGAGGAGGCTGCAGTTCAGCTGTTCCAAAGAATGTAACCAGACTGACTGATCAGCTTGTTTCAAAACACTGGGTTCCCCTTTTAGAGTTGAAAAATATTTAAGCACAGAAATTGATTCTGTTTTCTAGAAATTGAATGAAACTGGATATCAGCAAGTTTAATGCCCTTAATAAAAGCAGAATGGCTGTTATTTTGAGTGGGAGATATTAGTGATGATATTTGACTTGTTTTGTAAAAGGCAAAGAAAAAAGTATCTTTTAATTGCTATGGTTATTTCCATATTTTACTGCATTTTCTTTTTCAATTGCCTCAAGGTTTTATTTTTTACCAGTAGTTGTAGGGCATGGTAACTGGTAATTAGTCAGCAGGTTACAGATCTATTGCTGATTTAGCATCTCAGAAAAAATATTAGAGTGAAGATGAATTATGTTGTTTAATTACAATAACATTGAATTGCCCCAGCTAATCACTGAGTGAATGTTATCTAGAGTTTTTAAATCAAAACTATATGGTCATTTTCAATAACCTCACAATGGAAAAAGCTTCTAAATCACCACTACCTAAGAGCATACAGCCTGACTACAACCGACTTGAATCACCTACATATTGTGCTTACCCTCATTCAGCTGCTTATTTTGAGTCCCAGTGCATCTCACTAATATTTAGCCACTAGGCCATGAAGGCAACAGTTCTTCAATTCATGTATCCTGAGCACGTGAAAAGACCAAGTCTCTTTAGCATATTAACTTGACAAATCAGAAGCACTAGACAGTCTTCCCAACACCACACAGGATTAGCACAGTGGGACAGAGATGTTCCACATTGGGCAGATATTCTGTCTACCCCTGCAAGCAGCAGTAGTAAGTATACCAGCATTTAGCTACGTTTGTTTGTGATTTCCAAATTAACTCACATAACTTGCATACTAACTTTACAATTGCTTAGGTTAAAGCTTCCAAAAAGGCCCTCACTTAGATGCTATTTATTCTTAATATTTTAATGGTGAGTTTTAGCGAAGAGAGATTAAGGTATGACCTGTGGTACTTATTGCCGTTTATGGTGACTTCTAGGAGAGATATATCTTTTGGACAGAAAACCAAGTGAAAGAATGCTGTACCAAGATTTTTTTTTCCCACTTTATCTCTCTTTATAAAATTCCATTTGACCATTTGCTATAACAGTCCAAATATGTTTATTGTTGATTAAAATAATTGATATTTAACATATAATGTGAACATTTAAACCGTATTCCCTTTAAGTTCCTCAAAACAGAGGAATGTAGAATCACAGCAGTCTACTCTTAGTTGTTAATCACTCTCTTCTCATCTAGTGTTTGCATTTCAATATCTCAAAAGGAGAACATTGGAGAATAAGGTTATGGAATAGCCTGGCTGGAGACTGAACTTCTTGTTAGTGTTGCTTTAGGGCATTTGGAAAAAGAATACAATGTCATACTGTGCCAGAGAGTTTCCTGATCCTGACCACTGAGAATTGCTGATATCATTGTGTTACTGGAATATGAATTGTGGCAAAAGGCATTGAGGAACCCCTCTGGTACCAGCTCCTTTTCTGCAGCGATGCTGGACATTGATTGTCCTGGCTTTGCATCCTGTATCTGCCTGACCTTAAGTTCCCTGTCTTTAGGGCCAACACAAGGCAAATTGCCCTCTCTTTTTACTGAATTGTATTTTTAACTTCACAGGTGGTTTTCCATTTTCCTTCCAGGTGTGTCAAATCATTTCTACCTTCTTTTTTCCTTCTTATTTTGTTGATTCAGCATAGGAAAGAGTACTGCATCCATCTCTGGGGTCTCAAACAGAGGAAGGACATCAACCTGTTGGACCAAGTCTAGAGGAGGGCCACCAAGTTGATTAGAGGGATAGAACACCTCTCCTATGAGGAAAGGCTAAGGGAATTAGGTTTGTTCAGCCTGGAAAAGAGAAGGCTTTGGGGTGACCTAACTGCAGCCTTCCAGTACCTAAATGAGGCCTACAGGAAAGATGGAGAGGGACTTTTTACAAAGGCATGTAGTGACAGAACAATGAGGTGTGGTTTCAAGCTGAAAGAGAGTAGGTTTAGGTTAGATATTAGGAAAAAATTCTTTATTGTGACGGAGGTGAAGCACTGGAATAGGCTGTCCAGAGAATTTGTGGATGTCCCATCCCTGGGAGTGTTTAAGGGCAGCTTGGGTGGAGCTTTGAGCAACTTGGTCTAGTGAAAGGTGTCACTGCCCACAGTGGAGAATTTGGAACTAGATGATCTTTAAGGTCCCTTCCAACCCACGCAACTCTATGATTCTATGATTCTATTATATCCAGAATAAACAATAATAACACAAGAATGCTAGAACTGCATCCTTGAAAAATCGTGCCTACGGGCAGCAGCTGGAGGAGGAGGAGGGATGTTCAGGGATGGTAGCCCTTCCTGATGACCACCACGTCCCTGTGATCCCCCAGACCCAGCGCGGGGGTCCCAGCGGGGCGGGCTGGGAGGGGGCCGGGTGCAGTGCCGGGAGCCGCCGGCAGGGGGCAGGAGGGAATCGCCCACAGCCCCGCGGGACGCGGCGGCGCGTGGAGGAGGCTGCCCTGAGCCGCGCCGGGTCCTGCGGGATCCCAGCGTTCAAACCCAGTTCCAAGCAAGATGTTCGGTGCTGCAGAGTGGCCTGACGGAGCATTAGGAGGTGTTATAGCTGAAAGGTCTCCCTGTTGTTGCTAAACGGCCTCGTTTCTGTGACCTTCAGGAAAGCGTATCATCAGAATAAAACCAGAAAACGCCGATTTTTCTATCTTCGTTGCAGAAACTGGGGTGTCCTTTTCAGTTCCCACCTTCACCTTCTGCTTGTGATTCCCTTTGTGCAAAGATTGGTCACCATGTCATGACATGATGCTAAACGGGGAACAAATGGAGTCTCTTCAAATGAGGTTTGGTTCTATTTTCCCAGTGTGTCATCATGTGCCCACTTCCTAAAAAAGCAGCCCACAGCAGTGATGTGGATTGCTGTCACTGTGATGAGTAAGACCAGGAGAGAAAGCACAAAGCTGAAAATCATTTGTAGAACTGTAAAAATGCATGCTCATGGTCCTAACTGAGCCAAACTTCTGAAGGGTAATAAAAGATTTACCAGATGCTGTAAACAGCCTCCTATTAACATCTGCAATGAATAATATTTAAAAAAAAATCAGCCAGTATTGATTAAATGCTACTAACTGATTGCAATGCTATGCAGCAGAAATTTTGCTCTGAGTGACCTTTCCTTCTTTGCACTTTGGGGGTTCGCCTTGTGCCAACACCCAGAGCAGCCAGGACCAACTGTGTGCAGGGCATGGTGCCAGGCTCATGAAGATGCCTCCGAGAGCGACCAGGATACAGGCAGACTGCCCACTTGTGCGTTGCATTGCCAGCAATCCCTCCAGGGTCAGCCTAGACAGTCACTGCGCAGCTTGGCACCAGAGCACTGCTGTCCCAGAGACAATCAGGGTCACTGGCTCTGGCTGTGTAGGCCTGGGTGACCTCCTAAGCCCACAGTGGCCAGGGAGTTTAAGGGCTGGGGGTTGCCATAATGTCATGTTTGCAGTATCATGGTAGCGTATCCAAGATTTAACCAGTAAGGCAGTATTTGTGCGGGAACACTCAGAGCAGGTCATTACACTTGTAATTTGCCAGGCCCTCAATTCAGCTTTTGTTGAGGAAAATAAAAAAAGAGCTGCTGTCTTGAGTACTACTGAGCAAGACAAAAACAAGTGGCTAACTAACTAGAGATCACCCATGAACTTGATTTTTAAAGAGGGTTAGCAACACTGTAATATTGTTCCCATGCTGTGCTCATATTCATTCCTGTCTGATACCAGAAGTGTCAATTTCAGCAGCTGGGGGTGGTGTAGCCTGACCCTCTCTATTTATGCCCCTCCACTTTCCTTGCAGAGGACTTTGCTTTGCCTTTGCTCATTGCCACATCTCTGTCCTCCTGAAATACCTCTTCTCGGCTGTTTATTGATATTGGAAATGCTATCCTTATTGCTTTATGTACTGAAATATAACCTCTTATTCTCTATCTGATCCTTTTCATCACCCTTTCTCTTCACCAAATGGAGATGAGAGGTATCAACCTATTTATAGCCACTCACTTTCCAGATTCCCATATTTCCTGTTTATTTATGTAAAAAGTCTGTGTATACACATGCAGAAAATGCTGACAAACAGAATGGCAAGCGGCAAGAACTATTGCTTGGAGTGGCATTATCTGGACCTGCACCTGTTTATTTAATCTCACCTGGCAGGTGAGATTTAAAAACACCTTTAATTTGGAGCCTCTCAGGGGGTCTGTGATGTACCCATGCTGCCATTAGATCTCTCCAGAAGAAATGAAACTACAGATCAGATCCTCCCCAGCCTGCTGCGTACTGGGGGATATACGGTCTTCTCACAAAAATGCTGAAAGAAAGAAGGTCACAGAAGCCAGGACTGAAGATTTTCCTGCTACTTGTACCCAGAGTCATAGCGAGAAATTTGGCTGTACCTTTTGCAGTAGAGACCTGAGTAGAGGAGCCTTGTGAAATGGGAACAGTCTTGCAGCACAAGAATTGTCTTTGGCGCACCTCTCTGTACACTACTCCCATGCTTTCCGTGCTGCTGAGAAGAAACTGGAGATGCATACCTGCTCTCTGTGACTCAGAGCAGCTGGTAGGCACAGTGGAAGGAAGCAGTATTAGGGTTGGTGGCTGCTGGAGTGTGTTTGTGCTGGGGCCAGTGGTGCTGCACAGCTCCTCTTGCAAGCTGCAAAAACAACCAACCGGTCCATTATTGCTGTTATTATTGGAAAGGTTATGAAAATAGGATTCATCCATTTCGGCACTTAAAAGCATTAACAAACTCCATAATTCACCTCACTGTTCTTGCTGATGTGATTAATGTTCAAGGGATTCTGCAGGATTGCCAGATTCTGTAAATATCGGAAAATATTTCCCAGAAACCTTTTTTCAAGTTGGTTGGTTAAAGGTGACATAAATTACACTTTTGTTGCTTTAATAAACAGGCTATTAACAGACATTGTGACAGCACACTAATGCTTTATGCAGAGATTTAATTTATGATTATACCATGCTGCTTTATAATGACCTGAAATTTTATATTGAACAGGAACATTCATTGTTTTAATTACCTTGATGAAACAAAAGCTCTATAAAACTTGCTGCAGATTCATCAGTTCAGACACAGGTATAATTCCTACTGGGTACATGAAAATTATTTAGGAATATAATGTCAACATTGATAACAATCATTGTTCGTATGTTCTTTAAACACAATAAAAAGAGCATGTATATCCCAAGGTTGCCAACACTGGGGGATTTCCACTTTTCTCAAGTGGATAGAGCAGTTTTCCACAGTTTCCCTATGCATCTGCTCAGCTCAACACTGGGAAGCCTACTTCTGCAGGTGACAGCTCAGCTGCCAAACTTATTGCTTGTCATTGCACAGCCTTCCTTGCCTGCCTATACAGGGTTGCGGTATACGGCTAAATCCTGGGATAGTGCAGCTAGGTTAGCTCATAACAAAGAATGACTGTTGAATCTCCACCTCTGGAGGCTCCACGAACAGCTGGGACATCTCAGGAATGGTGTAGGTTGGTCTTTGGATAGAAGTGACTTTTTGGAGTCCTGCTCCTCTTTATATTTTGTGATATTATAATAGTTTTGATTGTACTTGAACACCTGTTTGACCAGTAGACGCAGCCTGTCAGGATTCTTACTGTAGAATACAGCTTTTTGTCTTTAGTATGAACCAGGTTTAATTAGAAACTAACTGTAATATTCTCTTCATTTGCACCCTTGGTTTCTCTCATCTGAAGCTGTGCCTGTGGGGAGCTTTCCAAGGCCATACCTGCAGACAGTGATTTTTGCAGTCATCCTTTTACTCTGTTGTAAAATTTTTACATGCAGAGGCTGTATGCAAACACAGAGTACTGACTGTAATGTAGTTACAGTGCTGGATACAAATAAATCAGTTATACTGCACTGTAGCCAAGAATTTCCAAACCATATCTGGAATAAAAGAAAAATATAATTTCAATAGAATTTAATGAGGTTATAACTCAAGAGGCAGGTAGTGGGAATAACTGCAATCCAAGAGCAAGGCTTTAGTTTCCTGAATCCTAAAATAGATTCACGGCTTTAATGGATGTTCTTCTGAATAAATGTCAAAAAAAAGGCATGCTTGTTTTAACATTTTTTTCTACTGCACTTCTCATATCACTTTCTCGTCCTCATCTGTTCTTTGGCTTTTGCCCTTCGTTTATGAGTTCTTCTCATGCTCCCATATTATACAGGTTCACAAAAGTTCACTCATAAAAACTTAGGTATTTATTTACCTTGTGCTACTTTCTTATTATAGTATCTCTGAATTCCTGATTTCAGACTAGTACATGGTGCTCATAACACCTGGGTGACAAAGTCCATGCATGTACCTGCCATTATATGCACACGCACACCATTTTATAGGACTTTTTCACCTATACACCAACTACTGAAGTGGTTTAGCTTTTTCTTCTGTTTGTCATAATTCTTTTAAAACTAAATAAATGCAATTTTGAATAATGCCACATTGCTTCTTGTGTTCATTAGAATAAAGATTCCTAGTGAAATCCTACCTCACATTATTACATTTGCTCATTTAATGAATCCCCTGAAGTTTTACTTCATGATTCTCACCCCAATCTACAGCTCAAGGTATACTGCCTTGTGGGCAGAACTGCAGGAAGACTGGGACTTTAAATTATAATTGACTTTTACTTTACATTACCCCTTTTGTATTTTTTACCTTTTGTTGCTTTCTGTAGGCAACAGGGTGTCTGGGCCACAGGTCAGAGGTCTGCATTGAAATAGACATGAGTCATATATACCTATAGATATGGATATACGCATCCATTTTTTAAATGTTAGATTCTTTGGTTCTCGTTTTTCATCTGTTATTCATTTTTTGTATTTAGTTAAATCCACTCTTACTGTCCCCTTAAAATTCAAGTGGTTTGAAAAGGTCTTTGATTCACCGTGTCACCCCTTCGGTATAATGCCAGGGTCATTTGACTCGTACGTGAATAGTCACAGCTTTCATAGGAAAAAGGAGTGCAAGAGCCAGGAGAAAAACAAACTGCAACCTCTCCTGCACTGGAGGAGGTAAGGAATTCCAGGACAAGCTACTTTTTAAACCTATCACAGCAAATACATCCAGAAGACAATACTTCGTAAGTAATTACAAATGCTGGATCACTTTGTCCTCTTAAGTAATAAATATGATGTGGACACTTTAAAAATCCATCTGCCATTAACACTGAGTAATTAAATTCCTCTTTCCCACTACCTCATTTAGCCTCCCTGAAACGCCCAGAGGTCTGTCCCTCCTTCCCTTCTGCTGTGAGGCAGCAAGAGCTTGCCTGGCACTGGGACAGGTGGCTGCAGGTGGCCCTGCAGACAGAGACCAAAGGGTCTGAGTTGACCAGGCTGCTGGACTAAAAGAAACTCATGGGATGCAGAAGGTGCACCTCCTGACAGCTGCCTTCATCCATATGCACCAGCAGTGGTGCTGTGGTAGCCAGTTATTTGCAGCTAATACAGTTAATTCATTGCCGGCCCCCTGAACCTTGTCTCTTCCATATATCTTGGTGAGCTGATGGGGATTTAAACAATATTTGACTTGGAGGTACTACAAGGCAAACACACAAGCCATCAAAGGCATGTTTTATAATCATGGCTTAAGATAATTATTTTCTTTCATTTCGTGGTTTAAAAAGAAAAAGATAAAAAATAATTTTAAAAACCTTATGATTTTAAGCCGCAGAATGTCCCAGCCTCCTATCACTGTGAATCTATTTTCCCGTGTTGAAGGGGGAAAGTTTACTCTGGAGTAATAAACAGGTCCCGTGGGACTGCAGTGTGCTACTGCAATCATGCACAGAGTGAGTCGACCAGAAAAGGGATGTCAGCCAAGAGGCTTCAGTCCCACACTTCAAAGAACAACACTCATGGGCAACAGCTTTATTTTCCTTTTGAAAATGATCTGATGAGCACTTTTCGTCGTTGCTAGTGGTGCTGCTGGGAAAGAATATCCTAAGCAATGGAAATCTATAAGAATGATTCTTGTCTTATCTACATGTGCTATGGTGTCCCAAAAAGGTGGACTACATCACATAACAAATTTAAAATAACTGTACACTCAACCTCAATACCAGGCCTAATAGGCAGTGGATGAGAATCAAGTTAGTGGGCTACTATTTCCTGAGGAGAGGTCATTGCTTCCCTATGTCCCATTGATTTGACCTATTTATAGATTTTTAAACACTCAAGCACTTAGGGCAAAGCCTTCTTGGCGAAATCTCTTTGGAGTGGGTTATCTCCACATGAGGTAGGTCTCATTTAGCTTGGCAAACATCAAGAGTAACACTGGAGGTCATTGATGAGTACGAGGGACACCTATCGGGATGACGTAACAAATATTCCAGGCCAGCCCTGTTGCTGCTACCAAACCAGGGTAACAATACATACAGGGAACTGCTTCTGAGCTGTTTCAGAGCACTGTCTTTGACTGGATAACCCCTGTGAAGTGCTGCTATGCCTCGTGAGACTTTTGCTAATCACCATCCTAAGATCATACATGAAAGAGTATTTTCCCACTGTATGTGCAGCTGAATGCAAGTAGATTCAAGAGCCTGAGCAACAAAGCCTGCTCTCATTGAGGATGGGAGGTAGAATAGAATTTAGTATCTAATGCAACTTGACAGGCTTCGGAATGCAATTTCCTTCACTGAGTAGGGTTCTTAACTTCCTATTATTGTTGGGGTTTAGAGTTTGCAGCTCAGTAAGTCCAACACTGCTATAAATTCAGCTACTACTTTTGTGGCAATACCATGACCTGATGACAGTTCTCTTTTCCAGTCTGAAGCACAGAAGCGAGTGTGGGATGATCATCTAAGATATTCATCATAATCTCAGAGCCAGAGGAATGCGAGAAGTGGGGATTTTCAAATCCAAAGGTTGCTACTGCATGACATTTCAAAAAAGCACAAGTTAGGCAACAGTGGAGTTGACTAAAACTACATTACTTAAATTATTAGCAAAGGTGAACATCTTTACCTTAGATTTTGCATTTTTCATTTTGTGTTAAACAGCTCCTGACCTCTGCCATGCTCCCAAAGTAGAGGAATGCCCAGCTCACGGGACAGGGCTCTAAGCTAAAACCACTGCCCAGCCCATGTAATGCTCAGCTCCTTCACCATCTGAATGGCAGCTAACACCTGGGCCTGGCCTTCTCTTCATGCCAACATTTCAGATATAAATCCCTCAACATCTGCTCTTGGGTACTACTTTAGGGCATCTCTTTGTGGCTGAGAACAGAAGCTACAAGGACGATTTTTCCTGTTTGAGAGTTGATCTTACTGTACTCACAATATTGGTTCATCTACTAGAAGTGTTTCCATATTTTGACAAACCAGAATGAGTAGGTAGTAAAACACTTCTATCTTTCAATTTGGTAAAATTATTTGTTACTAAATGTTAATCATGTGCTATAAGATGACCCTTGATTGGTTCTTTCATCTCTGAAAAGTCTGACAGACCAAAAGTCCCTTGTATTTAGGGAACAGATATTTTCTTTTCTTGACAGAATATATGTTAGATTTGCAGAGCTACCTGAAGAAGATGGCAGACTTCCTGAATTTTCTAAGAGTGTTCTAACTCTTTTTGATCTTTATTGCAGGTCCTCTTGAATACTGAAACACAAGAGAGAACGTTATTTCCTGAGGGAGTCTAGGGAACTTTCCTCCAGGGAAAAATTGAAGAAACCTCACCAAAGAGTCACTTTTAACATTTTCACAGAGCTGAGCATGATTCACCATGTTTATGTCTCCACTTGAATGGAGTGGAGTAAATGCTTACTAACCAGGCAAAGAAAGCATCCAGCATGCTATCTTTTCATCTTCCTTTATCAGCAGATGGCTCAAGTTAAAAAAAAAAATTAACTTATATCCTTAATTAAAAAAAAAAAGAAGAAAAAAAGAAGGAAAAACATGATGCCACAATAATAGGTTTAAAGCATGGTCACATGTTTCACTAGTTTTTTACCAAACTATCAAAAATAAATACAAGCCTAGTTAAGGCTGAATGTCATGGCCTGAGCAACAACTTCACTGAATGAACATGTGATGTAAGATATTACACTGGAGAGCTTAAATAAAATCAAGTATGCTGTATTTATAGCCTGATTAGTAAACGCAGGGCTGAGCATTAATCAGAACAGGTGTATTGAGAAATTCACTACTGTTACAGCAAAAGATTACAAGCTGACTTTTCTAGCAAGTTTCATTTCTTCCCTTGAGAGTGATAAAGGTGGGTGAAAGACGAATTGAAAATGTTTTTTAGCTTGATTCAGAACACGAAATAAGTAGTACTTTTTTCCTCTGCTTTGCAGAAATCACACATCTTTGTACAGAAGATGTGATTGCTTCACAGAGAAAGCATTCTTGCTGTATATATGTTAAAGTAAGTTGATTTTCAGAGTCATTGTAGGGGCACAGAGAGCAACATATTATAAAATGAAGTATTATCTACTAACTGAAGCAGAGAACTAGAATCACATCTTTGAAGCAACATTCTTGCCTGTGCTCCCATCACCATAGGCAGAAGGTTAAATAAGCTCCTGCTGTCCTTTCTTCACACCCTCAAAATCAAATTTATAATCTTCCTTACTTCCATATGATAAACTAAGTTTGGTAACACATTCGAGTACCTGAAAGTGAGGCAACAACCTCTGAAGGGAAAACCAAGGTTACTCCGTTTTACTGACATGCAACACAGAGCTACTGGTGAGGTATGATTGAATGGATGAGGATGTGTAAAAGAGTATCTTGCCCATCCTGTTCTGCATCATGGTAGTGATTACTGTACATTGCTAAAGCATGAGAACATTTATCTTGGCATTTTTTTATCTCTTAAGGGTTACTGAGTGCTGAGGGTGATTTGGAACCTTTTCTGAATATGCTGGCAATGAAAAGTTCAAAGGGAAGAGTTCAAAGGTGGTTTTTTTGCAGAGGGGGAAGGGATCATATTTCCAGGCAACTGAAGACCACTGGCCTGGTGAAGATTCTACACAGGCTTGTTGACTTCATCATAGTCTTAAATATTTTCTCTGCATGTTAGTGGGGTTCTGCTTCTCATGTCACTTGTTTTTTGTGTTGGTTTCTTTTTTTTTTTTTCAGATGCTTGGATCATTGGGCTTTACATCATCTTTGCTTGTACAAGAACAGCCTCTTTTCAGCTCCTCTGAAGAAATTGCCAGATTTTGCATTCTTTGGGATTATCTTCTGTTTTGGTCATCAAGTAGAGGAGAAACAAGGATGCAAGCCTTGCATGTATTTCCTCTTGTTAGAAAGATACTGGGCATGTGCAATCAAAGTAGGCCTACTGAAGGGTGATTGAGAGCACATTTTAAGTGTCTGTCAAAAAGGAGCCAACACAAAGGGAAAGCAGATATATTCTGAAAATTTCATCATTATTCCCTAAATAAAGGGGGAATAAATGTTTCTAAATGTACCCATCCAACATCTGTCTGCAATCAAT
Organism: Neopelma chrysocephalum; assembly: GCF_003984885.1. Classification (NCBI taxonomy): domain Eukaryota; kingdom Metazoa; phylum Chordata; class Aves; order Passeriformes; family Pipridae; genus Neopelma; species Neopelma chrysocephalum. The sequence goes on from NW_020897691.1 coordinate 23,948,265, forward strand.
TTAGAGTAGGTTCATCTTTAAAAGGGTCATTTTGGGAGGTTTTACTGAAAGTAAAATATGAAGCTTTACATTCTCAGCTGGACTAGTCACCTCTAAGCAGTGCCTTCCTGGCCCAGTCACTCCAGAATTGATAGGAAGTTCCTTTAAGCATAAAGAGGGGGACTTTTGGCCTATCCTGGCAAATCTGTCATCAAACAGAGAAATAGGAAAGGTTTTATTTTGTAAAGTCAGTGGCCTGTGCAAACGTGAATTTCAGCAGGAAAGTTCACAGGCAGTGCTCTGAGGTTCTACAAATCCAATTGAAAGAGACCAATACAAAGCTTGGGCTAAACTGTTTATTATTCAGGAGATTGATGTTCCCCTGAGACTTCCTAGAGGGCATTATTAATGTTGCATGACATGAACACTTTGATTTAGCAGCAGAAGTCCTCAGAGCTGACAACAGCTGCCTCTCATCTTCCCCCAGCACTTCTTTTCACTTTGGCTACGGAGAACTTCATTCTCAGAGTCCAAAAGGAAAATAAAATCAACAGGAGAGGGATGAGCAGCTAATTTAAGTCTGTCTCAAAACTGTTGCTATGTGCTATGTACCTGTGAGACCTTGCTGGGAACAAATGCACACTGATGTCTCACCCGTCCTTTTCAGTTAGTCTCTTTGTATCAGCCATGAAGGTTGCTGTATTCCCTGGGAGAAGACTGGCTGTTCCTGGCAAAAAGACAAGTGACTCAGGAATGACTCACTGTTGCAGGAGAAACTGCTGGCAGCCAGACACTGTCCTCGGTAGCGGCAAAAGTCCTCTCTGACGCTCAGGCATGGAGAACTGCAGCAAGCCAGCCTGTACCCAAGTGCTGCAGTGTGACGCTCTGATGGCACAGACCTGGTAAAGCAAAGGAAGCCACAAGGGCATGCAGTATGGTAACAAGTCCTTGCATAGCTGACCAGACAAGGTACTTTTCCTGGTCTTGATTTTCCTCAGAAGGCCCAACACTTTTGCAGGTTGATTGGCTTTATCCCTGAGATAATTTTTCTTATTCTGCTTTGTTTGCCACAGCAGACAGTGCCACAGCCCTCACATCCATCACAGCTATCAGGAGGTAGCTCCCGTCCAGCTTCCCTGTGCAGCCCCATGGCTGGGCCATGGAGATCAGGAGCGATGTTCCCCCCAGCCGCAGTCACAGCAGTCAGGGTGGCCATTCATCGCGGTTTCCTCTGCTGAGATAGGCACCCAGTACAGTCACCTCACAAAGTGGGTCAAATGATCCTGGGCTTGTTCTCCTAGGACCCAGATAATATGTTATCAACGAGTGGCATTTAATTCAACAAGTAATCCCAACAGCTACTATAGACAGTTTAAAGAGTAAAACATTATTCCTCAAAAGACTTTCAGGCTTTGTTTGTTCCTGGCATGGGCTGTTCCTGGTAGGTCCTTTTTCTCTGAGGTCAAAGTCTTGTCTTCCATCTTAACATTCTTCATTGATTCAATACTTCTCTGTTGTCTTTTCTGCTGTCTGTAAAATATCCAGTGACAATGATTAGATTAGCAACTGACAATAATTTGAGAAGAGTTGAAGGTAAATACTGCACACAGATGTGGGATCAGGAATTATGAATATTCTTGCTGCAGATGGGATAACTAACAATAGGAGAAATAAAATGATTATCCTGATGTTGTATGAGGAATCCCTGAGAAACTGAGAAAGAAGAAGTAGTTAGGCAAGTGACAACTGCATGTGTTTTTCTGCTTGGGATGCTGAGGGTCACAGTCACATGGTTAATATGTGATTCCAAAGGAGGAAAGATTAAAGATAACTACTCTGTCGGTCAGAGATGCCATCAGCTGATCTGAGGCTATGGTAGTTCATGTGAGACCCTATGTTCCGTCTTTGTGATACCAGCACATCCCTCTGGGTGCTTCATGTTGTCCCTTCAGCCTGTCACGTGTCTCTGTGTTGCCTGCTCCCCAGGGCTGGTGTGACCGATGGGCCATTCTCTAGCGATGCCTAGGGCCGGCAGGGAGACATCTCTGGTATTGCAATGGAGTGGCAGAGTGACTCTTTACTCTTTGTTTTGCCTCTTAGCACTCTAAATACTCTGCTTTCTGTGTATGCTGAATGTGAAGAAAAAAATGTTCCCTTGTGCCAAAACAAATTTTAATTCCAGGTATGAAAAAATAAAATTCTTGTATGAAGTTTCTCCCTAGAGGGCTGTCACTAGTCTCAGTGATATTTCATAGGGGCCGAATGTGGCCTGCTGACCTTAGAAATCAGAGGGTCTAGATCCTGTATTTGAGTCTCTGCCAAACAAGCTTGACAGTCTTTTTCAGTGAAAGATGTGGAGGACATGGGAAGTGCAGCATACAAAATTTATCTTCCTTTTAGGTAAAATGGACTAGGGACACAGAAGCATACCAATAGTTAAGAGAGATGGTGAAGGAGTACTGTTTGTCAATAGTATCAAAAAGCATATTACAAAACTGGCTGACAGGAAGGATACAATAAGTAGTCAGCAGCGGTGTTATATGAGAATTGGACTTGCACCAAGCAGAGTTGCCCTGAGATTAACATACGCTATTATGACCAAGATTATCCTACCTGGTTATTAGCAAGCTCTGAAAGTAGTATCATAAAGTCATAGAATTATTTAGGTTGGAAAAGACCTTCAAGATCATTGAGTCCAACCATAAACGTTACACTACCAAGTCCACCGAAAGGATCATTCAGCCATGGCTGAATGTGAGGCTGGTACAAGACACAAAACATGCAAAAGCATATAAATAAGATATTACTGGTTCAGAGTTTTAAAGGAAGAAAAACATGTATGAAATTATGTGTTTACATCAGAAGTGCACAAGAAAACAAAATAGCTGCACTGCAGAGTCTTTCTTCCACCTCCGATATGGCTCAGGTAATAGTCTGTGAAAAGCTTCAGGTTAGATCCACAAGACTTAGATATCAGACAGGCAGTGTTGAGTGTTAAATCTAAAATTACATCCTCAGAATCTGTCCATTGGCTGGTCTTAGTCTTGGAAACACATGGAGGCACTAAGCACTTAGACTTCCCATCACTAATACTACTTGTTTCTCCAAGCTTCCTCTAAATGCAACACTATGATGGGTAAAAGATCTCCAATCTGCCTTCAAATGGTTTTGCACATGTAATTGTCACACTGCAGTGCTGTGCAGAAATACCAGCCCAGGAACCTGTAACTGTGAAGGCTTGCTGGGCTGATGCTGCCAGCAGGCAAAATAGTCAGGGCAAATGGCTGCACCACAATGGCTTTCAGAGTGCAAGCTGGCTTTGCTGCACTCTGCTCCAAGAACAGTGAAGGCAGGGGAGGTGTCTGCTGTGGGGCTGAACAGAGCTGATGATGGTCTGGTTTTTGCAGTGCTGTGCAGCTGGGTGTCCATCTCAGGCCATGCTGAAGGGCTGTCACAAGCAAGATAAATCTTTTCTGCCCTTTCTTGCCCATGAGATCTGAGCTGATAAGAATTTTCTGAAAATTACTGTCAGATTAGGCTGCAGGCTAAACAGGGAAGATAGTGACTAATTCCACCTGTTGATAAATTGCTTAATGCTGAAAGCATTCACGCATTAGGATGAGCAATGTTTGAGTCCTGCGTTAGTGAAAAAGATCCTGGACTTTATACAGCCTCCAGACAGTTGCTCCAAGCACTGAGTGACCATGTGTTCTGTGGTGAGTCTTACAGGGTCTCCTGTGCAAAGCGGTACAGCCTCCCTGGTGTAATTAAACATGCATCAGTCCAGAGATAAAACTAAAAAGTTTCAGTTTGTAACTTAAAATGAGTCTACAAAAGTTTTAGGTCTGTTCCAGAACCTCTTTGTAAGTTTTGATACTGGATGTGTCTATAAAGACCCCCGCAGTTTGATGTTTAAGTTTCCTAACCCATCTGCAGACCTTGCATACATGGAAAGTAGAGAAAAACTCCTTTAGCAGACATCTGTTCCCATGTAGTTCTGAATACTCTGGGTTGGGAGATGGTATGAATGTTATTCTCAAATCCATGATTATGGATTTGCCTAACTTAATTCTTTTGGAAATTATCAAATGAAGGAAAAGAAAAATAACCTTGTGACTGAAGCAGAGGGCTGGCATTCATGACCTTGGGGCTCTATTCATCTGTTCCCTGGGTTTCCTGCTTGGCACTAGGCAAATCTCAATCTGTCCATGCCAAAGTTTCCTCCTCTGTAATGTGCAGATAAGGATACCTAATTCACAGGGTTTGTGTTAAGCTAAATTCACTATAATATTCTCATGTTTTCAGGATTTTTTTTCCTGAGACTTGCACTTGTATTGGAAGTACAAAGAATTATTTTAATCATTATTGCTAACAATAATGATGAATGCACTTCAGTATGGAATGTGCTTCTCTCACATGTTTGTTTATAACTTCAGAGTATAATAATAGTTCTGTAGATACAATCTCTTCATCTTGTTCCCCAGCCCTCTGCTCACCCTGCACGAACTTGCAATTACACTGGCAGTCCCAAACCAGAGCTTCAGGGTTAACTTGGCCTGCCACATTTCCTCATGGAGTTTATAATCAGTAGGATCATCTCTAAGTGTAGCCTCCCTCACCACAGTATTACCCTGCCATGGTTCCCAGGAAACAGCATTTGAGGGGAAAGGCAGGAGCATATTTCTCCTACAGGTCAGCAGTGGTCTACATAGCTCCATGGGCAATGTCTTTGCTCCAGGGGTTGTGAAGATTCTACATGAATTGTGGTAATTATCATTTCATGGTCCTGTGAGTATGAATAGTATTGGCCTCATCATATTCTTGTATCTGCAAGAACTGATGGTCCCTTCTTCTCCTATTATATCACTCCCATAATTTTGTGTTTCCTACTTTTCTCTGTTTTTTCCTGTCATGCTCCTGAGAAAACTCAAATTGCTTAATTTTTTCCTTTCCTCTGGTGTATTCCCATACTTTTTCCCTTCAACTTAGCATTTTGTCAATTTTTCACTGGTCTTTCACTTCAGAGAGCCCTGTTTTGTTAAAAAAAAAACCCAAACAAATGAACAAAAAACCTAGATGGGTTGCAGTGTTTGCTGCTATCCAGAATCCAGTTGCTAACTACACTAAGAATGTCTGCACGAGCTCTGGTCCTCAGTGTCCCGCTGCCTTGAAAAACTCCCAAAGAAATGAGGCATGACAGTAACGTGAGAACAGCAAGCTACCAATATTCCATTTTAAAGACTGTTACAAATTGTGGCAGAGACAGTCCAGCTGCAAATTAGTTATTTTTAGAATAGGTGCACATGATGACATGGTCACCTCCTCTAACGCATCACGGACAGCGGGCGGTAAATGGAGTGCGTATCATGTGTCACAGAGTAGGCAAGTCCCAACAGATGAGGGGGACCACAGTTCTCAGCCTCTGATACGTGTACTCCACATCCTTTTTCTTTGTGAATATGGTGCATGGAAAAAGGAAGTCTTGATGAAGTAGGTACTTTTTGTCATTCTTTTGTATTCCTGTTCTTTTTCTAAATTATGTATCACATTTTCTAGTATCGACTTTCTCAGTGCTGAACAAGACACCATATTAAAATCTTTTTGAATTGGAGGGAAACTAATCTCCTCATTTAATTAATCAGTCTTCTGTCTGAGCTGGTCAACCAAGGCCCTTGGTTGTCCTTTATTTTTGTAATTCTGCTAGCACGTCAGATACTTTTTTGTCTCACCTTGTCCTTGCAGACCAAGCCTCGGTGACTGGCCATGACCATGATCCATTGCCTCAACATGTCCAGGCTGCATCCTGACTTGTCTATTTGGGAAATTCTAGTTCGCAGCTGTTGTGTTGTGTCCCTTTTTAAACAGTGAAATCACCCACACTTTTTTGTGCCCTCAGTAAGACGGCTGTGAATCTGACAATAGTTATTACAACATTAATATTGAGATGGCAAGGCAGAGAGTGTTTTGGCATCATCACAGAGAATGATGGCCACGAATAAGATCAGCATGTTCTGGCCACCTCAACACACCAGATCTCCTTTCCAGTTGTGCCATAGAGGGATTAAGTTTCTTCTTCTCTTAAGTAGCAATAAGGGAGCAAAGAAGACTCTCTTTTAAAAACTAGTTTGAGAAGAGATGTCCTGCATCAAAGTAGCAGAGTTATCTTGATGGAGTCAGCTTGGCCCAGAGCAATGATTTGAGGTGACTAAATTTCTTGGAGGAGATGCACCATGTATTTTCTGTCCTTCAGTTCCCTGTATGTAACATTTTCTACTGAGAACAAATACCTTCCCAGATGGGATTCATGGGGCTCCTTTATAGTCCTGTGAATATTTAGCAGCTCTGTTTTGCTTTTCCTTTAATGGTTGTGTGCCTGAGGACACAGAAGCGGAATATTCTAAATAATTATAAATCCAAGGAAACAACCCCCTTCTCAAAAGATCTTTCAGGGGTAAAAATAACCACAAAAGTAAAAATGTGAGGAAAAATGAAATAGCAGGTCAAAGAAATGAAACTTTATTTATTTATTTATTTATTGGTCATCAAGAAATGTCTTACCTGTAACTCTGTTAGCAAGGGGAAATGGCATACTGCCTATGCCATAGGTATATACGTAAATGTGTTTGAAGTTTTTTCCACTGCATAAGGACAAATATATGCATTAGTAGAGATATAATGCAATATAAGGTACTTACAGGTAAATTTGCATGCTGGTGTATCTCTGAACAAAATTTAAGTGTTGCAAAAAGAAGGCGTCAATGTCCCTAATTTTTAACATTAAGAGAAAGTTCACAGAATCACAGAACTGTTAGGGTTGAAAAGGACCTCTGGAGAACACCAAGTCCAATCCACCCACCACTGTAGTGTCACCTAGAGCAGGTTACACAGAAATGCGTCCAGGTGCGTTTGAATGTCTCCAGAGAGGGAGAGCCCAACACCTCCCCAGGGCAGCCTGTTTCAGTGCTCTGCCACCCTCAACTTAAAGAAGTTCTTTTTCATGTTGAGGTGAAACTTCTTGTGTTTTAGTTTATGGCCATTGCTCCTCGTCCTGCCACTGAGCACCACCGAAAAGAATCTGGCACCATCCTCTTTGTACCTGCCTTTGAGATATTTATATGCATTGATGAAATCCTTTCTCAGTCTTTTCTAGACTAAACAGATCCAGCTCCCACAGTCTATCCTCATAAGAGAGATGCTCCAGATCCCTAATCACCTTTGTGGCCCTCCCCTGGACCCTCTCCAGTACCCCTTGTCTTTCTTGTGCTAAGGATCTCAGAACTGGACAAAGTACTCCAGATGGGGCCTCACTAGGGCTGAGTAGAGAAGGGCAATCACCTCCCTCGACCTGCTGGCCACACTCTTCCCTATGCGCCCCAAGACACCACTAGCCCTCCTGGCCACAAGGGCACACTGCTGGCTCATGGTCAACTTGTAATCCACCAGTACTTCCAGATCCTTCTCAGCAGAGCTGATCTCTAGTAGGTCAGTCCCCAACCTGTACTGGTACTTGGGGTTATTCCTCCCCAGGTGCAGTTCCCTACACTTGCTCTTGTTGAACCTCATTAGGTTTCTCTCCATCCAACTGTCCATCCTATCAAGGTCCCACTGAATGGCAGCACAGTCTTCAGGTGTATCAGCCACTGCCCCCAGCTTGGTATCATCTGCAAACTTGCTGAGGGTACATTCTATCCCTTCATCACTTATAAACAAGTTGAATAAGACCCAGTGTTGATATCTGGGGAAAACCACTGATTACAGGCCTCCAACTGGATTCTGCTCTGCTAATCAAGACCTACTGAGCTCTGCCATTCAGCCAGTTCTTGTTATAGCCATAGTGTTCATAAATAGGCAATGCTGTGATGAATACAGAGAAGAAATATACTTGTCTAGAAAAAGTTATCTCTATACATGTACTTTAGTGTAGTTAGCTCAGTCTTAAGGCCTGAGAGTAATACTGATACAATGCCAGACCTCCTAATAATCTTATGTACTTACACAGATACTTTATCATCATAGGTAGAATGCTGTAGCTGGAGATAAAAATAGGTATTGTGTATACAAATACAATAAAACTCAGCATTTTATGCAATAAGATAATCTTTTCAGTGCCTGCATAATACAAGTTTTTCCTTGTGACTTCTCTAACCAGAATTGCATCTAAATATTCTGATCTTAATTTTTGCTCTGATCTTTATATACTTCATCTGTAGTAGTGAAGATTTGAAACATTTCCCACTCTTTCCCCAGTCCCATTCAAAGGGAAAAGAAACATTGTATCAACATTTTATTTTACTTTTTCTCCAGATTTCTCTTTTTTTTCGTGTCAGGCCTTCAGAAGAAAAATCCCTCAAAACAACAAGTTGACTAATCTGGTTTTCTGTCTAATCTCAGGTGCTATTGCTGTAAAAGTGATTTTGTTTAGGGACAGTTTGGCAGCATGTGACACTCCATCATCAAAACCCAGCAAGCCTCGGCTGTGTGTTTAGTGCCATCTCAGCATCTTTGTGTATAACAATTTGTCACATTCTTCAAAAAAATGGAGGTCAGATTTTGAGAACTTACACCTATTAAATGCAGAGCTCCACAGAGGGGATGAGTTTTGGAGTTTTTTGGCCTAAAAAAAACATGTAGAAGAAGATTTTTGAGAAAGAGCTATGCAAGGAAAGCTGACAACAGATAGCATTGTTATGAATTTGGTAACAGGAGCAATAACAATGCAATAAACTTTTATTAGTATTTACATAAATTAACTTCATAATTTAATTATGCTATTATGGCCATGAATTTGTGTCAGATCCAACAACATAAAACCAAACTCAATTTAATAAAGACATAATAACACAGCAAGACCCCACTGTATAATTACACTAAGACCTTGATGAATAGCCAAATAAACCTGCTGTCCTTTCCCTTGTTCTTTGGTGACAGTCGTTTGCTTTGTAACTCAAACTGAAGCAATTTTTTTTCCTAACTGTGAATGCTCATATTGATATTTCATGGTGTCTCCCCTGTAGCATGCGTAGATTTTATCTAGAATGGAGCATAGCGTATGACCCAAGCACTAGAAAAATGAGGCCTGAACTCAGCAGAAACTTAACATGCATGGCCAAGAGACAATTTCCTCTGCTACCATGATGGAAAGTTTATGAACAGGCAAGATCTAAGGTGGCACTTCGATGTGCTGTATTTGGAACATGTGTTCAATCACCAGTTGATTTTAAAAACATATTAAGTTCAAGAGGAGTATGAGCTCATGATAAGCAGAAGGTTGTTGACCTGTTCTTTCATGGATACAGTTACTGGGGGTTTTTTTGTTGTGGCAGGCCCCTCTGACAGTCACATGGCTGTTCAGACCTCTTTTAATCATTTGGGATTCAGGATTCACGGAGTCTGAACTGCGTTGGTAACCCTAACACTTTTTTGCTGGAGGCAGCCCTGATAAAAAATTCTGAAGTAGAGGGGAGTGTGTGTTGCATGTTTAACACATCGGGAGGTTAAGAGAACAATATTGTTCTAAAGAAGAACAGCATAGGCTATCCACCACGAAGATAATACTGTCTGTGGTGTGGTGATGTGGTGCTGTGGTGTATCAGGAGCAGAGTTCTCTGCAGCCTTACATTTAGCTCTGGGACTCTGGGAGAAAGGCCAACACTTACAACACTTCCTCACTCAGGTAAACAGTCACTGGGAGTGAAATATTACTATAGACTTGCACTTACATTGTGTTTTCATAGAATCATAGGATAGTTTGAGTTGGAAGGGACCTTTAGAACCATCTAGTACAACCCCTCTACTTTGTGTGTAGCCTTCTATCTTGGTTTGTTGCTCTTGCCTCATTAGGCTGTTAGTTCTTGCAGGTAGAAGGTGCCTTTTGCTCAGCGTTTGTTCAGTAGATCAGGTCCCAGTCCCGACTGATGCCTCCAGGTGCTGCTTAAATATTAATGAATAGATTCAATGCACGTCCTTCGCATGTGAGCCATGTTCTTTAGTCTTGCTTGGCTAGGTAAGACATGGTGCTTTTCCTGCTCCCTCACCGGATAAACATGCTCTGCTGACCAGAGTAAATTCATTTCAGATGCAACTAGTGTTCAAGTGTCTCTGTTGGCCTGTTTGTCATTTTTGTTTTATTCAACAGTTCTCTTCACCAGCCAATTAGGCTAAATAAAGACAATGTAGCAAGAAGAGAGAAAAGGTGTAGCTGAGCTGGTAAAACAGGCTTTCCTATGGAAAGTGGGCCCTTCTTATCTAGTAAACAGGACTGAAGAGCTTGATTCTCTGATATCCTGTATCTTGTGACACTGGTAAGACTAAAGCAAATACCTTTCTTTAAGTTGGTAAATTTTTCTATCCAGTTTGCATTCAGGTAAATACTGATTCCAAAACCAAGCAAAAATCATCATAAATGAGTATTTAGAAGAGAAAATAATGAGCAAAATTACAAGACAAAGGTGCAAAGTATATTCATCTACATGGCTCTTTCCTATCCTCATTGAAAGATTAGCTTTCATATTCATCTAATGACTCCAGTCAGTGCTGAGCATTTCTAACCCATGTTTAAGTAGCTATTGCCAGTCTCCAAATATTTTTAACCCTTGATGTAACAGCATAGTGTGAAATGAGCATTGTGTGTAGCACAAGTGCACTCTTCTATTAAAATCATGTCATCAGAAGTATTATTTTGACAGAATGAAGAAATCATTTAGGTTGGAAAAGACCTGTAAGATTGTCAAGTCCAACTGTAATTTTGTAACTGATACAATTACTTAACCTTCTTAAAGCCTCTGGACTGATGCCTTCAAAAAGCCTGAAAATTAGAAAGTTGTGGTAGAAGGGCAGCCATAATTTCATAATTGATCTTGTTTTTCTGTTCAGGCAACAAAAAGGGTCTGGGAAAACTCTTCTAAGTTGAAATTACAGTTGTGTCACAGAAATTACACAAGTACAGGAAATAGTTCCCTTATAACTCCGCATTGGGGTCCCAGATGACTTCAGTGACATTTCCTGTAGCTTATGTGTGTGCATCAGGGACAGCAGAGTAATGTTCCCAAAACCAGGACTCCTTAGGCCAGCAGTGGGTTTCTCTGCCCCATTCAGGCTTTCTGTGATGAGGATGTTTGGAGAAATGTATGATTTTACAGGGGCTCCTTTACCACTGCTTTATTCACTCAATAGAAAAGTATCTAACATGAGGGATGCTTCTAGCATTTTTTACAAAAAGAAATACGAGATACTTACATCTTTTTAGAGTAAATTAGATAAATGTATAATTTCGTATCAAAAGAACTTCAAGTGATTAAACTGTTGAAAGTGGTAACTTCAATTATGTGAAGCCTCCAGGGGCCATATTGTAGCCACAATACTAATAAATAATAATAGTCACCATAATAATAGAAAACACAGAGGTATGCTACTTCTCAGTTGTCCCAATAGCTGCCTAACTTGATAAGAAGAATACCATAGTTGATAGATAAGAAACACTTGATATTTTACTGGGTCAAATTTAAATTACTCTTTTAAAAATAGTTTTGTAAACAAAGCAATTCTGTTCTCCAGTATGACAAGTTTGCATGCTTCCCACTAGGAAAATAAATTACTCGTGAATTAACGTGTAAGAAGTCACACAAGACAACAGAGAAACAGAATTTTAAATAAAAAATCACAAGAGATACATATGTTGAAAACTCCTATCAGAGCTGATAGTAGCAAACAAATCAGTGATGTGCAGTTTTCATAACTTTGTAGTTCATTGTTAAGACTAAAAGGAAAGTAAGCACATGAAAGACTGTAAAAAAGTGGGACTGATATCTGTAAAGATCAGAAGATATGCATATTTTTGTCTATTTTATTTTCTTTGTAATTTAAGATGCTAAGTTAGCTTGTTGCTATGAAATTATTATCTAAAATCAAATGCTGGGGTTTTTTTATTGTTATCCCTTCTATTTTTGTATTTTACTACTGTTAGAGTTAAATCCAAATGTCTTGATTTAAACATTTTGCAAATATGTGGGATAAAATAATCCAGGAATCCCAATGGACAGCTTTATGAAGCACATTGGATAAATGTAAACCAAACATCACTAGTATCTATTTTGCAAAACACTTTGGCAAAATTTTCATTAAAGGATTATGTAAGTACCAAGCTAACTATTGACATTAATGTATTATAGGCCTTTAATTTCTAAATTTTGTAGGTTTGGGTGGTTTTTTTTTCACAGCTTCAATTTCTGTTTGGTAGTTTGAACTCATTCTCCTGCCAACATCATAGAGTGGAGAAGGAACTGACTTAAGAGTGGAGAGAAATTGCAGAGTTTTCCTATCACTCTGAAATTCAGTTACTCCTGACTCTCTCTCTCAGTCTGTAATAATATATAGGAATTCTAATTAACAGTTCTGTGACCGACAGCAAAATAGTAAACATTTGTGAAGTTCTTTGCTGGCTCTAAACTCTGTTTCACATCATTACGTTTTATTTCAAAGTATCTCAGACTTATGGGTAAAAAAGATGACAGAGCAAAAAATGGTGTCTTGTCAGATACCTCATTTAGTGTCTGTGAGGGTGCTTCACAAAGTTTCATCTTTTCTTTTATTTATCTTAATGGAATTGGCTGTATGGTAGAAGAGAGGCAGCTAATGGTGTGTGGGCAGAAAGGAAACTGTACGTGATATATTAGGAAATGGAGAAAATGGCAGATCCCTTGCTTCTTCAAATATACACACAGAAATGCTGCACTTCACAAACACTCCATAATGATGGAGAGATAGTGGAACACAAAAATAGACCCTTTAATTATAGATAGTGCCAGCTGCAGTAAATGATGGGTGTTTGGTTGCGAATGGATTAAAGAGATGTAAACATACTTTTTCATTCAGGCACTAGTGTTTTTCCTTGCCAACCCATTAAGATGAAGTAGGAGGCACATATGGAATGAAGACACTCTTAATATTCATCCTCAGAGTTGGGCAGAGATGGATCTGTATCGCCCTCCTTCCCTCACCTCCAAATGTTCTCCCCACATGACTTCTGTGGAGTGTGAGTACAACCTGCTTTATTTCTCCTTAAGGAAAGCCTTCTCCACACATGCTCAGAGCAGGACATCATTACGTACAGGATCAAATGTTGACTGTGGTTGAGTCCCTGCTCCCAGTCCAGCGTCTCTGCTGCAGGTAGATGTGAAGAAGAAAAATGCCCGAAAGCTTGTGCTGGCAGGAGCATGGAAAACTGCTGTTGGCAGCCCATAAATGCAGTGGGTAATTGGTTCTGCTGAGCTTGCAGGACAACTTGTATAGCAGAGAATGCCATAAATAGATTTTTCAGGACCCAGCTCAGGTTGGGACTGATTCTCCCTCTTCTATATTTAGATCAGAATGACATAGTTGATTTCGATGTGCGAGTACAGGCTTATTGCTGAGTGCTTAAGCATAATCATACTCTTTCTTGCTCCAAGCAGCTGGAAGTGCAGTAGGGACTTGGTCCCTTTGCTCTAGAGTAGCCTCCTTCTCAAGTACCAAGCTCTTCTCATATCTTCCCAGAACTTGCTCTACACACATTACCTAAAAGGGGCTACAAGAAACCTGAAGAGGGACTTTTTACAAGGGCATGTAGTGATAGGACAAGGGAAAGTGGCTCCAATCTGAAATAAGGTAGGTTTATATTAGACGTTAGGAAAAAATTCTTTACTATGAGGGTAGTGAGGCACTGGAACAGGTTGCACAGAGAAGTTCTGGATGCCCCATTCCTGAAAGCATTCAAGGCCAGGTTGAATGGAGCTTTAGGCAACCTGGTCTAGTAGAAGGTGTCACTGTCCACAGCAGGGGGATTGGAATGAGGTGATCTTTAAGGTCCCTTACAACCCAAATGTTTCTGTGATTCTATGATTCAGGTGGCCAGCTGCCAGCAGAGCTGCTCCTCAGCTGGGAAGAGCTGGGAGCCAGCAAATGGCCCTAGCTCTGTAGCAAAGGGCACGCAGAAAGTAAGGCTGAGGGTGTTTGGTATCTGTGGTTACATTTTGGGGAATGAGGGAAAGGAATCTCAGAAGGGCCAGGACCATCTGGAGGAGCAACCACCACTGCCTCCCATGTCAGCACTAGCACCGGCATCACCACTGGCACCAGCAGCAGCAAATTTCTCCCCGCAGCCCCCAGCTGTAGTGCTGCACTGCCCCTCTCCTTCCCTTCCTGAGGCAGGAGCCTCACAGACTGACCCTCTGCCTTCCAGCTGCCAACATCTTCCTCCTGCCACAAAGGTCCTTTGAGCAGGTCGTGCCCAGGTCTGACAGTGGGGTTGTCTGGCCGGGTATGCCCCTGTCCAGAGCATGTCTGCAAGGTTCATGCAGTGTATGTGTAATGCTTAACAGTTTTTACAGAGGTCCATTTTGAGATAGCAACAATGACGTTAATAATGACTGGTTAACCTTTATTAACTGATAATGAAACTTAATTAAATTCACTGCAAGTGTACCACTAGTTTTGACTTTTTTTGTCAAAGGAGAGACAGTCCACAGTCACCAGAGGGAGAGGACAGCCAAATGGAATGTTCAGGTTGTAATCAACTTAACAGGCAAAGTTAAGCTGGCTTTGGGCATTGATCGAACGTTATGGTCAGGCACAGTTTATACCCTCAGCTACTGTGTGGAAGCCTAGATTTAATGAAGGTGAAACAGCCATTTCCATCCAGGTATAACGTTAAGTACAGAAAATCTAACTGTTGCTTGGTGAACTTAAAATAATACAACAGTCTCTGAATTTGCATGGGTTAGAAATACAGTATTATTTTATACTGCTTTGCCTAATTCCAAATGGAAATTGAAAGGAATGCTGAATGACCATCAGTATGGTCATATTTATACGCCTGTACAGTGGTCTCTACCTGAGGGATTTTAGTGCCATGGTAATTCCAGTTAAAAAGAAATGATATCTTTAATCTGAATAGTTAGAGCAGTAAAATATTTGAAGCACAAAGTAGGCCTGAGTGGGTGTGCCAGTCCCTGTAGTCAATGCCAGTAAGATAGGAAGGGTTGGTGCTATTTTAAACACAACCATTAGTTACTTTTCCTGCAACAGCCCTGCTTGTACACCTAGCATGGTGTGCACTTAGCTCCAAAATGGGTAGTTAGGAGCCTGACAGATTTTGGATGTGTTTGAACTTTCGTAACCCCCTCATCTGATGTGCTGCAATCTCTGCAGCTGTGAAAGACTTCTTTCTTCCTATGCTCTGAAGAAATAAGTTCTCATTGATTTTTTCTAGAATAAAGAATGAGACAACACTTTTCAACTTTACTTTTCACTTTTTCTGGCTGACCCTTGTGGACACCTGTAACACTAGGCCAATTATAATCCGTTTTTAATTCTTGCTCAGTATTTTGCCTTAGTTCTCTCACACTGTCCTTCAGTTGTTATCTTCACTCTGATTTGTCAGCCTTCCATTTCAGAGCTTGGTCTTGTTTCATATTCTCTTTTAGTTTTAGAGTTTTTTCAGACTTACCCATTCTTGGGGACCAGGATGGAGATTCAGCTTTTTGACTCCTACCTGTCCCTTATGCTGGGGAAGAGATATGACAACACACAGGAGTCACATGATTTTTTAATGTTTTCACTCTCTAGGATTGCTTAATTTTTGGTTTTTTTACCTCCCAGAACCCACTTTTCCCTTCTTTACACTGTTTTTGTGAAGTGATTTTGACTGCTGCTGCAGGAGGAAAAACCAGGCTGGCAGTTGCTCTCCTGACACTCCTCTAGGAAGCCAGACATCTGCAAACGCTGCCTGACCCACGTGCTGCCTGACCCAGGTGCCACCTGACTTCAGCCTATGCTTCTTGACAAAAGAAATAATTTGTTAGTTATCCTTTCCATCCAAATATCTCTATCTGCTGTCCATATACAAATGGAGTTTTAAGGCACTTCTCTGGCATGTTAGAATATGAAGTGCCCAAGATCAGGCAGCAAATAACTAGGAAGCAAAGATGATAAATTGATGTTAGACCTTTTTTTCCTTTTCTGGACTCCTCCCTGTGTGACCATGTACAAGTCACAATTTTTCTGAGACTTAGTTTCCACTTTAACAAGGAAGTAATAATCCCTGCTTCCTAGGAATGCTGTGAGGCTAATTCTTCAACCCTTGTGTAGTGCTTTGGGATCATCATTCAAAAAAGTCATGAGTGACAACAAGAGTCCAGGCCTCAGTCCTCGACTGTTTTAGTTCACAGCATGAAGAGCCCGCTGTAGAAGTTCACTAGCCTCAGCTCTGGTGACACGCTTGTATTACCCTCATCTTACAGGGAAGAAGGCAGAAAAAAAGGTTTTTCTGTGTGAGTGTTCGTACAAGGCTTGTATGTTCTAACACCTTCCATACACAATATATGTTGTGCCATTACTAAAAGACAAAAACTTGAAGAAACACAAGAGAAGAGTTTAAGAAGTGGCTACCTGACAGTAAAACTGGAATTCCTCACTCTGCATTTGTGCAGGGGAATAAGTGTCATGCTACAGAAAAATGGTGAGCAATTACTAGTTCCCACTTGTGGTAGTAATTTTGTTTGAATGAGGATTTAATCTGTGATTTATATATCTGAGTTGAGAGGAATTGCTATTATGCCTTATCCTGGGGTGGTTAATGAGCCTTTTCTCCACTGGTGGGTGTATGTAGCTCTTGTTGGCAAGAACTTAGTAATATTTTGGTACCATCAGGGAAATAACTCTTAGTGCTTAGCAGTATTTCTGAAGCGAAATGAAAAGGAGAAAGCCGTTCTATTTTATTTCTCTTCTCCTTTTGGAAGGGAACTCACAGCAGCTCACTGTGGCTTAGTCAGTAAATCCCCAGCTGGGATTTGAAACTCATGGCATCAGAGAACAAAGCATCTTTGCTGTGCTAATGTAGGCAGCAGTGATGTGTCATCGGCTACCACGCACATGTTGGTGTATCATGAGGATTCAGTACTGTTTTATTGACAAGGAGCAACCTTATACTTTGCTACTATGTAAACACTGTGTCTACTCACAGTCTCTCCCCTTGTGTAATGCTTCTCACATACAAAGTAGCAACATGCAAAAATCATTCTGCTGATTAATGAATCACTTTGATCAGAGCATTTTGTTAGTGTTCTTTATTTTTAGGTAATGGTAAAAGAAGCTTCTTTTTTATGAGAATCACAGGCCAAGGAAGAAAAACATGATTTGTATAAAGTGTCAACAGGAACTCATCCATGCAGTGGGGTTCCTGGAAAGCAGAGGGTAAGGAGTAGCACCAAGAATGCTCCTTTATGGTACAGCTATTTTTTGAGTGTCAGACAAATAGAGCAGGAACATAGAAATTGCTGCCTAATCTCATGTCACCAGTTAAGCTTAGCTCTATTTTCCTTTCTTAAAGAGGAGCCAGATGCCACAAATTGAAAAAAAAATGGCCTTTATAGGTGATCACCTGGTTCTAGCTGCTCCACGGGAACTGCGTGTTTGCACAGACTTGTCCTGTGCAGCTTCCTGCTGCAAGGTGAGGTCTCATCCTCTCTTGCAATGGGGGGAAACATCTGTGTTCATCAGTTCCCATGTGGTGTCGGATGCTACATGGGAAAGTCCCAGTCCACCACAGAGTGCCTGCATCCATCAGAGCTGCTGAGTACCACACATGTGAAAAACATAGCGTGCTGTACTTTGCTTTCACCTAGGTATGGCTAACCTGCCTGGAGGTTACCTGCCAGGCACTCTTGCTACAGTCACCCTCAGTCATCATCTGTGACCGGTTTCCACCTTACCCCAGCAGTGTGGGGGTAGTGCCATGTCTTGGGCTCAGTCATGGAGGAGAGAAAGCCACATGTGCTGGGCCCCAAGTGACCAGCTGCTACTTACAGGTATTTCTGCTCTCCATAGAAATGTGTTTACAAGTTTTTTGAAGGTGAATATGTTGGTGTATTTTCATAGTCTAGCTTACATATGGTTTATATTTCCTGTGCTATTGCTTCACATAGGTTATCTCATTTCTGCTCCCCTTCTCCCTTTCTCTATTGCCTTTGATAATTCAAAACAGACTGTAGTTAAAAAGTGATTTATGCCCTTATAAAAATCTTACATTTGTACTACAACTTAGAGTATTCTTGTTATTACTCCAGCTCTTCAGTAATAAAATTATCTACCTGAGAGATTTTTCAAAGTTTTGTCATAGTCATTATTCTGAAGGGCTTCACCTATACAACAGCAATTTTGAGCGTAAGGATGTAAGTAACTGGCAAGATTTTAATTAACTAGGTATTGGATCATGGCAGGAAGGAATCATCTTCTTCAAAGGTATAAATGCAATCTAGGAAGAGAAGATAAACACACAAAAAATATTAGAATATTACCTATTAACTTATCTGGAAAATAACAGCACGGATGCTGCTCCCTCACAGAAAAGGTAAGGAAGTCAATCTTTCCAGAAATATTATTATGGCATATAATAACATGTGAAGGTAAACTTCATCTTTAAATAAAATAAAACAAAACTCCAAGTTCATCTCTTACACATCCCAAATTATTGCCATTTCATCCTCTTTCTCTGAGTATCTTATACATTCACTGAAATTTCTCATTTTCTTTCATAATTCTAAAATATTATTTGTTAATGCTTTTGCACTAAAGTATTTAAAGATGTGCTTCAGTGTTTTCATTAAGAATCAATGTTGGATGTAAAGCTGTGACATTGGTTTCTGAAACCCTAGGACCATGTAGTTAAGAACTGTAATTCTCTGAGCCATTACTGCAGAGATTGTGGAGAGATCTGTATTAAGCCTCATTGTGGGCAAATGAGGACTTAACAGTTTCTGAAAAACAAGAACAAGTAAACTTTATAAGTGCAGACATTCCGTAGTGACAAAGAATACCGTATTTAGTAGAAAGGGCTTGGGTATCATGCGCTGGCAATAAATACTACACGTGAAAAATCATCCCTTGGGACAGAAGGGCCTTTCCTTGAATTTTCTTGAATTTTTGCAAAAACACTGAAAAAGAGCCTTTAATTAAAAGCTGGACATAGCAGAAGTATAATCCTATTGACACAACATAATATCATAGTGACAGTCATCAAAGAAGGGGTAAAAGGGCAGTGTACAGATGCGATACGTAAATCTCTGCAGCCTTTTGTGCTTAAGTTTCTACCTGTCACTTCGAAACTCTGCTAACAAGACAAAGCAATGGTTTACAGCTGAAATATTTTTTTAAATCAACTCAAATAGTACAAAAATCTATTCTCAGAATCTAAAACTCATATAATTTACTTTATGTCCTATGTGTACTACACAAGCTTCACATTCAGTAGTAACTTACTCGGGATTTTCAAAATGACACAGTCATCAGAGAGGGGTTTTGTGGTGTCTTGCCTAATGAGAGAATGATAATCTATTCAACAGCTAGAAATGGCCCCAAAGAAACTATTACAGTGCAATATAGTAATGTACTGGAGAAGACATAGTCAGAGCCCATACAACTGTGAAGAAGCCTTGAAACAAAAGTGTTTTAAAAGTGATTGTTCCCAGCAGAACTATGAAGCCTGTCTGGCTACACTCTACTGAAGAGAAGTCTGAGAGGCACAAATATTCATGAACTTGGCTGGCAGCTGAGCAGCAGATTTCTGTGCCCCTGAGGAAACTTAAGAAGCGCAAACTGCAAAAAAATCACCCAGAGAGAAATTAAAGGGTGAGTTACAAGCACTGATAGTTTACAAGATGAAGGAAGTCTGTATATCCAAGCAAATGCCCTCACGCCCAAACTTAGACACAGTAAGGTGCGTTTCTGTGGCTCAGCCTTGCTTGCTTCAATGGCAGTAGGGACAACCAATACATGTTCATTGGGGGTGAGGGGGAGAAAAAGAAAAAAGGGTAGATCAGAAAAAATATTTTGCATAACTAAATACAGTTTTTGTCTAACTTGGCCCCCTTCAATTGTTGTATGTAAAAGCACTGAGTTGTCCCAAATTTTGTGTAAGCCACAGACCGAGGAGCATTGTTTCATTAGCAGCCAGCGACACCAGAGATGACATTGTGAGACCACAATCACCACTGAGCATCCTGAGAAGCCAATATCTCATTCAGAGATCCTACTGTAGATATGGTAATAGACTGTTCCCATTTGGTATTACTGCACACATAGGGTGCAAGTAAATAGGCCCTTCCTGAAATCCACAATTTTTTTCCAGTTCCACTTAGTAAACTACACTACCCAGAAAAATTCACAGTGAATCAGTCAAAGCTTCTGGAAGCTTTAGAATTAACTATAGGTGGTATCAAACCTTCAACGAGCTAAATCTTCTTTGTCCAGCTGATACCAGCAGCAACCCATAACTAGTTTTTAAGAAGTTGCTTAGTGTTGCACAGGATCAGCTCTGGCCCAGTGAAGGGTATTCAGAAGAATTAAGAGAAATCAAAGAAGCTGCTCAAAGTGAATATTTTTCTACAGGACTTCTAAATTCTGAAGGGTTTAGAATTTTGTTCTGCAGGTCTCAGAAATGAATCGATGATGGCTTGATGGCTTCTAAGGATGAAATACTTCCTTTCACAGAGTTTCCACTAGATAGATGTAAAAGACCAAGCAATTTATGTGTGTAAAGAAATAAATATTTTAAAAGGGAACAATATCTAGAAACTTCTATGGCCTCATTTCTCACTGTGTTAGAGGGCAATTACACACAGCAATTCCTAGAAAAGCAAGTTGGAAAAAATATGTCAGATTTGAATGGGACATCCTCCACATAACGCAGCACAGATAAGTATTCTCCTTAAGAACCTTAAAAAATTGTTGGGATAAGAGGCACATCAGGCACCATCGATGCAGAGCTAATGAAAAGCCGTGAAAAACCGAGTTCAGGTCAGTGTTAAGTGCCAAATCCCTCCACAACCACGAGAGGCAGGAGTGAGTTTTCTAAGTTAAAAACAAACAAACAACAACATCCCCCCGCCACCCCTCCTCCCTTCACCTCCCCAGACAAATACGCTTATATACATAAAAGAGCCCAGGAATTTTCCATGGGGGTGGGGAGCAACAATAGAGAAGTGATGACCTTGGGATGGCGCCTGGAGCTTGAACAGCTTGGCTATTGTATGGAAACAGCTGACTTCTGCACAGGAAGCAATCATTGCTGATTAGGGACTCCAAACCCCTGCCTCTATTTTTTTCTGTCCCTTTTTTTTCTACGTAAGGCAAAGCTCCCGAGGGCTCTTCAGCCTCTCACCAATCCACTCCCTGGCCTGCTGCACCCGGGTCCGTGCGTCACCGGCGGCGGAGAGGCAGCAGGCAGGGACCCCGAGAGGCTGTGCTGTTCCTGCACCGCGGCTGCCAGGGGACACGGGATTCAAGGGCACAGGGTCAGTCTAGAAGGCATTTCTGGGGACAGAGTCACTGCTATTCGGCAGTGAACCTAGGATGTGGACTTCTGTTTCTCGTTGGTTCTGTGGTCTTGTTCCCAGGTGTCCCAGTTAAGAGAGGAATCTTTATTTTTAGTGCTTTTAATGTAGATTCCCCCTCCACCCTTTTTTTTGTAACAGGTTTTATCAATGAGTTAGATGTTAAATTAATGCTAGATGGAACGTTGTCAATTTGAGGATGAGCTCCCTAACAAAAGCATACTGTGTTGAAAAGCTTCAGCCTTTACTGACTCAGGAATAGGGATGTGGGGAACATAATGAGGCACAAAAACAACCTCCCGGAGAGTAAGAAAAATTGTACGTTTAATTGCACACCATTAGTTTTGTTAAACCGATGTACACTGAATGCACGGAGGCAAAAAGACAACCACAAACAATGCAGCCAGCTTGGGTTTGGAAGAGGTCGCTAGGGAGGTGTTCGCAATTCTTTTTGATTCAGCTAGGAAGGCTAGCTCTTTCCAAAGATACGGGGAGCACTGAGAGGGGTTGAACATGGAAGAACAGAAGGCGAGAGGACACTCAAAAGCCGATTAAAGTTCCCTCCCTCATCTTGTTCCAATGCAGCAACCAGGGAGGAAAAGACAGAGTGGACAGCAAAGCAGCAGAGCTTAGCTAACTGGCTGGAAAACTACAGAAGAAAGCAAGCCTTGCTCCATAAGCTGCCTCGGTCTCTTCCTCTTCCCAGGAGCTCCCCCGGTGCCACTGTGCTACTCAACACTGCCCAGGTGTTTTGGCTTATGCCCCATGAGGAATGCAAGTATCATGAAGAATTTAGGCAACTCCAGACTTAACCAACAGCAGAGCTAAGGTTTTTCAGATTTTAATGTTGGATTTGTATGTCTGTGGAGGCAGTTAGGGACTTAAGCTGCTTTAGGATTATAATATTTAAACTGTACTTATGTTAACGTACTTTATCTAGCAACTCTCACATTTGGTATTATTCTGCTTATTCACTGCCTGCCCAATCCAAGGTAACCGAGAGATGCAGTGACTAGTCTGTCCCATCACGGTGCTTTACAGATCTCCTGCTACATGATAGTCTCAGATGATATGGCAAACTACTAAAGATGCAGCACTGTGACATAGCAATTCAGGTCCATGTTGGTGAAATGTGTTACTTAATCAATGAATTTTACATGAAGTGATTCAGACTGCTATCACCTAAAAGCAAAGGAGAGGCCAAGGGATGATAGTCCCTATGTGGTAGGACTTCTTTTAAGTCCTTTTGATTGTTACCTTTGGACTAAAGCTGTAGGCAGTTCTCTATGGAAATAAATAAATACCAGTGGTACCAAAGGTCATGATATCATGTTTACTCTTTAACTACTCTGCTTGACACTCTAGACTTTTGATTAATAAACTGGTCTCATTTGTGATGATTGTATGATTTTATTTCCACTGTGCTTTAAATACCACATTAAATGACAGAAAGCAGAAGCAGCTGTTGAGTCTGGCAAGTCTGTGGGAGGATGGCTGAAGCTGGAAGTGCATAAATAACAATGCTACAACTGACATAAGATATTATATTCCTCCATCACCTCCTTTTAAATCATTGCCAGGAAATCTCCCCTTACTCTGCTTCAGGTACTCTCCCAAGTGCCAGTGCAAACCTTTTAGGTACTCACTCCTAGAAGAATGGATTTGGGATTTAGGCAGATGTCTCTTCAGAGATGCATTGAGAATATTTAAAAATACAGCAAGTCTTTGTACAGAGTCAGGAATCAAAAGAATGATTATATTAAGTATCTCTGAGATCTTCAGCCTTCCAACACAAAGTACTTTCTTTTAACACAGAGTATCCAAAAAGCCCCAGAAAAGGGTTAGGCATGTTTGGAAGTGACATGGCTGGTTTCTAATCAGTGCCAATCTTAAAGATATGTTTTACTTTGAAAAGCCACAGTCATGTTAAAACACTCTTTACCATATGGTATTCTTTACCAGTCCACTCCTTGATTTCTGCAGTGTGGGAACAATATATTTCAGCAGCACCTAACTTGTAAAATAATGTCTTAATCTCATAAGGTAAATTACAGGTTTGTTTTCTATTATATTCTATTCACAACACTAATCTCATTTCTAATATGACTGCCTTTCAGGTGAAAGATATCAAGGCTGGAATTTATTTCACCTAGGTTTAACTGTCATAATTACGTGAATAGTCTCAGTCTAAACCAGTCAACTCAGATCAAGAGGAAAATTCATCCTGTCCTAGTTCAGGTCTATAAATTCACCCTGAACTTCCCTGTGTGAGGCATTACAGTTTGTGATGGTATCCAAATGTCAACCATGGAAAAAAAGTGTTGCATAGATGTCACATCACAGATAACCATATACATATGTCCTGTTTGTTCATCAGACACTCAGCTATGTAAGATGACTATTGAGCTGAAGCTTTAAAACTGCTCTTAGGATAGTTTTTTATATAGTGTTCTTGAATGGGCACTGTATGCTTATACAGCCTTACCCACAGCAAAGGCCTAACCTGACTGAAGTCTTTGGACATCTTTGTAATCCTTAATACTATTATCAAAATTCTTACTGGCCATATTTTTTCCTAGCATTTAAGCAAAAATTTCCTTTGGTCACTGAGCTGAATTACTTTCCCCTTACTACAGTAAATTAATATTTCAATAAGTTAACAGTCTTCTGATTTCTCTAATGTGTATCCCGATACTCTTTGTTTAGCATACTCTGATCTGTTTTGGCAAAAAAATTACAGATTTTTATAAAACGTTTAATTCCTCCCTTTTCTCACTTTTTTTCATTTATATACTTTAATGTGATTTTCTTTTCACTCTACCTTTGCCCTAAGTTCTGGTTCCAGTGGCTCTTCTCCAGCAGTGTCACGGGGCAGGCAAACTGCCCTCCTGCCTGCCTGCCCTGCTTTTTGTGCCCCTGCCCCAGCTCAGCCTCACCCCACTGCTCTGAGCCCACCCAGGAAGACTCATGATGTCTAGATCCAGACAGATCTAGACCAGTGATCAAGAGTAAAAAGAGACATTCTTCTCCCTTTCAGATTGGATGGCATGTAGAGTGCCTGAATAATCGGCACAGAGGGGATCTGCTAGTAGTAAATGTTTCTAGGTATGAAAATTTAAAAATGGATTTTTTTACCAAAGTGGACTGTAAGGGGATGATGCTATTTTTTTGGTAATAATTTCCTCCTCCCACACAATACACCATCCCCACATACATTCAATGAATTTTTGGTCTGTTTTTTTTCTCCCTCTATAAGCCTTTCAAGGTGACCAAGTAGTGGAGCTATCCACAGCTACCAAAACCTGCTGCTTGTGATCCATATGCTGGGCTCAGGTCTAAGGCTCAGTAATTGATTTGTGAAAGAGAAATTACTTCCAGTTCCTCCATACCGGTCTCATCTCACTGCAATTTGAGACTTCCTGAAATACTTCTGGCAGGAAGATTAAGTAAAGCATATGTGCCTTTCCATTGGACCCTATAGCAGAAAAGGGGATTTATTCCATAGG
This sequence comes from Neopelma chrysocephalum, assembly GCF_003984885.1. Taxonomy (NCBI): domain Eukaryota; kingdom Metazoa; phylum Chordata; class Aves; order Passeriformes; family Pipridae; genus Neopelma; species Neopelma chrysocephalum. Next base: position 23,973,112 of record NW_020897691.1, read on the forward strand.
ATTTGATGAGAACATTTACTCTTCCGAAATGGCTACATTTTATGCTTATGCTCCCATATTTGATTACATACTTGTCCACATGGCAGACTGATAGGGTACCCATTCACACTTGCAGCCAGCCTAGGCTTAATTACAAAACTCCACGAACAACCAGAAATCCTGCAAAGTCACAGCCTGAAGACTAGTCTGTGGCCATATGACAAGAAAAGTACTGTTGGGCTGAGTTGCTTTCACAGTGTCTTAGTTGATGGCTGAAGTGATATTGCTCTCCAGATCTTAAACTCCTTAGCGTCCTTAGCATCCTAAGTGTAGGTGGCCTTTCCTTTCCAAGAGAAACTCTGAAAAACAGAGCACATCACATCACCACAGTTGAATGTGAAATGCTTTTAAACCCTTCTATAATGAGAGTACTGTTTTTATGGAGATGGAACGAGAAAGAGGAGGTAATTCTACATGTCATCCACTTCCACCAGAGGCTCCTGAGGGTACTGTTATTACTAATGTCTACTGTTTTCCGCAGCCCAGAATAATGCCCACCGTCCAGTACAATTTGTGCCTGCTTTAAGGTGCTACCATCCATCCCTCTGGAACAAACAGAGGAAATGCATCAAGAGGCCTCGGCTGCAGATGGAAAGCACATCACTGACCGGCACTTATGCTGCGAGATCCCCCAGATGAAAGTCTATTTCAATGAGCATTGTGTTTCAAGGTCTACTTCCTCTGACTCTGGAAAGCTTAAGAAGAAACATCCCACTTGTGTCTGCCGACACAAAGGGCTGCTGTGGCTCAGGAGATGTTATCGGCTTTCCTGTGCCACAGCAGCAGCCTACCAGTGGCGTCTCCCAAGAATTACTCATTGTTCCCGGGAAGCCTTGACTTCTCTGGGTGGGATCTCATGGCATTCAGTTCAGATGGAAGTAGGTGTTGCTGGGAGGCCAGCCAGACTCTTGACAAAGTTCTCCAGCTATGGAGGAGTTACACTGGGGGACCAAGCTAACAAAGTCAATAGAGATCACAGATATGAATAGTGATTCATAAAATGTGTCCCTTTTTGTTTGTTGTAGTTAGTAAGTACCATTTGGAGTAACCGTATGACTGAATGTGAGTCTCATCTGCTAGACTGAGCCTCAGAAACTGAGATGTCCTTGTCCTTTTTTTTTTCATGCTCACAGTCACTGCTAATTTCTAGAAACTCTTTCCCATAGTTGTTAACTTGGAGCTTGATTATGTCACAGCCACTTTAAATGGGGTAATAAGGAGTCATCCATGCTTTTAAAGATCATCACTTGAAATCCAGAACTTCTGGGAGATACATATGATCTAGATCTTGAAAGGCTCTAGGCAGGTTCAGTTTCCAGAAGCCTCTTATGAAGTGGATGAATGCTCACATTACCCAAACATCTTATCTCTAAAATTAGAGTGGAGGTTTAAAAAGTAGCTTCCCTGGGAGACTTCCTAGAACTGGTTTTTCTAGTGCCAACTGAAGATACTGGGAACAACCACTTTCCTCACAATGATTTGGCACCATGTCTTCCAGACTGCACATTGAAGCACAAAAAGGAAAAGGAAAAATGACCTGAACATTTTAGTAATCAAAGATTTTAGTAAGTCTTTGATTTGCAGTCTGGCAGACTCACATTTAAATGGAGGAATTTATTTATTCTTTTTATTTCCTCCTCTCTCTTCTATCATAGCAGTGAATCCATCTCTGGCTTCTCTTCCTTATATATATTTTATTTTTTAGAAGGTTAGTGAGAGCAAAAATGCAAAGGAAAAATGTCTGTCAGCATTGATTTCTTACATATAAATGAAAAAGATTGAAAACGTTTTGGAGAGGTATGGGAGAAAGGCAGCAGAGAGAAACAGATAGAACCTTTCCAAAAAGAAAAGAGTTAGTCTGCCTTGCAAGCAATGCAAATTCCAATTTTAAAAATTGTGCTATGGGCTAATAACGTACAACATTGTTGGCTATGGCACATGGAAACAAAGAAAAAAAAAAGCTTTTGTAATTTTGTCTCTCTTGCCAGAGGAATGACACAAAGCCAGTCAAGCACATCAGGGGGAAATGCTAATTTTCCAGAGATACAACCTAAGAATATTCAGCTAATATTGGTCATGCATAACTATGTCTTATACCCATGCCATAGAGGTGCATCATGAAGTTTGGTAAAATATGAACTTCTGGGTTTTCCGTCAATGGCAAACCTGCAAGCTCCAGTTAGTTAGCATCCCAGCAATCGGCATGTAGGGAGCCTGGTGGACTAAGCACAGAAGTTCATTGCATAGTTTTCCTAAAATAACATTGTTATTTTGTGTAGCATATGCTACAACTCCATGGTAACCCAGCCAGGGAAGATGGTGACTAAATGCTGACAATGATGTTATCTCCCGATAACCTTACTCACTCCATTTCTGGACCAAGTATCATGCTAGTCAGCTGCTGATGGCATGTTGCCACCAGTTTCCTCCAGACTGAAGCAGAGGGAGGTTTTGAAAGAACTGCTGACAAATAAGGCCAAATGCATGCCTGGACTAACTTTATAGTTTAATGGTTACCACAGGAATGAATTTGGTCTACAGCTATGTTTAAACCACTTTCTCAAGGCTGCTGTGCTGTTTCTGTGGAGGCAGGAGAGAGAGCTTCTAATACATGAGCACAGTAATCAGTGCAGATATAACCTCTATGGCTCCTGAAGTATGCCATACAGCTCATGGAGAGAGAATAATACTATTAATAGCTGACATGATGGCAGCAGGGTGTCCTGGATGAACAAAAAAAAATAATTACAAATGCATGGAACTGAGAAATTCAAGGTATCCCTGCATGAAATCCCCAGTTCACTTACAGCCTGAGCTGCAAATATTTGGCACAGGTTAACAAAAGAGAAAAGAATAAATCCGCAACTGTTTTCCTGCGTTACAGAGCAATTTGTGGCGGGTAATTCTTAATGCATTTCAGAGCACCCTGAAGTTGTCAATGAGTAGTGTTTCCCTTGGCCATGATGGGTCATTTCAGTAGTTGGGGTTCTACAGGGTTTGAGGCTGCTCTGTGTGTACTCACTAGTATTTAGGTACACCTTGGGGTAGCCATAACAGTCCAACAACATATGAGAGTAAAAACTCCCATGGCTGGAAGAGCTGTCCTTCCTCAGAGTAGTTAAGGTGTATCATAACTGCTAATCACGCATATTGTTGTTTACAGTTCTGAAGTTATCCTATAATCCACTGCAAAGCTGTAGCTGAAAGCTGGATTTCCATCTAAGTGAAAATGTACAAATTTTTAAAAAGATAGATCTTTCACTTGCTACCAGGGACAGATTTTTAGATGCATTTGAATGCCTTTGGAAATAAAGCAACACCTGTGTGGACTGGAAAAAAATGGCAAGCGACAGCAACTCTGAAAAGCTTAAAAGGCCACTAAACTTAGCATGGTGGCTGCTAATTTACAGTGGTCTGGCCATAAGACATCCCTGCACTGAGACATGTGAAAACCAAGGGAAGGGAACCTGAAAGATCAAATTGCTTCCCTACTCAGCTGTGTAACTACGGAGCTATTTCTGAGCATCTCCAAAGATGGAGACTCCCTTTTTACAAGGAGTCATACAGAAAAGACAAGGGGTATTGGGTACAAGTTACTTCTGGAGAGATTCCAATTTGACATGAGGAAAATTTTTCACAATGAGAACGATCAACCATTAGAATAATATTCCTAGGGAAGTTGTGGATTCCCCAATACTGGACTTTTTAGGACTTTGTTGGACCAGATGATCTTTGAGGTGCCTTCCTACCTAGTGTTTTGTGATTCTATGATCTCTCTCAGTGCCAGAAGAACTGATGCTCACTCCTACAGGTGGCAGCAGGCTGGAGCCTCTGAGGCTTATGGGATTTATTTAAGTGCCCCAAAACAGAGATTAGATAGAAGTTAAATATCTAAACTTTGCACACCTGGCAGTGCCTAACTGCCAGTGATTTGTGAGCTGCGGAGTGATGCACTTTGGCGACTCCCAATCAGTGCCTATCTAAGCATTGACACTTTTAGCTGGCAATGATCAGCTTTAGCCCTGGTGCCAAAGATGAGACTAAAGTAAATGGAAGTTAAAAATAAAGCCAACATGTTTTGAAGGAGTGTCAGGAAGGGGTCTCCCCTGTTAACCACAATAGCAAGTCCTTCATCTTCTGGAAAAACTTGATTATGATTGTGTAGCATCCAGGCCTCCTGGAGAGGAGCCAGGAGATATTAGCTGCTCATTTGGGAGTTACTGATATTGAGGGAGTGACAGCTCTGTTGCACAAAAGCAAAGAGCTCCTTTGGAAGCAGTACAACTTCAGTGAGATGATGATAAATATAGATAGCTTCTGGACTAGGCTAGAGGGCTGCCAGAAAACGTGATTTGCTGAGAAAATATATGTACTTTTGTCACTTTCCTAATCTGCAAGTTGAAAGTGACTTCAAGGCAATTCCGAATTGTGCAGCTCTGACAATAGAAACAGATATGGCACAAGTCATTAGCAGAGTTGGAAAGCAAATACTAAAAACCAGTGAGCATGACAGATACCATTTTCTTCGTTGTGTACTCCTTTTCTTCCCCACTCAGAGCCATACTGATGACATGAATATTTCTTAAGCTGTCCTCGTTAAGTATTTCTGGTGCTAAATTGAAAAGCAAAAAGAAAAATTGGGGGATTATTTTATCTGACTACTTACCTCTTTCCTGGATGTTACTTTTTTTTTTTTTTGAGATATATATTTCAAAAAACACTGTGATGCTACATGCATTGTCCTTGCCTAGATACCACTTGAGAACATGACCAGTTGGCATCTACAGCTGAGGTTGTCTATACTGCCTGAGTATTAAAAACATTTGCAATCTTAAAGAGATGCATTGGGTCCAAGGAACAAACTAAGATGGTGTTTTCTCTTAGTCAATGTCGTCCATTTCTGCCTGCAAGCTATTTCTTCACATAACTTCCAGGCAGTTTTTGTTGTCAGGAAAAAAATATTGAAGAGGAGTTTGTCATTGGTGTTCCCTTAGGACAAATACAGGTTCAGGAGTGCATGAGCCTGGCTTTTCTGCTCTGATAGAAACCTATTAGCACAAGAAAGAAAAGGCAACTGCTGGCTACTTTTTGCTGCTTTGTAGATGATATGCCTCAGTTAGCTCTGATCCATCACCCTGGGCAATGACTTTCTTGACCACACACAATGGATATGTCAGAATCTGTCAGTACAGATGAGTAGGAGGTCTGGAAAATACTCATTCTTCTCATTCAATCAACAGATCTCCCATCAGTTCTGTTTGCTCAGCTTTGCTCCCAGATAACTAGCTGCAATCATGACACCATAACTCAACTGAAAGCAAACTTCACACCTTGTTCCAAGAGTTTGAGTGTCTGTTGCTTTCCATATGGACAGTCAGGGCTTTCTGTGGTATTTTTAGAATATTGTGGTGTTGGAAAGTCCAGTAGTTCCAATCCTCACAATCACCCTAAGGTTAATGTGTAAAAAAAAAAACCCTTTTAATGTCAGATTTTACAACAGCAAAATAATAAATGTAGCTTTGCAGGAGATAAGGATAATTCAGCCTGATACTTGAAGGCGCAAAGTCATCAGCAGTGAGAGCTGGAAAGAAATGCTTCATTCCACGTGTAGCAATGCCTGATTGGGTAAGGACAGCATGTTTTGTCTGTTATTTCATTTGATCACCACGTGCTACTTGTTATTATTCAGGCTGAATACCAGACAGGATTGACTAATAAGTTCCCTCAGTGGGCCAAATCTATGTTCTGATATGATGGTTATTTTTAGAAATGCAAATCAGTACAGTGACTTACTGAGTCAAATTTAGGCTTTCTAACTCAGAAAACCTTCTCAACTTTTTTATTTCTACAATAAATTTATCATAAAGCTCCTATCTTCTTCTTTGATCAGTATCGAAACTTTGGACCTCGTCATCTTCTCTTTATTTGCAAACACAAATTTGCTGTTTCTAGCACAATCTAAGACCAGAACTCTCTCTTCGAGCAGATCTCCCTTTTCTCTGCTAATCCCCCTTCTAAAGCCTGTATGTTTATTCAAGGTCCTAGGCAAAATAAGAGAGCACCTGTTGAACATTAAGTGCAAAAGACCTGAGCTTGGTTCTCGGTAAGCTCATCACATTATTTCCGCCACATTCCCATAATTTGTAAATGAAACTGGCAACAGTTCTTAGACTTAGTAATGATAAGAGAACAGTAAGAACCATATACTACAGCATGATGTCAAGGCTGGGTTCTATATGGCTGTGACTATATCGCAGACTGAACAAAGTGGTTTCTAGACAAAAAGGTAGCAGAATGTTCTCCACTCACACAGTGCCATTCCAGTGTTTCTAGAGCTGATTAGCTACATGCATATGTTGTAGCAGTTGGCCCTGAGTTTCTTTAGGTCTCATGGGTTATATCTCAGGCTTTAAGACATTGTGATTATCTTTTTTGAGGGTTAATTTTTTTTTCAGTTCAAAGTGATTGCAATAATGGTAGAGTTGTTTTGCAGCCCATTCAGCTAGTGTTTTTGTGCCCTGACACTGAGGACATGCACGCTATAGCTTGAAGCTAGAGGCCATAAACCATTGCAGAGGACAAAGTCTATTGCAGAACTATGTAAGACAGGGAAGACGACTCGAGAGCATTCATTAAAACTTTTGAGACAGGCCTGTTGATTGAGGTGTCGCTCAGTGTGCTGAAAAATCTAGTTGCAGTGATCCAAACTGCACTGGGGTAACAACAAGCAGTGTAGACACTTGTATATGTAGTGTTCATCTGGTCCTTGTCCACTTAGCGTAGATGTCTCACAGACACTAGTGTGCCAGGGATCTAAAGCTGAAGCAAAGCCTTACAGAAGGAGGCTCTCCAGGCTTATAGTCACAGTGAATTTGCAAAAAAAACCTCTAAAACCCACACACCTTTGAGGTATACCTCTGTGTGTGCACAAGAAGATAGATTTTCTCAGAAAGATTGAAGGAGACAGTGGCAAGTCTCCTTCCCCATTTCTCTTGATATCTGCCTTACACTGGAGAGGGAAGTCTAGAAGCCCAACATTTGCCTGTGATACAGATGCAGCAGTGAGGTGTTTGACCAGAGTGATAATCTGCTGGGTTATATACCCCGCTGTACCAGCTGGTGCCAAGCTGCTCCTACAACAGCACGACATCAAAAAACTACTTGATAGTAGTGCTCACTACTTCTGCAGTTGCCTTCCCTTTCTCCCTCTCTTCTTACCTTGTCTTTACCAGCTCTGAAGCTCAGGTAGACAGATATAAACAAGTCCTTGCAGCCTCCCTATAATCCATCTTGGTTTATGATGAGCTGAGAAAAGTATGTCTTTCTCTCCTTGGCGTTTGCTATTACTTGTGCCAAGGGTTGTTGAGGACCAGACACATAAAAGATAGGAGCAGAGGGCCACAAATTGAGGTTTCTTTGTCCTTGATCCTGCCTCAGACACCCAACGGAGCGATACAGTGGTTCTGATTTATGTGTATATCAATGGCAAATACTCACACTACCCCCTCGGGCCTCCTCCACTTCCCCAGTCTTCTTGCGGAGACTCTGGATATATTAATTCCAGCTGGGCACACAAGTTCAGAGAGCCCCTGCAGAAGCAAAGTAGGGAGAAAAAAGGAAGAGAGAGACACTTCTGGTGCTGTTTTGTTTTGCTGCAGGAAGCTCAGAGACAGCCATTCAGACAGTAGAAACTACAGGTTGCAGAGTGGGCACTTCCTATGAGATGGGAAGCTGCAGTGCCCTTTACGTGGGGTTGTGGTGGGATGCAGGCTCCATTCCCTCCTTCGGACTTTTATTGCCGCAGTTGGCACCATGCCGGCTCAAAGGCATGACTGCAAAGGGCCAGGCACCCTGCTGGCAGAGGAGCTGTTTGAACAACTTTGTGTTTAGTGTTAAGTGCTGCGATTGTCCAGGAGAAGTCTGTGGCTGAGTTATGAAGAGCCACACAATGCCAGCCAAAGGACCAGGAGCACCAGGAACACAATCACTGGATATCAGAAACATGTGGTTGAGTCTGTGTGGATCATGAGTGGTGTTCCCACAGCACATGTCCAAGGACAAAAAACCAACTGTCAGACAGATAAACTACCTAAAACTTGTCTTCTTTAATGTGTTTAATTTTTTATGTCATACCTTAAATATCTTGTAAAGTTATCAGAGTGAAGCGGTATCTCAGGAGAGTGTAACTATTTTTTCTTAATAAAATTGATTTAAAAAGAAATTTCAGCTCTGCCTTACAACATTAGTTTGTAGGATATATCCTATATTTATCACTCCTAGGGTAGTTGTTGTTTATATTTCATAAATGCAATGGAAGCTCTGGGTATTTACTATAATGGTAGGCCATGGACAAACACAACAAACTTAAGGCTCCTCCAAATACTGATAAATTACAGTCTAAAGCATGTGTGTGTTTGTGAGAGAGAGAGTACAAAAATTAGTACACAGAAGAGGAAAATCTAGCTCCTGGAAGGAAATATATAAAAATATAATCATGTACGTATATTTACGCATTTATATATTCTGTTTCTACTGGTTTAGTTGAAGGGAAAGCACGAGAGGGTCAGCTGTAACTGATTTAGGAGTCCCAGCACTCAAAAAAGATCAATGCACCCTGCAGACTTTCCTACTCTATGCTAGCCAGTAAGGGTCCTTTTCCCATCTGCACATTGCACCAGAATGGCTCTAACTTTTATGACTGACAGAAGATGGCATGACATTATACATACTAGCCCTTCAGAGCCTGCTTTCCTGCTGATGCAACCATCAGTGAGGAATAACTGCTAGAGGTTTTAGTCTCATGGAAGTGCCAAAATGACAATTTGGCTTCATATATCACAACACATTTTGATTCGAGTGATACCATCAGTTGCACTATAGTGATTAAAGCTGTCAATACACAGGCAGTCATAAATACAAGTAATACTCAGAAATCTGGAGTTAATTTCTGCAGCACAATTATTATGCTGTCTTGAGCTCAGGGACCAGATGTGACATGGCGTTTCTAATCTAGGTTTTTGATGATCTTCCCAAGACAAAGTATGCTAATATTTCAAATAACTAAAAGCATGAAGCTAAAGCTTACAAATTAATACACAAAAAACCAAACTATGGGAAGACCGCAGCCTTTCTTATCTTTCTGAAAAAACAGCAAGCTTGGTGAAATAACAAAAAGGGAAAGGTAAATGATCTCTGGTTTTCAAATTGTTCAAAAAGTTCTGTTGCTGCCCAGCAGATAGAAGTCTGTTTTGATCTTGTGGTTTGTGCTGGAAGTGTATGACTGTAATAGGAAGAAATGTGACCTAGTGAAGTGCTGAGATACTTGCACACCAGTAAGAACCAGCTACGAATGGAACCTATGTGATTTCCAGGGCTATTGGGAAAAGATGAAAACAGCATGGAGAGTTATGTAGGGAAACTACTGGGACTTTGTTAATTACAGGAGTCATGGATGGTGATTTTATATGAGGACCCATGTATACATTTACCTACTGAACTTTATGTTTCCAAATGGATGAATACTTACAAAAACACACCTCATTTTTATTTCAGTTAAGCTGAGGTGACTGAACAGTTCATATAATTTTTTATTCAAATTCATCTTGTTCTTGGTAAGCCCTAGGGGTTACTTCATTACACAGTAAAAGAACATAAAGATTGTTCAGAATAGCAGCCCATATTTGTTTCAAGTTTGAGTAAGCTCACTTAAAAAATTAAAAAACTTTCAAAAGCATTTAAAAAAAAATTTAAGAATTGCTTAGAAAAAGTTCCTGCTAAAAAGATTACATCTTTTAAGTTGCTAAAAGATTTCAAATTGTGGAAGATTCAAGTAATTTCAGAATTATCAGAATTTTTCAAGAGCTGTTTTACTTTAAAAAAAAAACGAAAAAAAAGCCACCAAACCACACCATAAATTTTTTGTATTTGGAAAGGACTACAAAAGGACATAACACTGATTTTGTCTTGTCCATAAGCACTCTGTTTCCATATTGGGTTTGCCTTTTATAGAATTGCAAAGGAGCTGGGGAAATCAGAGTGAATTATTTCACCTACAGAGCAGGAAATACACTGGAAAAATTCCTGTGACATACACAGGCTGTTGTCCACTGTTCAGTTTCTTGTTCTCATTGCTGCACAGAGCAACAGAGTCACCTACAGAAAAGCTTTAGAGGTCATGACCCTACCTTAAAACGACTATGCTGGGTAGATCACACTACCTTACCCAGTCCCCTTTGTAACCATTAATACCTGAGCCAAGTACATTTCAAGTGGTCACTTGAATTCTTAACTGGTTTGTACTGCCAGACTGTCACAGTGCAGCAGCAGTAGATGGATCAATTTGATTCCGGTCAGTTGGACTCAAAGGAGAGTTGGATAGAGTCCATCCACATGATGTTTGCATTATAAGCGGGATATCTGCTTCAATAAACAATGTTCTGTGTTTGCTAAATAGGCTGGATTTCAGCTCAGGTGTGCTGACTGAAGTGGGGTCTGAATTCAACCCCACCTGCTGTGGGAGGGCTACAGCACAGAGACTGGCTTTTGGGTTGAATAGGCAGTTTCTGCAAGAGTTGAGAACTCTGCTCTTCACAGAAGCATTGGTCTGATCCAAACGATCAGGCTGATGGGAAAGCTCCAGATTAATTTAATAGCCCCGGAACAGGCTGTAACTTATACTTTGCTATCCTTTTTTTTTCTTTTTTGTAAAATTTTTAGAGATCCACTTTTCTATATATAGCCACACCTTCCCTATTTCTTATTTCTTGTTTGCATTTGCATATTTAAGAGCCCTTCACAGACTGGACAAGAGTGAGACAGAGAAGTGACCAGAGTTATTAGTCAGCCTGTGGATATTTCTCATGTCCTAGAGTAAACAAAAAATTCCAAATTGTATTTGTTGTTCCGTACTTCTAATCTATCATCATCAAGATGAAATATGTGCCTTATATTGCTAAATAGAAAGATATTTAGAAAGCTTTGCAATTTATTAGTCAGTGAACTATCTGAACATGAGAACAGCTAGCTTGGATTTGCTCGTATTAAAAATGCAAATCTTTTTCTTCCAAATGACTTTTTCATTTTGATTAAATGGATATTTCTGGTTTTTTTTTCAAATCACTCTACTGGTTTCTTCCTTGTCTAGAATGTCTCTCCTTGGACAAAACTAGAAATTTTCCACAGCCTTTTAATCTGAAAAAGTACTGTTTCTAGGCCTGAGAACTGCTGCCCTTGATAAAATTAATCAAAGAAAATACGAAGAGCATTTGCTTCTTTTACCAAAACATGATGAAGAATAGATAAAATAATATATTATTAAAAGATTGATGATAACCAATCAATAGCAGTACAAATTTATGACCTATTAAATGAAATGTCAAAAACAGTGATTCAGAGAAAGTACACACATATGAAACTCAGAAAAACTGTCTTATTGTGAAAGTCAGTTATCTCCTACAGCTTAAGGAAGTGGATGTCCAGAAATTAGCTTTTTGCTTTGCTGTCTTAGCTCTCTGTGAATGAACACATTGGCACTGTCTTACCATGGTATCTGTGAATCCATTTAGTGTTACCCAAAGATAAAGGAAGGTGTCATATGATGAAATGGGCAGATGTAAAATACCGTAGCTTGGTACATCCTTTTTCTTAGTCAGTATAAGGTGCCATGCTACTACCTGGTCATATGGCAAGTCCTCACTGATCAAGGTCCACATGCAGGTCCACTCTGCTGGCTTTGTTTCAGGGTTTGATTTGTTCCAGTGAGGCTTTGACTTGCTCTGCCCATGTTTGAACGCTCTGCTCCTGTGATGCACCATTCTGCATACGGTTTTGCGTGGAGGGCTGAGTGTGGAAGACCACGCTCAGACTTTAAAGGACATGGGAGTTTGCTACTTTTATAAATTATTATTATTTTTATTTATTAGACTTCCTGGTGCTTTGCCAAGAGATCATTTTGCTACCTTCAGTTCCCCAGTTTTGGGGGATTATGGATTATATTTTACTGAGCAAGTGAAGAACTGGAGATGTGATACTGAAAGCATGGGCAGAGACTCTATCTTCATCCCTTCTCAATGAAGAAGGTGGTGGCTGTAAGGCACAGGAGAGCTGTGGGTAGAATATTGTATGGTGTAGGAAAAATGAGATTAACAGGAATGAAAGACTTCAGGATTCAGATGTTCATATTTGCCCCCTGCTAGCAATTCCTGGTTCCAACTAAACAGTGTGACTCAGTTTAGGTAAAATGGACTGTGCTCTTAGTTACTTTGGTCGCTCCTATCTCCTGAGATCATACCCAACCTTGAGATGAGGAGAAAAAGAGCCTGCTGTTATCAAGGGGAGTTACCCCCTAGTAATGATGAAGAAAAGAAAATAGAATTTGACAAAATAAAGTTTTTTTACCTCAGTTCCTGAAACAATTCTTTCTTTGTGGTGGCTAAAGATATGTGTTGCCAAGAAATTGTTTTTCTTTATATATATAAGAAATCTTTCAGACACTAGGTAATCTGATACTTAGATTGCAAAAAGCCAGATTTAGCTTCCATTAAAGCAGTCTTTCCCCCAATAACATTTGAAACTAAAAAAAAATTACCACTATTTGCACATCTCTTTCAATTTCTGAAGGAAATCAGAGTGCTTTCCTAACATAGGGAACTGATTTTACAGCAAAAGAGCAATCCTTACAAAGAGATTTTCCTTTTAAGATGATTTCCTCAAACAGGTGTAAAAGACTTTAACATTGTGACTGCTTATTGTCCTTATCTTCTAACATACATGTACTATTGAATTAGTTTGAAAAAAAGAAGGTTGCAAAGGGAAGCAATTTCTAATTATATTTAACATTTGTGCCAGTGTAATGGACAGTACAGTCTCTTATAACATTCTTGTTTAAGTACCACTAAGTGAATACACACGGGTACTCCTTTCATAGGCAGAATTGCAGTCATCCATCAGTAGTTGTTCAATGAGGAGGGAATAAATCTTTTTTTGAGTGTAGCTATTTCATTTTTAACTTTTTCTTCCAATCAAATGAAAACATTTTGAAATCTATGTCTGTTTTCTTGTTATTCCCACTGGCAGGCTTAGCATTGAATAATTTAGCAGACTGAGTAGCCTATGCCAAGTATAACCTCAACTCCCCAGACTTACTAAACTCAATTTCAAGTTTCTCACTTTAAGCAGTGCATTTAATAAATTATGTATTTTGTCTTCTAATATGCATTTTCCAATGGATTGCAAGTAGCCAAGACACCATCCCCTGATACTATTCATTTTCATATTAAAGACAGAAAAAAAAGCTGAATATGGTGTAAATATTCCCCTAACTAAAACCTTAGTGTTGGTTTTGTTGTTTTGCTTTGTTATGTTTTTTTCATTGAATGTAACCCTGGGAAAATTATTCTGAGTTCCTGTAATCTGCACTAGATACTATTGCATGAACAAAATGAGAGGTAAACATCTAATTACGTGTATAATCATCTCCTTGTGTAATTTGCCAAAGATATAATTTGTTCTAAATTTACTGAGAAAAGTACAGAAGAAGGAATAATCAACACAGCCTGGTATTTAGGTATGTGTCCTCTGGCACATGGCCTGTCATATTTTAGACCAAAAGTGGATTTGAGCTGCACATTTTTGATGCAAATCTTGACTGATTATGATCTCTCCAAAACTCAGGGTGTTTGGCTTAGGGTGTTGGCAGAACCCAGTGGAAAGGGTACAGCTGTGCCCTGCATCCCAATCAGATTCCTACCTCTATTGACACTCATGGGATTTCAGATTGAATTTTGGTCTTATCATGCTCTCACTGATACACACCACAGAAAGCAATTAAGATCTTAGGAAATCTAAGTGATTGTGAAGCCTCAGGGCTTGTTAAAACTGCTTGTTATCCTCCTCAGGAGAAGAAAACATGTGGAAAAATAAAATCATAAAGAGCTACTATGACAACTCCTGACCTCTCATCTTTCACTTCTGAAAGAGAAGAGTGTAGAAATATACAAGTGCCTGTGTTAGTAATGGGCAGATGTCCTTGTAGGTGGATCAACTCATTCCCATTAGTGTCACAAGTGGAAGTAGAGCAGTGATCTAATCTACAGAAGTTTTTATCAAAAATTTGCCTTAGTCTCTTTCACTGAGCTCTCTTCTTTAGTCTCTTGCCAAATTAACCTTAAAGGTATAACATGACTTTCTAGACCCTACCCAGTGTCTGTAAAGGAGCTGTTTTTCATTTTGAAATGCTGTAGTAGTTGGGAGTCAAGGCCAACAACATTTTGACATCATTAAGTAAAGAACACATTATTTTTCCTTAGAATAATCTTCAGATAAACCAGGACCTGATCATTATGCTCAGTGCTTGGTAGTCATGATAGAAATGATTACATCTGTCTTCATGTTCCTGTAGTCAGCCTACAAGAGACACGTTCTCTCACTTTTTCTGACCGGTACTTACCTATATGGCATAGCAGGATTACTGACAAGGCAAGATACTACGCTGCATCTATGCTAAATCTCTGTGATGAGAAATGACCCCCAGCAACATTACCAGGACTAGTTGTACAGGAGACACCTTTTGAAGGGGCAAGCGAGAGAAGATACAGATTTTGGAATCTGTATCTTGAGGGAATGTGATTGGAAAGGTGCCTTTGGCAAAGGGGATAAAAGAAATCTAGAAGGAGTAGAAACAAGAGAAACAGTCAGAAGGTTTTTAGTGGAGAAATATTCTGTAGAAACACAAAGACCAAAGCTGCACTATGTTAGGTATTTGACAGTTTGACTGGTTGAGGCATCTGGAAAATATTGTAGGAATTTGCACAAATGTTATGATTTTCTTTGAAAGCCATTTTTATTTTAGACTCTCAGTTTGTTTCACAGCACTAACATTGCAACTTTGTCCCATCTGAAGAAAACAAAAAGAAAACTCTTCATTGTTCTTTTTCTTTATTTATAACTTTCAGGTACATTGGAGAAACATTTTATGTGGTAATGGAAAATAAGTGGTCACTTATCTTTTCTGAGAAGAGCCACTTGGGTTGACTCAACTGATTCAGTCCTGTGGTATTTACTGAAATACGAAAGAAATTTTTCAGCCTAGCACAAGCATTATAATTTGCTGCTTGTTTGGAAATAGCTACTATCTTTCTTAAGCCAGCTTTGTAGTATCATAAGACCTTCTCTACTTTTTTGAGAAATATGTTTTTTTTTAAGATCATTTAGACTGAAAAACAAAAGACTGTATGAACTCTATTTTGGAGGACGAAATTCTATGTCTGGAATAACAAATATTTTCATGACCTCAAGGCAGGCAATATTCAGAAATGGGCAATAGAAGAAGAGGAAAAAAGGGATCAGAATCCACTGAGGTTTTTAGTGCCTACATTTAGTGACATGGGTCTCCATTCCACAAGTCTGCCTCTCTCCTTCTTTTTTTCCTTCTCTTGGCTATTAAAGCTCAAATAATTACTAAACCAAGTCCCTGCTTCCTTCCAGAAGTGGCTGGTCCACAGCTATGTGTAGAAGCTCCTCAAATTGGATGGATCCTCCCCTCATGGGCCCCTGATGCAAGTTACTACCTGCACAGGGCAGTGTCTGTGAGGTGTCTGAAATCTCTAGAAATATGATTTGCTTCTCCTACTTCTTATCAACATGTGATTTTTCTTGCTTTTGGAACTAGCTATCAGATAAAAGAAAATACAATTCTTCTCCAGGGTGCTCTGCTGTTCAGGTAGATTATTAAATACACCTGGTGCACTGAAAAATATATCAAAGGTGAAGTTGTATTAGAGTATAAATAAAACCACATGCATCCTCATCTCTGAAGAGATTTTTTAGTGCATTGCTACAGCTGGGCCTTGAGTTTAAATAGAGTTCTTTCAATTAAGCCAAGAAACTGGAGCTAAAGAATCCACTCTATGTCAACACTAATTACTTAATCATAAAATGTTAAAAAGGAAATTGGCAAGGGGAAAAGGGGAAGAAAGATAAACAAAGAACATACTGATCTGCTGCATTTCATTTTTGCATACCTTCAGAGTTATACAAAACCCTCCAGGAAACTGCTGGCACTTGGAGCAGGAGCCTCTGGTGTTATACATCCAACCACTTACTTGAATGGTTGTCTTTCAAATTCAGAGAGCAGCCTAGCTAATGAACAGAGATAACTATATACAATTAGCTTTCAGGACCTGGACATGTTGCTATGAAGTCTGAATGTGTAGGTATATGTGAACCACGTTCGCATTTAGATTTCTCCAGGGAGAGGATTTGATGTGATCTTTAAAACCCTTTCTATTATCTCTGCAACAACTCAGATGAGCACCAGGAGCTGACTTGGATCTGCCACTCCCACACCCCTGGGCAGCACTGTACCTTCTTTCCAGCTGCTTCAGAATCACTGGGAAATTGCAGAAGTAGGGAAAACATCTGCCTACCCCTGATCTAGGATATGAGCCAGGATGCATTCCCTGATGTAGAGGGTCTGGCATAGAGACATCATCTCAACTGGGAAGAGGCAGTTCCCTCCTGTTTCTCCTTTATGAGAGATCTGCTTGTTGTTGAAGCTGCCTGAGCCCCCTACCAGTCATACTGGGAAACTGGCACTGTGAGAGGACTGCAAGTGTCACAGTGGGCAAGTGAGAGTGAGCAAGTGAAAGTGGGCTGAGCACTGCAGGACTTCCCCAAGGCAATAAAAACACACAACATACATCAGCATGAGCATACATCACCAGCCCCTGGCTGCCACAGCTCACAAAGGCTGGAAACCTAGGGATGTGGAGGGAACTAGAGAGTGTAAAACAGCCTAATAAAAGTCATAATTGAGCCTTAGTTAATATATGAATACATAAATTATTGGTCCAAGAACAATGTGCAAATAGTTTAAATACAATCGAAAGAAAAGAGTAAGAATTGTAATTTGACCCTTTCAGCTCCATAGCTTGAGAGGAGCAGGGAAAGATGGGTGAAGGGGGAGGACTGTGGCAGAAGGGGATGGAGAGGCCTTAACCTGCAGTAACACTGTGTAGTGTGAAAACTAGCATAGAAGACACAGATCTTCTGACAGAAATAATCAAGTTTTGGTTTTAACTCACAAAAAAACCTTGAAAGAAATAACTATAAAGGCAGAGAGGGGTAGGAGAAAAGAAAAGGGGCAGCAGGAAGATTTCAGGAGTGAAGCAAAAGGGGCATGTCCCTAAGCCATGAGAAAAGGAGCAGTGTGCCCAGCACATGTGGAAAGCAGCACATGTGTGGGGGACATATAATGCAAAGGGGAAAACTTTGGCCAAGTGTTGGAGATGTGAGCAGTTCTGTTGACAGCAACTGAAGAGCAGCCAGTGCTTATCTTCCCCGCTAAGACTACTGTGATGTCGTCTGTCACACTTTGACTTCCTTTTGGAACATTTGCATCTGTTTGTTTTCTCCTCCTGTGTGCCAAGTGTATAGTGACATTTTACACAATACTCTTCTCCACTGGAAAAATGCCTGAGAAGAGTCTCACACAGAGCCCAGGCTCAGTCCTGACATGTCCATAGGGGCTGACCCTGGAGTCATGCCGAGTCTGTGACTCTTTCAGCCCAAGACAGTCACTTTTCTCCCTGAAAGCATGCTAATGTCAGGTTTCACCCTGCTATGGGATTAGTAACCCAGATGTTTCAGGAGCTGCTTGAAACTTTTAGACATTTCATAAAACAATTGGATAAAAACCGAGCTAGAAGACTAGTCAGTTCACCAAAAGTCTGTTACTTTTACTCATTATGCTAACTGGATGACTGAAAAATGACTGAAAAATTAATGAAAATTTTAGTAATTTTTCAAAATGATTGATTTCACTTGCAACTCATCCAGATGTGCTGAGAATAGAAAATTTCATGGGGATCATTTCTGCAAAGGTGAGCTGTAGGAAACATAACTTGTTGAAGCAGTCCCTCTCCTTACCCAGTGAATTAGAGTGAAATAATAGGTGAAAACAACTAAAAAGCAGACAGCACATCAGTCCCCTCTTTCTCAGCTTGGACTCACTCTTCATTTGACTTCACACTGAAGAAATTGTTTTCCTACTCTAGATCTGTTATGACACAGTAATCTGTGGTAGCAGTGTCCTGAAACTCCCCCTGAACTCTCAGGTCAAACCTCAGAAGGTTGGAAAGAGCCAAAAACTGGGGGAGGGAAGAAAGGGGGGAAGAGAATGTTTCTAATGTTCAACATCCTTCTTCAGCAGTTGTAAAAGTAGAAGATACTAAATTATTCTTTACTCTGTAGCTTGCTAGGCAGAAGAAAAGCCCACAACCACATGGCTTTTTTCTCACTGAAGGAGCACAAGAGAAGGGGTTTGTGTATCCCCTGCACTTTCTTCAGCCATTACCCCCCCACCGTCACCACCACCCTTCTGGCTCCATCGCTCCTGGCTCAGCAGTTGGGTGAGATAAAAAGTTTACCTTACAGAATGCAGAAACTTGTCTGCCATTCCACAGTGAGCCAGGCTTTGTGTCATGAACATGCAATGGGTAAAATAAAAGCCAAGAAATTCTATGAATATCATTGAAGAAGAGACTTATGTAGTATTCAAGTACATACTATTAAAGGAAGTACTTAGATAAATATTTAAGTAAAGCTCAGAACTCCTGATCACTTCTCCTCAAATCTGAAAGTCCCTAAGCTCCCTGACAGGCTTACTAGTCTGGTTTTCCAAGGAAAAATGTTCATGAGATTGAACTTGCTCTCTGTCACTTCATTGTAACTTTAGAACCATTGGGAGGATTCACATCATGCTTGGAAGATGATTGGAGCCTCAAAGATAGTTATGTTTCTATGGACTTGGGGAAAAGTTGAAGACAATGTAGCACTCAATCCTAATGGAAAGCCAGAGGCAAGAGGAAAGAGGCTTAGATATCCAAAATATCTGCAATGATTTCGTAGTTATCACCAGTTTATGTGGGAATCCCAGCTCTACACTACTCAGCTAAATCCTATCCTGTATATTCTTCCACCACATCCTCTGGTGATGATCCAGCCTGCCAAATATTTTAAGAATATACTTTGCACATCAACAGATTAATGAACACCTTCCTAGGACAACTGTGATGTTCATCAAATACTATGGTCAAATGAGGGCCAGTGCCATAGTCCACTTTTAATCACATTAACTTAATATCACCACCTTTGCCCAGCAAGTGATGGACAAGCAGGGATGCATTTTAGGAACTGGTTTTGTTTCCAGGCTTTCCTATTAGTTGGTTCTAAGGAGCACTTCATTGAGCAAATGCCAATGAAACTAAGAAACTCCTAGGAGACTCTAGGAAACCCCTGTGCTTGCTGTCTGCCTTGAAGGCCATTTTGAAGCAGCCACTTGCCCTCCTCTACTGCTCAGAGTCTAGGAGTCTAACAATGGACTCTGCACTGCAAGAAACAAAAACTTTTTACTGCAGGACCTAAAAGACATGTTGATATGGCACTGTCCTGCACAGATGTAACCTGCATCTATTACTGGAGGCAGTCCTCAGTTGTTGTTGTTGCCACTAACACTTAATCTTTAAACGCTTTTACCGCAATGAGAGAGACTGAGAGTGATACCTAGGACAGACAGTTAGGTCGAGTAACATAAAGCTGGAGTAACTAGGAGAGAGTCAGAAAGCAGCATATCAGCTGGTGAACATAGTCCCACTGGCCCTATAGCTTAATGTCAGCTGAAAAGAGTGTCCTATTTCTTGGTGATGTACAAGTGGTCAATGCCCATTTGCCTTCATATTCCTGGTAGAAAGGTCAGGCAGAGCTCTTGAAACCTGGTTTTGAAATTTTTACAGTGGTGTTCTGGAAAGCAATAACGTCATTATTAACCAATGCTTTTTTATTAGTTGTTGTGTCATTACCCATGCAGACAATATACATTATACCTTTGTGCATATATTTAGCATACAAACAGACAGCTTTAAATATAAACTTTTCTGTGTTTTTTTTTAATAAATGGAGACATTAATTACATACCTCCAGACTCTGTGTGTGGCTCTGACATTAAGGTCACAGACAGTTTCAAAAACGTGCAAAGTACATTAAGAATTTTCCCAGACAGATTAGGTATATGCTTAAGTTTCGTAAACCTAGTCTTAACCCTCTTTTTCAAATCTTCTTTTCTAGGAACTTGATTACAGCATGAACAATAATTTGATTATAACTGTTGTAACAAAGAGCTGAGTTACATCCTGGTGTTGTGTCGTTGCTTTCAGTGAGCTCTAGATTGGAGAATAACTTGATTCAATACCTTAGGGCCAAATTTTGCCAGGCAACTAGAAAGATACCTCTAAATGCACTAACTCACTTGCCGCAAAACTGTTTATATGGCGTGATTTTTAAAAAAATACATATCCCACTTTCTGACAGGCCATGTGGTCTGGCATAGAAATGAAGCTATCTGCAGTGTAGAAAAGCATGAAGGTGTCTACATTTAGGCTTGTCTCTGGCAAGACTGACTTTTCTGTATTGTCTTCTTCATAGCAAAAGCCCTCACAAACTAAGTTTCTGAGGCCCTCTAGAAAGGCAAGTGTGGTTTTGCTGACATTCTGGCTTGGAGTAAAAGTGTGCTTCTGCACAAATATCCTGGTTATTCCCAGGCTGTGCTTTTGTTGGGTTTGCATTGTGGTGGACTAGAAAAAAAAGAGGAAGTTTTAATTCACTGGTTCCCTCAAGCTAATGCAGACAAAATCTGTATCACCCTAGAAAGGCCCTCCTGCACATGCTGGTGTTACATTTACCTGTATAAGCACGTGCTCACCCTGGATACACTGGAAAAGGATTAAGTATTGCTTAAAACAAATAGCTTATTTGCAAAGGGTGTGAGTAATTGAGATAAATAGTTTCAACAGAACTGCAACGTGTTAAGCATGACTTTAAGTTAGCATTTTTTCATGCTATTTTGCTATAGTTGTACTTCTGAATTCGCTCTGACATAGTAAGCTCTTCCTATACTGCTGGAGAGAAAGACACAGAAAGGCTACAGATGCACAGCTAGGTAGGAGCCTAGAAGCCTGGTGAATCAGCCTGTCTGAACTCTGTGTTACCATGGCTGCTTTTCAGTTGATTTGCAGGTTAAAGTACTCCAGTGCAAAGCTCATTCCAAAATCTTTTGATTGTGTCACTATGTCTTCTGTCAGCACAACCTCATGTATAGTCCAGATTTGGCTCCTAAATGGAACAGAACTGATCCTCTGAGGCTATGGCTAAGAGATGAAAGCAGATATGATATCACAGCAATACATGAAGATTGCATTATATGTGTGCAATTCAATGGTAGAAATCTTGTCATGGGAAAAAAAAATTTAAAAGTTACATTTTTATGCATGCTGCATATCCTGTAGTAAATATCTAAATTTTGCATGCAGTTTCCCAAGAGGCTTTTATACATCAGTAAGGAATAGCTCTCCATATCTTCAATTTAAAATTTCTCTTCTATATATACTACACAGAAATTTGGACACAGCTATCTCATTGTCATTTGATTTAGCAACTCTTAAGCCTTAGAACAGTACAAGCTAAGGAAGACGTAAAATTAGTGGTACTCTCAGCACATGTTAGTTTCAATAACTCTACTTAATTGTTTTGAAGCCGCCGTGGCGCGGCAGCAGTGCCCTGGGGACCCCGGCCCCCGGACGCCACCACGGCCAGCCCCTGCCCTGGCCCCGGTGGGAGAAAGGAGAGGGGGAGCCTCGCCGGTGGGTACCGCGCCCTCATGGAAGAGGATAGGGGAGCTTCGGAGCACACAGAGGTTTGCCATTCCAGATTTGGGGGAGGGAAGGGTGTTGGGCGGGCTGTGAGGGTCCTCAAACTGGTGGGAAGGTGGGCGGAGAAACCCTGTATGAAATGTTGCAGGTGAGTAGTGTACCTGAAGATATGTGGTAACACAGTGAGGGGAGGATAAGATCAGGGTGGATAGTGGGTTCTTGTGGAGTGATGGGGGTCCCGGCCAGACTGGAGTCTTGAAAGGCACCCCAGCCTTGGGTGGGTACGGGGGCCAGAAAGGTTTGTTTGTTTATTTGTTTTTGGCTCACCTGTGGCTACTGCCCAGGTTTGGCATGTTCTGGATGTACTTGTTTTGTTACATCCTGAAAGGGTGGTCAGGACAAAGGGTCGTTCCTGGGTATTTCCTTGGGATTGTATATAGATAGGTGATAGAAAAGTAGGAAGTGAAAGACTTGCCCTAATTGTTCTAATAGGAATGAAGCCTGTGTACCCCTATGTGGTTACGAGCTATGCTGGTGATGGTACATGCCTTCAGTAGGGTCGCCCATGCCAGACAGGTCAAAACCATAGGGCCAGGTACAATACATCCTTGGGCACGATGAGCTCGTTAGCCTTCTGGCAGTCATCCTAGGAGAAGGAAAACTCTAATCCCAAACCTGGGCAGATGGAGCTTGTTTAGCCCTCTAAGGCCATCCATCTAAGAGAAGGTCACTCTAATTAAACCTACGTCCTGAGGACCTCGATGCCACCATCCAAGCTCACTCGGCCCTGGCAGATGAACCTTAGGATTAAAGGGTGGATTCAGTGAGGAATAGCTCTCCACATCTTCAATTTAACATCCTGCTTTGCAGACG
The DNA here is from genome assembly GCF_003984885.1 of Neopelma chrysocephalum. Classification (NCBI taxonomy): domain Eukaryota; kingdom Metazoa; phylum Chordata; class Aves; order Passeriformes; family Pipridae; genus Neopelma; species Neopelma chrysocephalum. The sequence goes on from NW_020897691.1 coordinate 23,995,725, forward strand.
CTGCTGAGCTCTTTGGGCTGGAAGTCAGCTTAAAGAAGACTGAAGTTCTCCATCAACCTCAGAAGTCTTCCATCATCCCCATATTACCACTGGCAAATCAGAGCTCAAATCAGTTCAGCAGTTTAATTACCTAGGTAGCCTCATCTCCTCAGATGGTAAGATTGATGGAGAGATAGACAACAGGTTAGCAAAGGCATATAGTGCCTTCGGAAAGCTTGATAAAAGAGTTTGGCAAAATAAACACTCGAAGAAAAGTACCAAGATCAGTGTTTACAGATCCATAGTGCTGTCTACTCTTTTATATGGATCTGAATCATGGGTCATCTACCGCCATCACTGCGCCACCCAGCTTCCATCAACGCTGTCTCCATACAATCCTAAACATTCACTGGTCACATTACGTGACTAATACATCTGTTCTAAAACAAGTAACAATCACAAGTATTGAGGCCATGTTACTGAGAACACAGCTGTGCTGGGCAGGACACGTCTCAAGGATGAAGGACCACCGCCTCCCTAAGATCTTGCTTTATGGTGAACTTACCACTGGCTGCCGCAAGAGAGGAGCCCCGAAGAAAAGATACAAGGACTCCCTGAAGCAACATCTCAGCCTTGGCCATATTGATCAACATAACTGGTCTACTCTGGCCTCCAGTCGGGAGGTCTGGAGACACACTATCTTTAATGCTGCTGATGCTTTTGAGAAAGCATGCAGGATCACTCTTGAGGAGAAAAGACAATGCAGAAAGAATTATACCTTGCAGAATATACCACCTAAGGAGTCTTTCTGCTGTGCCTTTTGCAACCAGACGTGCCTATCTCATATTGGCCTTTTTAGCCACTAACGTGCTTGTAACAAACGTGGTCAGAGCCCTTCCCAAATCTTCATTTGCGAAGCCTAGCCATGATGATGACTTAATTGTTCTGCAAAACCAGTAACAATATTGTATGGATTACCCTACAAATTATCTGACTCTATAGTCTGGTGATCTGATGTAGTGATGTTATAAAATTCAAGGTATTTTCTTTCTAGTTGGTTGCTTGACCATATAATCCTGGGTATTCTTTTTACAATTGACTAGAAGATCATAGAATTGTAGAATGGGAAATTGGAAGGGACCTCAAAGACCATCTAGTTCCAAACCCTCTGCCATGGGCAGGGATACCTTCCACTAGACTATGTTGCTCAAAGCCCTATCCATCCTGTCCCTGAACATTTCCAAGTGTCTCACCACCCTCATAGTGAAGAAATCTCTCCATTTGCCCTGGTTAATTCTGAGAATTTGAACCTCTCTTCAATTCCTCTCCATCTCTGGGAACAATTTTTCCAGAGTGTCTGGTGAGTATTTGTGGTGGCAGTGACTGCTAACAAGCCTATACATCTATCTATTGTGCTCATTTTGTGAAAAATATGAACATACCAAATTTTACTTTTTAGCTCCAGCTGGGCAAAATATGGCCAACAGAAAGCGTCTTACAAAATTGCTATGTCAGAATATTTAATTTTGATTCCTTGTTTATACACAAGTCCATCACATGCTTCACATGTATGTTTATGCAATCTTAAAGAAAGAGTCCAGCAGCTGTTTATATTCCTGTGAAGTGTTTCGGTTTCCTTAAATCACTGCTCCCTAACAGAATAGTTTTCTAACAAAAAATTCTCAACAGCTTTTACTCTTGGTTCCCCAACATTCTTTATCAGTGTTTGTTGAACTTTTTTCTCCTATACTTTGGAAATCTTATTGTTTTTCCCGGTCTAGTGCTGGATTATGATTTAGGATGTTTTTCTAGTTGATGTGGCTTATCAAATCAAATATCGTGAAAAAAATGTTATTCAAACTGGTCTGTACCTTAGGATTTCTAATCCTCTTAGTTAATGAGTGCACTGCACTTTCTTTCTCTAAACGTCTCTCACCTTTAGTTTGGAAGCAAGACAATAGTGCTTTTTTTATTTTTTTTTGAAGGATTAGAAATTCATCTAAGAAGTGCATATACTTGTTGTCAGTTAATTACCTGTTGATGCCAACAAGAGCCAATTCTAGCAATATTTGGTCAGAAAGTTGCATATTACAGTGAACAGAACAAAAGAAAGGATACTCCTGCTGTTCTGTAGTCTTTGATTTGTCAAACCTTTGCTTTCAAGTATTTTCCAAAAAAGTCATGATTGTTACGTAAAGATCAGACTTGGCTCCTTGCGAAATAGGTTGGAGCTTGTTTTTTCATTTTCTGGTCCTGCACTGTAATTTATAATTGAATTGCAGGAAGGTTTGCCAAACAACAGTCACATGGAGAAGATTTGAATATTTCAGCTGATCTTTGGGTCTAGGAGGTTCTCAGAGATGTTATTGAACTCTCTGTGCAAGCATGACTAAGAGAGCTAAAACTTGCATTGCTGTAATTCCTCCCCCAAAAGACGGGCCTGCAGTATGACTCTTGCATACCCTGTGAGGACTTCTCTCCTTACAAGTTCCCAAGTTGCAGCCCTGAAGTGGCCTGTTGTCCCCTGGTGCAACACCACATACTGGGGCAGCACAGCATATGTTGGGAAGTAGAGGGCGGGTGTGGAGGGAATTAGGATCGCCTCCTCCAGCACATCCTCAATGCTTGCATTCCCTATAGCCTGCTGCACTGGCTGCATGGGACCATTGAGAACCTGCTGATGCTCTGACGGCAATACCAAGCTTCCTTAGCTGCAGCAGGAGACTAGGAGACAGAAGTTGAAGTCTCTACAGTTGCTGCCAGAAACTAAATGCATGGGAATTTCTCAATGCTGGTTACTTCTGGACAGAATGACACTGTAGCAAAAGCAGAGAGGAAAGGCCTGTCTCAGATCTCAAATAAATCATTCCTTTTCCCACTCGTGAGGGCACATAAGAATCATCCTTCCTGAGTTTTCCAATCTGAATGAATTTAAAATAAAACTAGTTCAAGATTCCTTACCTTCTCCACAACTTTATTCCTTTTTTGTGTGTAGCTACCATTTATGCTATATCCCCATACACTTTGGTTTTGAGAGTGAAAACATTGGAAAGATAGGAGCCAACAGAGTTGCAAGGAATTGCTTTGCCAGAAAGTGCACTCAAGGAGAATGGAAACTATTTGTAAAGTTGGATCTAAATCAGTAAATGGTTTCAAGCAAACAAGCAGTTTGCATTTGAATCAATCAGCTGAAGTCAAAGAGTTGTGTTACACACAAAAAAATTGAAGCATTCATGGAGACATTTTCCAAGAATTTCAACTTCTGTTTTTGAAGCAGATCTCATTTTACTGGATAAAATATCTCCCAAAAGAAAAAAATTAAGTATTTAATTTCAAATGATCAGTGTTTTAACTTAACAGAAAATGAGGTTAGGCAGTTATGTCATTAAAAAAAAAAAGAGAGAGGGAGAGAGAGAAAAATCTGTTGTGAGTAGCCTGGACCACTTGGGATTTTTCAGTCTTAGTTTGGCTTCTTGGAGAAATACAATCTTACTGAGTGCTCTGTGTAACTCCGTGCCCTTTGACTAATCACCATCAACATTTTTTGTGACCACTGTCTGATTTGAAGCTGTCTTGTCTGGGCTGCAGATATGCTGCAAAGATATTTAACTTTCTGCAAATTTCATAAATAATGGGAGATGAGAAAGAGACTGAAGCTCATTACAACAGAGGATAGGTCAAAAAGGAGTAAGAAGCACTATGATGACCTTGACTAAAACCCCACTTAGGGCAGCAGCACAGATTTAATAAAGCAGTGACAATGAGAACTGTAAGACCATCCACCCATCATGAGCTGCCATGGCTCCTGCTGCAAAATGGTGTCCCATACATTAATACTATCCACACTCTTTACACACTCCTCACCTGCCTTTGGTACAAGATACCAAATAATGTGCTTTTCTTCCTTCAGCACAGCATGTGAGTACCGCTCCATGGAGTATTGTGATTTATAGATAATGGAAAGCATACCAGTAAAAAAAGGAACTAAGACAGATCCTTGATTCCCCTGTACTGATGCTCCCAAACCCATTTACTGTGCTTCCTTGGCCAAACTTGATTAGTTCAAGACAGTCTGGTTCAGCCACTAGGATGAAAGGATGATTTGTTTGTATGAGTTGGTGAGAAGACAGAAATGAGTAGAATTCTATTAAAATGTCAGTGATCTTCAAAGACAAAATCCAGAGGAAAACAGACAGCTTTTGATGGCTCTCCAAAACCCCAGTCCTCAAACAGCTCGAGTCCACATAATACATAAAATCATGGCAAGCAAGAGTTGACGGTATTGTTTTGCCTGCACAAAAAGTAAAAGGAAAAGTAAACACAGGGCATTCCATACTTGCATGGAAGTGTGGCCATATATTTGCTTTCGTGGTGGAAAACTATTTTCCTAATCAGCACAACCATTTCCATCATGGAACGACTGTGCTGTTTTCCATTCAAAGGACTCAAGTCACACTGGCTGTTTTCTAAAAGCTTAAAGATCAGCAGAAACAATGAAGAGAATTGACCTTATGTAATCCTAAACTGATGCCTGGGTTTGAACTCTTGCCCGGTGCTCCCATGCCAACTTCAGCAAAACAAACTCTTTCCAGGAGGCTATATTTCTATCCTTTTTCCAGATATAGCTTTGGGGCAGGTGAAGTGACTCAACAAAGGGGATGAGGAGGAGCACTAGAATTTTTAGTGAATATGCCTTTTGCATCTCTTAGGTTATGCACAATTTTATTATTATTCTATATTTATTCAGGGTTTAAATAAAGGGACAAAATATCCTTTGTTTATTTCAGATGACATTAGACGGGAAGAAAAATTCTTTATATCGTGTTCAGTGGAAACATGTTCACAAATAAACTGTGCTTTTTAGCTTTGGGCTATTACCAGATTTCAAATTGTTTCCTAGTATGGATTAACCAACAGAACTACATCTATAAGCTCTTCTCTGCCCTAGTGGTATGTAGATTTAGCTTTGTCAACACAAAGGAATCTTTGTTAAAGCTTTGCAAATCACCTGTGTTTGCTAAAAATTACTCATATGTCCATATTCCTAAACTGGTATTGAGTATTCTGTGAAAGAGATGGTTTTAGACTGAGTTAAATAGCAGTGGACTTCTATATTGTGCAGATGGAGACATCCCCATCACATTCATTCACCAAAAAACAGTGAACAACAATCAAGTGTAGTTTGACTGCCACTACAGCAAATTCTTTTGTGGATAGAGCTGAATGGCTTGTGGAAAAACATTCTCAACATGCTCTATAAAAATTGAATTATTTCTCAGTTTAGTGTAAGCCATCACATTGTTCATTAACACAGCTGTAGCCCCTCTAAACTTTTATTTGGATAGAATTACCATTAGTTAGATTGCATTTATTGTATCTGCTTTACATTTACAGATGTGGATGTTCACCGTGTTTACTGCCATACCAGCAGAATAGAAAGATAATGATTTTACAACCAGTATACAAAGAAAGGTAGAGGAGAAGAAGCCTGGTGACTTCAGCTTACTGATGATGCTACTGCCAGTGACTGACCTGAGATGATCAATGGAAGCTACTGGGCCAGGATGACCCTGTTACATCTAGAGTAGTGTACTCCTCTAGGGTGGGGATACCTCTAGGTAGTTACTACAGCTGCAGTAGGTGGCTACTACCTAGCCCTACAGAAGTCTCCACGAACTGTAGCAGAAGCCAGCCTGGCTCTCTGGCAAAGGCAACAGAGGAAATAAAATCATGCTCATTTTGTTGCCTGCAGTAGAAGACTGAAACTCTTCAGCACGCTGGGTGATTCTTGAAGCCTTCAGTAAAACCTCATATTTCAGCAAACATGTTGAAATAAAGCAGGTGTTAACTCGCTTTATTTTAAAGAGAGAAAGTATTTTTTGCCACAAGCTTTAAAACATCTCTGTTTTAAAGAAGGTATGGCCTTCATACAGAAGGTATGGCATGCAAAGCACTTTAGTGTGTACGGTCCAATTACTAATTTAGTATTTAAGGGATTACAATGTGAGTACATTTCCACTGACTCTTGATGATTCATAAAAGGACACCTACAATTGTAAACAATTGTTTTCCTTTGGGGAACTTCGTACATAATAAAGAGTTCAAAGAAATCGAGTTTAGCAATTAGACCATCGATTTACATATCTAGTCGTTGTGCTGGGTTGTTGTTACGATGAAGGTGCTTCCTCTATAACATCACATTAACGTGATTCAGATAAAGTCCTACTACTGAATTATCTTCTCCCTACCTTCCTCACTCCAGAAAACACTCTTTCAAGGTCATTAATTTCTATGATAACCCCAGAAATCTGCAACCTCTTTCTTCTTGTTATTTATGATTTTTTGGATCTAAATTAAGTATGGATAATATTTTGGAAAGCAAGGAATAACTGCATGAATAAAGGAATTTTCACATATGCTTTTTCACAACTTAGTGAACTTAGATCATTTTCCTTCATTGTCCAGATGCTTCTATCCAAAGTGAGAAAAATGGGTGAGTACACCTCGACTTTCTTACTGTTCTTCATCAGGTTTTGCAGCTTTCCTGCTTTACATCAATCACTGTGAACTTTGAAATATGAGCACAGCAAAAGGCAAGAGAGACATTTTACTGTGTGCTGTCTGGTAGGCAATGTGGCAGGCAGGAAAAGAGGCAGGGTGTTATTGCAGTGCTCAGATGGTCTGAAAGAGACGAAACTTGGCTCAGCAAGGAATTCCTGCAAGATCAGCTGGGCCTTGCAGAACAGGTATGGAGAAGTGGCCCTTGCTCCACGCCAGCTCTCTGTCCTATTCCCTGGTGCAAACCGTACATTTGTACATGAAGCATTTGGAGGGCAGTAGCTCACAACTACTGTACTCTACAGAGAGGCTATCTTTGTCACAGACATGGTGTGTGCAATGTGAGCCCCTCCTCATTTCTGTCCCTTGCACAAGACAAATGGGCTGCTGGTGTGTCCTCCAAGGTGTCAGCAGCCATCAGCATCCTAAGGATCCCCCTCTGCCTGAGGGAGACTGCCAGCAGAAGCAAACCTGGTGATGTGTTCTTTTCTCTAAGAATTAGCACTTTTCCCTAATTTTCAGAGCAAAGAGACTATTCTGATGGTGACACCTGACTTTCTAGATAACAGGGGCTTAGAAAGGGGCCAGGGGAAATACTAATTGACCTAATGGTTAGCTTCATCACATGGTAAAGCAAAGGCATAGATGTTAAGAAAGATTTACTATTTTGTTTTCACATAGAAAACAATGTAAAAGAATCTGCTTAAACTTGCTGTGTGGTTTTTACTGAAGACATCTTGTGCTTATATACGGGTCTATATGTATGTACGTGTATAATATCAAATTCTGACCTGTTTCATAAAATAAGGATATCTGAAAATATGTCTGTCACTCATTAATTGTCCTTTTCCTTATGTATCTAAAAATGTAGAGCTGGCTTATTCTGAGTATTCAGAAATTTCAACTTCAATATTAACAATAGTACCTTAAAGATCCAAAATGTTCTAGCTTGTCGAGCTTGCATTTCACTTCATAGTACCACTATACATAGGCTCAAGGATAACCTGCCTAACCCAGCTAGATGGCACTTGAATAATGTCAGTTGTCATGCTATAATTTTCCACTTTGGTGAGTACTAATTTTAGGTCCTTCTGAAAGAATGTAATTTTTGTATTTGAATATCTATTTCAACTTATATTTACTGTTATTTATACCCATTATCACTTTTTCTCTAGTGGAAGCAACCCTTGTTCTGATAATAGACATACAGTCAGTGGAAAATGTGAATAAAGTGTAACAATATGAGAATCTTAAAAAATGCTGCCATTTACAAACTGATTTGAAAAAAAGCACTTATTTCTACTGTGAAATCTGTAAGAAGAGGTAATACATCCTTTCTTATATATTGATAGTATTTGGAATTTTTTACATTTTCGTGGTGGTTTTGATTTTTAAATAAGAAATCTGACAGTCTCAGCTGTCAATATCTCCATGCCTCCGATGACCAAGCAAAACAACGCAACTGATAAAATACCATAAAATGAGCTATCTAAAATGAATAATTGGGATAGGAATGAATCTACTTCCATTTAGTTTAGTAAATCTCAGCATAACTCAAAGCACAGTCCATATAACATGTGGCAGAGGGTAAAACATTAATATATTTGCAAGATGTTGAGAAGTACTGCAGCTGTCATGAATAGTGGTTGTAAAAATTGTCCTCTTCATTCTGTCTGTGCTTGACATTTCTTACATTTGAAACAAGGAACTCTGTCATCTCCCCAAAGTTTGCTTCTTGCAGCCTTGCAGTGGAACATTTGCTAATACATTTGATACTGTCATGATGAAACTCAGACTGTAATCTGCCAAGAACAGAGGCTGCCAGGTCAATCTTCTGATAAGTATGGCTGATTTGCCTCAGTACAGCAATGGAAAATATGCAAATTTACAGGGTGACCAATTACCCCTTGGGAAAACTTAAGCAACTGGTCTGAACTCTCCTGTAATTAAAACCATCCAGATAATGTAAACAATTGTCTTGTAAACATTTCACACTGGAAACGTTCTGCAACTACTTATTCTGTGGTCTGGCTTTGTATTTGCCAAACTCCTCAATGCATTTTAAGCTCATTAAGGTTTAGCTCCTGCCAAGGACTTTCTGTCCCAAGTCACCCAGTGCTCAAGGTGGCAGTTCTAGTTAGAGGCTGGAACTATAACATTGTTGACTATTCATAGCTGAGGGGGCAGCACATCACATGTCTGTGCTTCCCAGCATCAGCAAAACTGGCAGCGAGAGTGAGGCAGCGCACTTTTCAGAAGCACCTGAAACTCCAGCTGGAACTACTGAGAGGTGGAGATGCAGTACTGGGGGGAAATCAGATGTGTAATGGTGAAGGCTTGGAATGCATACACATTAAAAGCAAGGGTATCAGGTTTCATTAAAGTGAGCTGCTTGATACTTTGTTTTGTAGAAGCTCCTTCTTTGTGTTCTTGCCCCATTTTTATCCAAAACTGTCCTTCTAAAAATGTTAGTAAAATGGTTAATCAAAAGATTCTTAACCCCAGTTAGATTTCTAAAGAGTAATAAACTCTCTGATTAGAGGAAACTGTAAATAAGTACTTTTATCACATGGAATAACAGGCTTTTTTTTGGCCAAGTGGGCTCAGTGATACTGGGGAAATTGCTTTTTCTACAGATTGTCATTGGTCACAATATTTCCTTATGGGACATATTTTGAATACCTGTTCTAGACATCTGCTACTGGGCACTGAAACATGGAAGTTCAGGTTCTTTCCTTCCAGCTTCTCCAGCTCTTCCCCTCCCAGTAGGACAACAAATTACACTGCTGACTGTAGAGACTCTCAGATCTCCTGGTGATGACTTGCAGACCTCATTTATTAGATCATGAGCTAATGAATAATATTGCCCTTGGAAGGGGCTTGTGTGGAATGAGAACTACTAGATGAGGAGGAAAAAATGCAACATTTGAGCATCACATATTTCAAGCAGTGTGTGAGGCAAGGGCCAGTGTAATCTGTAGTTGTAGTCAAAAAATCTTATTCATAAGGCATGAATCCAGAACAGATGAAATAAAAAAGGATAGAAAACAGGTTTTCTGGAATTTTCTGGTTTCTTTTAATGCTTGAGTTTGCAGCACAGTGTCTGTATGCAGACATGCATGTGTGCATATGTGTTCTGTACCAGAGATTGGTCACAAGAGAACAGTGAATTGAAATTTCAATTGCATGGTAGTTCAGCCAGGTCAATATTCAATAATGAATTTGAAGCTTTATAACAGGCAAACAGTTGGACTGAAAGATACTGTGTTGTTTGCTACTTGGAATTCAGTCCTGAATCTGAATGAAGCTGAGCTGTGGAACTTGAATTTGCCTGATGTATGAAGTAAATGCAGTTTCCAGAAGTCATTTGTTGGTGGTCCAGAAGATTAGTCCTTTGTTTACTCACAGAAAAGTTACAAGAGAGACCAAAATAGAGATTTCCTTGTGCATTATACTGAGGCATTCCCTTCTCCAAAACTCCTAGTTGACTGGGAGTAGACATCTCCCAGAAAAATAGACTAGGGAAGATCAGAATCTACACTTTCCCTTAGTTCATAGCCTTCTTGAACAAGACCTTTAGCAGAGCTTTTCAGAAAATTTGAAACGCTGTTGGCTGAGAGATGTTCTTTTGCTGAGGTTCAGCTGTCAAAATTAATTGCTAATTACTAGAATCCTCCTCCATCAATATCTCCAAAAGATTGATAGAGCTTACTGCAACTGCAAATGAGCCAGAGGTGCTCCACAGGGACAATTTCTCTCTGTTCCAACAGTTCATATTGCTATTTCTTCAGACTCAGTGTTAGGACTAGTCTGTAGTGTATAGCCACAGAAAAGAAAGTAGCCTCTTACCACAACCCAAGAGGGGGCAAGGATCCTCTTATCGTGTTCTGTAAGTGGAAGCATCACTCAATAGAAGCACATCACTACCTTACTAGGGACCCTAGGCCAGCTGCCTAGTTTTTTGATAGATAACATTACAGCAACGGAATCCACTCCCATCTGTTAAATGTTTATTTCTACAGACTTTCTGCAGAGGACTTAATAGCACTATCGTGTTACTCTGGTGAACCCTAATTGAGTAAAAGCCCTCCAAGAAGATTGTTCTGTGTCAGTCTCAGTAAGCTTAGGTTGATCTAGCACCACTGATATAAGCATAGTGTTAGAGGTAGAGCTTCAAAGTCCAGCTTCACTTCTTTTGAAATCCATAAGTTTTTATGAAATGATACCAGCCCTGAAAAGAAGGACTTAGGGGTGTGTTGGTGGATGAGAAGCTAGACACAAGCTGGCAATGTGTGCTTGCGGTCCAGAAAACCAATCGTATATCCCAAGCTGCATCAAAAGCAGCGTGGCCAGCAGGTAGAGGAAGGTGATTCTGCCCCTCTACTCTCCTCCTATGAGATCCCACCTTAAGTATTGTGTCCAGCCCTGTTGCTCCCAACATAAGAAGGACGTGAACTAGTTGGAACAAGTTGAAGAGTCATGAAGATGATCAGAGGGCTGGAGCACCTCTCCTATGAAGACAGGATGAGAGAGTTGGAGCTGTTCAGACTGGAGAAGGCTCCAGGCAGATCTTACAGCAGCCTTCCAGTACCTTATTGAGGTGTGGGGGAGTTGCTACAGGTGTGCTGGAGAGGGACTTTTTACAAGGGTATGTAGTGACAGGACATGAGGAATGGCTTCAAACTCAACAAGAGTATATTTAGATTTGATATTGGGAAGAAATTCCTTACTCAGAATGTAGTAAACAGGTAGAACAGGTTGCCTGGAGAAATTGTGGATAGTCCATCCCTGAAAATGTTCAATGCCAGGTTAGATGGGGCTTTGAGCAACCTGGTCTAGAGGAATGTGTTTCTACCCAGAGCAAAGGGATTAGAACTAGATGATCTTTAAGGGCCCTTCCAACCGAAACCATTCCATGATTCTATGATATGTGCTGGATCTTGATCTTACTGCATTGCACCCCTCTCAGGAATTTTCATTTATAAATATTTCTTTTAAATGTAATCTTCAAGACAAGAGTTACAAATTTGCTTTTAAACTCGGTAAAAGCTAGCTTTTTGCAAAATTTGTGAAATAGAGGTAGAACCAACCCCAAGGCAAACAACAGAGCACAAACAGAACAGCACCTTACACTGTCAGATGGTGAAGAAGTTAATATCCCTTGCCTCTCTTAAAACAGATGAGGGACACCGAAATCCTTTCAGTTCCACTTCTAGATCTGTGCTTAGTTAAAAACAGAAACAGTAAAAGTAAATCAAGGGAAATGGTGGCAGTTTAGGCTATCAGAAGTAAGTATAAAGGTTGTTTGTTAACATTAGATACTTTTCCAGAACAGAGCACAGAGAAAAGATGTAAATGTCTCAGAAGAAACCAAGTTTCTGTCCCTCTGTGTCTCCTACTGGTCGCCAAGTGTTATAGAAGTCTGCCTGAGGCTCAGTAACACTAAAACCATTATCTGTCTAAATCTGGGGCAGCTGAAGTTGCATTCATATGTTCATTAGAGCTATTCTGGCAATAGAAAATGAAAGATTCTGAGGTTAGATTACATCTGAGAAGAGTACTTCTTCATTCTCATAGTGCTGCTGAGGTTATATCAACATAGCAGGTTGCCCATCTCATGCTAAATTAACCAAAAAACTGCTGCATACTATGACAATCAAATACCTCCCAGTATCCAAGCTTTTTCACTTCAAACCACCTGGCTAATCTGATCTGCACTCTCTGCCTGTAGAAGATCTTGAGGTGGAGAAAGAGCAGGCTTTACCTGTGCTCTAGGAGTTCTACTGGATTGTTGGCTACCACCTAGACAGCTGAACAAAGGACCTGTTAAAATTCACCTTAGTACTGGTTTTGGGGGAGGCCACACAACTACTGCAGAAACAGTTAGATTGCTGTTAAGTTGCCAAAACATAATTCAGTATCATCCTTCCAAAGTGATTTTTCATGTATCCAGTAAACTATACATCTCAGATATATTTTCCCATATAGAAAGGAACGATTTACCGAATAGTTGCAATGTAAGGTTTGTTTAGGTTTTTTTCTGTTTTCATTTTCATTTTCTTTATTTGCCACATCTTGCTATCATGTTCTGAAATTATATTCTTTATCATTTTCATTTCTGTGAAGCTTGAAAACCCAAGAAAAAGATCAAGTCTCCTTAGTATCGGGTAATATAGTAACAGAGGCCAGAAAAAGTGTGCGGGGGAAGGTTTACAAAGAGCTATAAAGTAACTGAAAATTGAGAGGCAAAAATGGATACATCCAGAATAGTAGGTCCAGTAGCACAGTATTGGCCAACATGTCTTAGACAATTGCCTCAGCACATGGGCAGCTTAGTCTTTGCCAAGTTTTCAGAAAAAAAATAATTGTTCATGGGAATATGAAGGACTGTTTTTTGTGATTGTTTATAGAGAACTTCTAAATACCTAGTGCTAAATACCTAATGCAAAGGATAGCATGAAATAAACAATAAAAATTCTCATTTCCACACAAATGTAAACCACAGAAGAAGGACCTGGGTAGTCAGTAATGACAGAAATGTTGAGAAGTGAAGATAAGGAGTCAGATAGGAGGGAGAGTGGGGAAAACTGGAGAGAGAAGAAATGAGAGAGGGGAATCTGATTATTACAGCCCGGAGAGCATGAGAGAAGAAATGAGCAACAGAAAAACTATCAGGTAGGTCTCGTGTGTAGCACAGCCATCAGCTGAAGGCAGCAGGTCATGTTGAGTTCAACAGTGCCAGATTACGGTATAACAGAAGCTGGCTCTCAAGAAACAATACAAGAGAGCAATAGGCATGAGATGATGAAAGTGTTAAGGGGATCAGATGTATGAAGTGAAGAGTGTAAGGCTAGAGAGAAGCCAGGGCTGGTGGCAAGGTGAAGAGAGGCCAGGCAAAAAGCTGGGTGATAGGGGTATGGAATTTGCATTTAGCTTGATGGGAGAGAGGGAGAGATTGAATTTGAAACAGTAAAACACAATCAGAGCTATGGAAGCATGATCCCAAAGGAGAAAGGAGAAGGGCAGAGAAAGGGGAGAAATGAGAGAAGAAGGGAATGCTGAGAACTGTAGTGCGTGTAATGAGAGTGGTAAATTACAGGCAAGGAAGGGGAACATGCTGAAAATCTTTCACTGAACAGATCTGAGAAAGCTGACAGGCAGAACATTCTGCAATAGCAGCAATTTCCTGTGTTTTCCTATTTATAGGAATGACCCAGATAAAAATACAGTGTTCCCCATCTTACTTTTCTTGTCAAATATTGTCATTTATTTTGTGTATGTGAAGAGGATGTGCATGACTAAGAAAAAAATATTTCAAACAAGGAAATGGCATAAGTTTTATCCAATCCTTGCTTTTTCGCTAGATACTATTTCAGAGGCTGTGTCTATTGAAAGAAATAGCCTTCTTTTTGGTGCAGGGGTATCATACTGGATGGTGCACAGAAAATATCTTCCCTCAGAAATACAGCAGGAACTTACACAAATAAATTTTAAGTACTTCATACTTGCATATGAGCCAAACCTCTGGGCCTGACTCATCACTATAACGCTTCAGTTTTCCACTGCATGAAATCTACTGGCACAGGTAGACTTATACTACCATAACACTCATGCAGGAGAGATTCTATGTCCTAATTGCTTTAGTGGGGCATTTCCTATTGTATGATGTGCCATTTGGAGTTTTAAAGGGATTTCTGGGAGCAGTAATACATGGCTTTCTCTTTTTGAAACAAGTCAACAAACAAACAAACAATTCTCCAGGCATTATTAAAACCAAGTCAGAGAGGAGCCAAAAGTTGAATGTGCAAATTGATTTTGTGTAGTCACAAAAGCAGAATGCAAATGAACATGACTAATAAGCAGATCTACCCTTGTTCAAAAAAGGACGCTGTAAAGAAGAAAACAAACATCCTAGGTACATCTCTCAAGCCTCTGTGCACTCATGTCTTTGAGACAGAGAATTTAGTCAAGGGCACTGTTGGCTGGAGCATGCTCAAAATTGCTGCTCTATTGGAACCCAGAAGAAGTGTGAAATCGTGGCAAGATCTCACTACAGCTGTGAATCAATATATAACAAACTTCACCACAGAGGATCCCTTTGAAGATCAGCAGACAACTGAATCTTTTGCTGCTGTTATTTAGTCTGGCATCTCCTGTCTAAGACAGAGAAAGGACATGACAGTTTTTCTGACAGAAACCTGACCTGAGACCACCCATTCATTCAAATATTTTGAGAAACCATTTGTTGCAAGTCTACAGTTTACCATCACTAATACTATCTTTCAGCAGAAAAATAATCTGAAGACAACCTGGATGCACCCCAGGTCTAAGCATTGGCACCTCATCGATTATGTCTTGGTGCGACGGAGAGATGTCCACGATGTCCTCCATACTCGCATGATGCCCAACGCAGAATGCCAAACAGACCATCGGCTTGTGCACTGTAAACTCAACTTCAATCTCAAATTCAAACCCAAAAGGGGCAGTATCCCAAGAAGAAGACTCCAAGTTAACGATCTCCAATCAGCCACAGTAAGAGAAAGATTCCAGGCAAACCTTCAAACTAGGCTCAAAAACCTTCCCACAGATTCTGCAGATTCCTCTCCTGAAACAATTTGGCATCATATTAAAAGCAGCATCCTGCAATCCTCTGAAGAATCCTTAGGGTTCTCCCTCAAGAAGAACAAGGACTGGTTTGATGAAAACAATCAAGAAATCCAGGAATTGTTGAGGAAGAAGAGAACTGCCCACCAAGCACACCTTGCACTACCATCCTGTCATGCAAGAAAAACGGCCTTTCGTCTTGCATGCAGCAAGCTCCAACAGAAACTCCGTGACATCCAGAACAAGTGGTGGATCGATCTAGCTGCAAAAACTCAACTATGTGCAGATACAGGGGATCACAAAGGATTCTATGAGGCCCGGAAAACAGCATACGGGCCTACATACCAAGTCCAAAGCCCTCTACTCAGTGCAGATGATCAAACGCTTCTGACAGATAAAACCTCCATTCTGAATAGATGGTCTGAACACTTTCAGACTCTTTTCAGTACCAACCGTGTAGTCCAAGACTCAGCAATTCAGTCCATCACACAACAACCGGTGAAATTCGAATTGGATACTGCCCCCACTTTAGGAGAAATCCTCAAGGCCATACAGCAGGTGAAAATCGGCAAGGCAGCTGGGGTTGATGGAATTCCACCTGAAGTCTGGAAACATGGGGGCCTTGCACTCCATGCTAAATTTCATGAGCTCATGGTGCGCTGTTGGGAACTAGGCGAACTACCATCAGATCTTCGTGATGCAGTTATCATCACCTTGTATAAGAAGAAAGGTACTAAATCAGACTGCTCAAATTACCGTGGTATTACTCTGCTCTCCATTGCTGGCAAAATCCTGGCAAGAATACTCTTGAACAGACTAATACCTGCTATAGCAGAAGGAATTCTACCTGAAAGTCAGTGTGGTTTCAGAGCCAACAGGAGCACCACAGACATGATATTTGTTCTCAGACAACTGCAAGAGAAGTGTAGGGAGCAGAACAAAGGTCTCTATGTAACCTTTGTTGACCTCACCAAGGTTTTCGATACTGTGAGCAGAAAAGGTCTTTGGCAGATTTTGGAACGCTTAGGTTGTCCCCCCAAGTTCCTTAAAATGATCATCTCACTTCATGAGGATCAGCACGGCCAATTCAGATATGGCAATGCACTTTCTGAGCCCTTTCTAATAACAAATGGTGTGAAACAAGGCTGCGTTCTCGCTCCTACCCTATTTACAGTCTTTTTCAGCATGATGCTCCAGAGGGCCACGGCAGACCTCGATGATCAGGATGGTATCTACATTCGATATCATACTGATGGAAGCCTATTCAATCTAAGGCGACTGAAGGCCCACACCAAGACCTTTAACCATCTTGTCCGGGAGCTGCTTTATGCTGATGACGCCGCACTTGTTGCCCACACAGAAGCAGCTCTGCAGCATTTAACATCTTGCTTTGCAGACGCTGCTGAGCTCTTTGGGCTGGAAGTCAGCTTAAAGAAGACTGAAGTTCTCCATCAACCTGCACCTCAGGAAGTCCTCCATCATCCCCACATCACCATCGGCCAATCAGAACTCAAATCAGTCCAACAGTTTAACTACCTAGGCAACCTCATCTCCTCGGATGGTAAGATTGACGGGGAGATAGACAACAGGTTAGCAAAGGCATATAGTGCTTTTGGAAAACTCCATAAAAGAGTATGGCGTAATAAACACTTGAAGAAAAGTACCAAGATCAGTGTTTACCGAGCCATAGTGCTGTCTACTCTTTTATATGGATCTGAATCATGGGTCATCTACCGCCACCACCTGCGTCTCCTAGAACGCTTCCATCAACACTGTCTCCATACAATCCTAAACATCCACTGGTCAGATTATGTGACCAATACATCTGTTTTTGAACAGGCAGCAATCACAAGTATTGAGGCCATGCTACTGAGAACACAGCTGCGCTGGGCAGGGCACATCTCAAGGATGAAGGACCACCGCCTCCCTAAGATCTTGCTTTATGGTGAACTTGCCACTGGCTGCCGCAAGAGAGGAGCCCCGAAGAAAAGATACAAGGACTCCCTGAAGCAACATCTCAACCTCGGGCATATTGATCACCATAACTGGTCTACTCTGGTCTCCAATCGGGAGGCCTGGAGACAGACCATCTATAACGCTGCTGATGCTTTTGAGAAAGCACGCAGGATCACCCTTGAGGAGAAAAGACAACGCAGAAAGAATCATACCTTGCAGAATATATCATCTAAGGTGTCTTTCTGCTGTGCCTTTTGCAACCGGACATGCCTTTCTCATATTGGCAAGCCACCAACGCGCTTGCAAGAAATGTGGGTAGAGCCCTTCTCAAATCTTCGTTCGCAAAGCTGGGCCATGATGATGCTCTACATACATGGAGCTTGCCTTTCATCTTCTCGCTCCTTCAGAGGTCATTTTATAAGTTTCTTCTTAGTACTATCAGCCTTTTGGGCGTGTTGGGACAGAGGAACACCATTCAGGAGAGGGTCCACTATCCTGTGTTTGTAAATTCTGCCGTGACTCTTTTGCGGCTTTTTAAAACATCTGAATACATGCTTAATGCTAGACAAAGAAGAATGCAGACTGCGTCAGTGCCAAATCAAGAACTGAAACCACACCACCAACATGCACTAAGTTATGTGATTTAAAAACATATGATTTTAAAGAATAGCCATGATGAGGTTTTCTGGTTTTTTTCTTTTTTTTTTTTTTTAATTAATTGAGGGATTTTATGTTTTGGACTTTACAGAGGAGTGTCTAAAACCTCTTGGCTTTGACTTAAATGAAAGCTGAGATTTCTCAGTACTCATTGAACTTCTGAGGAAGGCTTTAGGAATAATGAATTGTAAGGCTGACTCTGAAGTCAGCAGAACTAGTTACAACACATGAATGCCCTAGAGATCCAGACTAAATTGGAGCAAAGTTCTGCTTCAAGCTGTAGTGGTATGAGTGTGGAGTAGCAGACATACAGATTTACTCCACATAAAATGAAAATATACATATACTGAAATGAGAAGATCCAGATGTGTTTGTATGGGTTTTTCTGTATTGTTAATTTAGAAAAAATCTAGAGAAACTAGAATAAATAATGCTCTTTTGCAAAAACACAGACTATTTTCCAATTAAAAGTGGATTGAGGTATTAACCAATGATGTTGGCTAGATGAACATTATAATCTTGAATGTAGCCTTGAGCCAATAGTTGTTACAGCAGTCTACTCAGTGTGTGTGCATCTCAAGAAATTTATTGTATTGAAGAGACCCAAGCCAGTAAGTTCCACACATTGTGCAGCCCAGGATTCATTAGTTGGAGGATGCTTTGTGCCAGCACTTGGCTCACATGACTTTTAAGCTTGTTTTCTGCTCAGTAAATGACCTGGCATTTCTGATTCTTGACTTGGCAGAGGGGATATGAACTTGGATGTTTCTGTATCTCCCGTACCACAAGCATCTGGTTCACAACTTGGACATTCAGAATAAATTCAACCAATAGTTTCTCCTTGGTATCCTTCACTTCTGATGACTGGGTCAGCAGTAGCTGTAGGCCACAGGTCCATATTCCCCTAGGAAAAACAGCAACCTTTCCAATATTTATGAGTAAATAGCATGGATAGCTTCTTTGCAAATGATACAGTAAACAAATAGAACATTGGTGCCTTTTATTCTAATTTAAGTAATCCTAGCTTTAAATTTAATGCAAAGTGTGCTCAATATATAGATTGTCTTTTGATTTTATTGCTGTCAAAGGCTTTACAATTGGACATAACTATGTAATGTGAGGAATATGCTGTCTCTTTCTACATGAAAATCTTCACTGCCCACCATAATATTATACAAAATAATATAATATGTAATAATGTAATAATATGTAATAATAATGCAATATTGACTCATAGTTGACACACTGTTGCTTGTTAACTGAAAAACCCCTCCAGAACAAGTCAGATAGAGCAGGAGAAAAAGCAGTGAAATGTAGCTGTGGGTGAGTAACAGAAGTGATGCCCAGGCATGGAAGATGAACAGTCATTAGAGAGTAAGTGGAGCTATAAGTGGTATTTAGAAGCCCCAAGGATTTCTGGCTGCCAGTTGTCAGTGCGGAAAATATGTATTGAACAGGACATGCAGTGTCAGCTGATGCCTGTGCCAATACTCCAGGAACAAGGAACTTGAGCACTGGTAGGTATGCAGCTGAAGGGCTGATGAAGTCCATTTGGCTTCTGCTGGCTGATTCATGGTTTGCTGATTTTTTCACTCTGTCCAGTAATAACTTAATATCTGCTTCCTTTTCACACTACCCTTTATTTATGTTCCTCTAAAACCAGGATGGTTATGGTATCCAAAGTGGATTATCTGGCCCTTGGTTCCTCCCTGCAGTGTTGCTGTTCTACGGCGAAGATAGGTTTGGATCCTAATCACTTGTAGAGGGTCTGCCAACTTCAGACTCTTTCCCAGATCTTCAAATACATACTTCAATCAACCTGCATAAATCCGACTCCTCTAGGCTTACTGTCCAGTCTGCAGCTGAACTTATTTTTCCATTTCTGTTTACTGAAAACTGAAATTGGACACATTGGCCAGTCAAAAGGATGAAGTTTTTACGTCATTCCTGCAGATTTTTTTTCTAAGGAATAACCAGGGATTTCTAGCTTTGTCAGGGAAGGCAAATTACAGAGGCAATTCCTCTTATCCCTTCCTTCTTCTCCTTTCCTGGCCCCCAAAATGAGAAACAAAATGATTTCTATTAAGGTAACAACAGATAAACCAGAAAAATTGCTTTATTGCACTGGTTCCATGTATACTGCTCTGCAAAGACATTGCCTAATTTAAAGTCCTGTTTGCCTTACATTGAAGGAAATCTTCAGAATATGGTCTTACACAAACATAGACTTCTATGGCAGAGCTAAACTGTAACCTGTCTTCTAACCGTCATATATAAATGAACTCCATGACAGTTCATATTACATTTATAAATATAAAAGTGATGGAAAAGGCCTGACCTGAACCCTGACTGGTTTTTGCAAGTGTTACTTTGCATTCCTACAAGTCAAGTGAAAATTCCCAAACACTGGCTGGTGCCCAGTGATATTTCCCCATGCCCTGGCTCACCATCTTGGCAGTGTTTGAAGTGCAATGCTGCATTGTAATTGGTGGTTTTTCTGAGCTCATCCAGATAGCAAGTGTAGTCAGGGAGCATAACTGGGGTTGGCAGAGACTTAGAGCCTTGCTCCAAGACTCTTGGCAACATAGCATACACGTGCCCTCAGCACCCTGTGCCTGTACCGAAGCCAGCCAGACATGCACCAGGCAAACTGAATGATGAAGAAATGGTGTCACCCAAGCCACTGTCATCTCATTTGGGTGGCAAAGTCCTTGGATTAGGGATAAGAGCATTCTGGAAGAGTTTCACTTCTTGTTTCAGTGTGACCTTCTGGACCTGCTTCAGAGTAGTGTGCAGCACAGCATCAGATGTTTTTGTATCTGAAAATCATAATTTAAATAGCGTACAGAGAAACGAGTTAGACTATGGGACTGAGTGGGAGGAAGCCTTACACAACAGTGAAAGCATATGGGAGGGAGTTCAGATGGCCTCCTGCAGTGGCACATATGTGATGTTACTGACACTTCTGTGTCTCTTAGTTCCTCCCAGGTATTTTGCCATAGGCCTCGAGGGACACATTCATCCTTTGGCTTCTTTGAAAAACTCATTGGGGAGCCACTTAGCAAGGCTGCCCTTGAGAGTACCACCCTACTCTCAAGTACCACCCCAACTCTAAGAGCAACACAGGCCAACAGTAAGGTGTCTGCATGAACCACTACTGCAACTCAGAGAAGGAAAAAGGCCCCAGATTGCCATCTGAAACACTTCTTTTGTGATCTCTCATCTCCCTTCTCCCACTAGAGCTTCTATTTATTTCATGATGTATAAGAATCCCAGATAGCTGCAGCCTTGTCCCCTTCTCATGAGCCTTGGGGACATAGTTTTTTTTCTGTAATTCTAGTCTCCCAAATACAAAGCAGGCTGGGGGGGCGGGTTGTGATATTATTTACTGATTGTAAGATCCCCACTCCACACCACACACAGAAGATGAGAAATGCTGTGGATGTGAGGTTGGAAAGGATTCTTCCCTTGAATATACATTGTGGAATGAAAAAAAAACTCTTCAGTGACTCAAGAGTGGCTTTATTGACCAGAGGAGAACACAACTGTTTGGGCTTTCCTAAGAAACTTCTGCTACTACAGCAGTCAGGACTTCTTGATAAAGAGGTTGTTTCTGTGTCGCAGGAAGAAAGGTTCCTACAATTTGTCATAAGGTAAGGATAATAATCCATGCCAGAAGTTCTTAATATCTTGGGAGATATTCTCCTGTAAACAAGGAGAAATTACTCACTAGCATCCCAAACTCTAAAAAAACCCCCCAAAAAACCAAAACAAAACCCAAACGAAAAAAGAAACAAAACCCAACAAACAAAAAACCCCCCAAACCCAAATCAAAACCCCTCAAAAACTAATAAAAGCTTTTCCTTGTGCTCTGTAGTCATGTTTCAGATATGAGGCCCTGTGAGATTCCATGTAACTGCAGTATGTGAGTGGCAGAACTAAGAGGTCTTGATTAAACCTGCACCACAAACACAAGCTAAAAGGAAAGGAGAAGTGGATAGGATATTTTGATAGATGTAGGGCAACTGTGTCCAACTACAAGGCAGTATCTCTGAGATAAAAAACTATTTTCCCATTTCCTGAAAATGAGAAGTTTTTAATGTTTAGGAAAAGAGAAAGGAAAAGAAAAATAATGGCTCCTAGAGGAGCCACTCTTTTTGATGGAAAATAATAAATAAAACAATGTTTGATTTAAGACTAAGTAGTCAAAGTATATGTGTGTTGTCAGATAATTTCTGAGAATATCAGAGAAGGAAAGAAGCCTTTGCTTACATCTGTGAGCTTTCACAAGAGAGCAGAGAGCACACAGCTCCATGCCCTCACCATCAGGCAGTGCCCAGTGGAGTGTGACTTTCCACTGATGGTAGCAACACCCCGGGACAATTCTTCACCAGGCAGTCAGCAGGAAATGTGTCTTGGGTATGACCTGGCCACATTACACCTGCAACTCTCATCACAATTAAAAATTCTGATTTAGATCCTAGGAAGACACTGCCTTGCTATTTTATACCCAATTCTTTTTATGGTAGCTGTTACACCAAGACTTGACTTCCAAACTCTTCTCTGCAGGTCAAACAGGTCCCCATGAGACTGGATAACATTGCTGGCTGCCTCAGTGCCAGCAGTGGCACCTGCTAGACACCAGTGCCATTTGCTGGCAACTCTAGCAGGCAGGTGACTGACTAATGAGCAGTTCAGCTGAGGATATGCTGTATAGCAAGCTATATTCGCTGCTTTCCAGCCACCAGTTTCTTACAACTCTTATCTAAAAGCACTCTACATCAGCAGGTGTATAGTCACATGACAGGTTCAAGTGTGACTACCAAGCACACATGCTGCCTGGGTGCCGAGATCCAGCTACAATCCCCCAGACGCGTGGGTGTTTGGTCAGCAGTGAATAAGCCTCAGCAGGAGCCCAGTCAGCACTTTTGGAGGTAGATGGTCTTGGGATCACAGCAAACTTTCTCACCCAACTTGCTGACTCAGGATGCTTCAAGGCAGTGATCTCATGTCCCTTTTCTCTAATCCTCTCTCCCCTTTCAGGAAAAAACTGTTTATTGCTTGTTGGTTGGCAACTTGGTTACATTGCTTGTTTTGAAATCAAAGGCATCAGTAGCTGTTATGCTCTGTCATTTCTGTGCTGACCTTCAGAATGTTCTCAGCCATCTGCAACTGCAGTCTAGTGAGCCAGTCAGGGATAACATTTCTATTCCATAAGAATTCACAGGAATTTGACATTTGTTTTCATTATGAACTGGAATGAAAACTCAGCACACTCAGACTTTTCACATAATTGAAATTCTTAATGTTATCTCGAGGAAAATCTTTTTTTATCTATAGTGCTGCAACATTTGCTACGGTAACAGTATTTACCTTCAATAATGCTGAAATATTGCAGTATAGTGTTGGAAAAAAATATGAAATATTAATATGTTAAATTTAGTTTAGTGATGCATTTAGATGTATTGACTTCATGATGAAACACAGAAGTATATCTAAATGAGGAATTCAAAATATTTTGAGTGCTTCAAGCATAATTGGGAAAATAGAGACAGCAAATTTGAATCTGGTTTGGAAAATGTAGTGGTATTGAACATATTTTTGCAACATCATCTTTCTGGCAAGAGATATTTTCCTGTCTTCTGTCCAAATGCTATGGCTGGTTCTAATAATCAGATGATGTCCTGGTTTAGCTAAATAGAGTATCGTACCCTGTTCCCTAGTCCTAGTTCTAGTTTCCCTTCAGCCACATTATTGCTTTTCCTGTAGCTTCTGGAGACTGTTCCTGGGTGCAGGATGGTAATTGACAGTACTCTGCAGGACCTCCCAGTTAATCTCTGTGGCAGACCATTATAGCTCCTTGCTACAACAGGATGGTAAATCCCTACCCAGAAAGGTCCCCTAAGTTATAAGAGTGGTGGCTGTTTGAAAGATCTGTGTGAGCTCTGACCCACAGTTGCGGGACTTGTCTCCATCTTCTTGCCTTGACTAGTAGCAGTTCTGCTGCTTCTCCTTTTCCCACTGCTGTCAATGCCAGTTGAGACCCCTGGTGGCCTAGTGGTTAGCGTGCAGGACTTTCACTGCTGCGACCACGGGTTCAAATCCCGGTCTCCTGGCCTGATGGAGGTCGTTAGCCCTGTGTGGCCATCCATCTATGAGAAGGACACTCTAAACAAACCTACGTCCTGAGGACCTCACTGCCATTGTCCAAGCTTGCTTGGCCCCGGCAGATGAACCTTAGGATTAAAGGGTGGGCTCAGTTCAGCGCAGGCTGTGTCTCACCTAAAAAATCCATTGCGCAGGCTGGAAAGGTAAAAGACCTTTCCCCAAATCTTCGTTCGCGAAGATGGGCCAATGCCAGTATTTTAACCCAAAATTCGGGAGCCCCTGTGTCAAGATATGTTCAGACACTTTAATTAGTGCAGAATACATCTGACTTCAGATACTTGCTTCAGGGAAAAAAACTTATTAGACCAACATTCAGCATGAACCTGTACTCTTTCCTAATTAGGTTTTGTTCTGTGCTTCAAATATGGTTTCCTTACTCCACAGTATTTAACAGTGTGGGCCTCTATCATACCAGACACTGCCCTCCTCTCCTTGAGGTACAGTAGCTGGTTGCAGTGAAAGGACTTGAACACATTTTTTAAGGGTAAAAACCTCATGACCTAGGGGCAAAAGAAGAAAATAGAAATGTCATGCGACTGGCTGTCTTTCTGGAAGTCCCAGAAGATTTGTTCCATTCTCTTGGACTTTGGGGACGAAATGTGTAAGACATGGTTAAAGAAGATTATTTTGGAAAGTGATTCTTGGGCAATAGTACTACCTGTTTTGTTGCCTGAGGGTTAAACATTTCAAGAGTGCCCCAAACTTTAGAAGAGTGCCCCACACCTTAGAAGAGTGCCTATACCTCTGGAGAGATGCATTTTATGTTAACTAGTGGTAAAAGGAGTTTAAGAAACAATTCAGATATGTGAGCTTCCACTCTGTCTGCTGTGTCGTACCAGATTTATGAAATGTTTTCATGCATAATTTCTCACAGTGGGTCTCTTGCTGTTTGTACCTTTGTGTTTGACAAATTGTTTTAAAAAGAGAGCAAAGATGCATGACCTTTTTTTTTGCCATGGAGGTACTATTAATTATGGTGTCGAGTAGATCATCAGACTGATGTCAACAACATCTAAAAGAAGGAAAAACAGACTAGTTCAGGGTTGTGGCAGATGTTGGAGTTAAACTTAACCAAGCATGAAAGGGGGTATCTCAAATTTTACATTCTAGGTAGGATATGAAAAGAATAAAAGGTTAAATACAAATCAAAGAAGAGATTAAGGCATTGTGAATAAAATGAGTATCTTTGCATTTGTCTGATACTTAAAGCTTTTTGGAATGTGTTTGTGTATTTTGCATTAAAAAGTCAATGAATAAAACACATAAAAGATGTGTTTCAAGAGATCTCACTAAGATACAGTTATGTTCTTCCAGCTTGCTATCACTCTCCAGACTTGTGAGCTTCCTCTTGACCTGACAATAGCTAATCTTGACCAGGAGACACCTCACAGTTATTACTTTTCCTGTCATGGACCATCTTCTGAGGGTGGGGAAGGTGACACCATGTTCTCCTCAGCCTGAAGAGACCTGAAAACATACAGATCTTTGCCTTCTAGGTAAATGTTTTGACCACAAACATTCAGCAAAAATAGAAGGAACAACATCTCCTCATCCAGGAACAGCAGTCTGTAAAAAAAAGAACAAGATGACTGTCTGTGCTTGAATGGGTGGCTCAGGTGCCTTAAGTTTTAGAAAGTACAGTTTTCTCTTCCACCTCTCTTCCACAGCTCAGGATGAGCTGCAGGAAAGCTTTTCAGTCCCTGTGTGTGACGGGGTTTCAGGTGAATCCCACTCTTTGACCTTTGCCTCTTGGCTGTCTTACAGGCTCTGCTGTCATGTGTCCCATCTCTCCACTTCTAAACTCCCTGTTTGCAGCACTGGGAAAATAAGTGGCTCAGACAAGGCTGTGAATTCCACTCTCATAGCCAGGACCTTAGAAACTAGAGTGTAACAGTTTGTGGTATCATCATGCTTATATAATCCTCAATTCGTGGAAGTGGAAAAATAACCTCCGGAAACAAATGCTATCGTAAAACAGGTGTGGGAGTAGTAACAAGTTTTTTCCCTGCTGACTGGTGTATCTCAAACTGTCATTTCAATTAAGACAAAAATACTGCAAACATTTGTGCAGAGTTCTAAAGGGAAGTCACTGTAAACACACCATAACCCAAAAACCAATCATGAGTGCCCATATCAATTTCTCTCCCAGAATTAGCTAGGAAGGAAATTCAAAGGAGTAAATGTACTCTTTGTCGTTTCACACCTTCTAGGCTGTAAACTTTTTCTGACATAAATTATGTCTTTGATACTTTGGTACAGAGCTAACAGAGCAGAATCCTTAAAACAGAATTTTAAAATGTAGAATTTTTACTTAGTATAAATGTTTACTACTATTAAAGACAAATACTATGCGTGGGAGTCACTATTTACAGACTGGACTTCAAACGCTTTATCAGCTGGTATCACTACACAGATTGAAGCCTCTTCCTGCAGGGTTCCATTTTTCATCCCACTTTTTCTAGTTTCCTTCTCATTCAAAATGCTTCATTTTGCATGTTTCTCTTTGTCAAACTTTTTTAAAATGCTTCTGGCAGAATCATTTTACAAGTGGGTAGGATGCCCCAGGCTTCTTCCTGAAAAATAGGGGAGGCTGACATCAGTTCTGCAAACCTTGCAGCTTTGCATTTAAAAAAGTCTTTTTTTTTTGAGTAAACAATGGAAATCCATTATTTGCAGACTGTATTGTAAACATATGTGGCAGAGAAGTCTTCTTATTGTATGCCTGTAATGACAAGGGCAAATGCAACACAGGAAGAAGGAAAGACCAACCCACTTAGCAGAATGAGATTTGTTTGAATTCATTTTAAAGCCACCAGCAAACAATCTGTGGTTTCGCTGACGCAGGACATAAGCAAGTAAGAAATATTCAGGATACCTACGTGACATTCTGGCTCCATCAAAATGAGCAGGATGTTTGAAATTGGCATTATGGAGTCAAGGTTGGTTTCCAACCTTTTTTTCCTAAAAAAAATCCAAAAGCAAACCAACCAAAATTTCTCAGCTTAGATTCTAAAAACAGTGTTAAAACTATAGTTTTCTGATTGATTGAGGTATTAAACACACATTTCTCAGACACTTCAGTAACTACAGAAAAAGTGAGAATATTGTGCTACTTCTAAAAAACGAAGTCCAACAATTCTTTCATGGACTTTGGCAAGGCACATTTCCACATTGTTACTGACTGGCTGAGCTCTTGGCCTTAGGTCATCAGTGCTTTTGACTTCAACTATTGTTATGGTCTTGTAACTGCGCTGAGGGGAGATTGTCCACGGTTCTTTGCCATGTTGCACCAAAAGATGTCCCCCAGTAAATCCCCACAGTCTCTGTGCTATGTAGCTCATCTCAACTCTGAACCTCCAAAGAATGTTGGTGCAAATGTCTGTTGCCATTTTTTTGGCAGAAGACTGAATTTGTAACTTTTTTTTTCCCTCGCCAAGTACCCTCTGCTTCAGCTGTTGAAAGCAGCCAGAATTAGTGTTCAGGTTTGGTTCTCTTCTTTTTTATAAATTTTGTTTTCATGCAGTTAATCAGATACAATCTGTTTTACATACTTATACCATCAAACTTTTTCCTAAGTTATATTATCTGTTGTAGTAAATCCCTTTGCAGTCAAAGATATAGAGTGCATCCCCTCTACCATAACCTTCTTGTCTCTTTCTGCTCACACTGATGCTCTCACTCCCATAAGGCTGACCTTGTTCATCAGACATTTTTCACGGGCTTTAAACAATGCAGATCTTGGTGCAACTGGAGTTACTGTCCCCAGCACAAGACGGAAAAACCTGAATATGCCTCTGCAGAATTCAATCTCTACTACTGTTTTTATGATAGCTGACACTACCAAAGAAAGCCTACCTTTCCCAATGTTCTAGAAAAACAATTTACAGAATCTAAAATAAATGCTATTTCTTACATACTAATATTTCACGTCAGTAAGAAGCTTGTAGGAGGCAGTGGGAGGTTAGCCTTCAAGAATATTGCAGACTACTCAACACTTCCTCAGTCAGAGAAAATGTTAGTGATAATCTCGATATCAGATAGCAGTAATCAGATGGTGCATAATTCCTGACTAAAGCTATTGTTATACACTATTGTACTTAAAAAAACTAAGCCAAGAGTTTTCCTTCTTATCATTGTCTAACTGCAACTTGGAGAAGTGCCCATATGTTGAAATATACAGAAACATTATTTTATAGTTTAAGACTTTGTGTCATTGCTACTAAAATAGTACTTCTGATGTTCATTTC
Organism: Neopelma chrysocephalum; assembly: GCF_003984885.1. Lineage (NCBI taxonomy): Eukaryota > Metazoa > Chordata > Aves > Passeriformes > Pipridae > Neopelma > Neopelma chrysocephalum. Next base: position 24,023,894 of record NW_020897691.1, read on the forward strand.
TGCCCTTAAGCAGATAACATAACTTCTGTAAAAATTTCCTTTGAAAATACACTGATGGAAAAGTATGATTTTTGCTTTACTGTATAAACTACAATGGACACTTTCTGGTTTGCATTCAAAAGAGATGAAAATTTATACAATTTGTGCAATTTTTTCTTGGTAGGTGGCCATTTTTGGCGTTCCTGATATAACTTCACAGCTTTCATATCTTGCTTTTCCATGGGATGGCAGAGATTCAAATAGATGAGCAAAGAGCTGAAAAACCTCCATATTACTTTAATTTTGATCAGTGCATAATGGAATTGAAATTAAATTTTTCATTTAAAACTCACCAGTTAGAAACTTGCAAACATCAGTGAATTCTTTTTTAACAAGCTAAAAATCATATTTACATATAAATTTCTTTTTATTGCCATCTTTCAGCCAGCATGGAGTATTCTCCGTGACATCAACCAGGATGTTGCAAAAAAAAAAGTCTTGCCTTCGGCAGAAAAAATTATTAGGTTAAAGAACTTGGATTTTACTACTCATAGTGAACCGTACGGTGTGCAGAGTTCTCCTGTAGCACTCCAAAGCTGGGACTAAGACAGGAGCCTGTAAGATTTAATTGCCCAAGTTCTACTAATTTTTTTTTCCTTTCTTGTTGATTTTTTAAGATAAAGATCTAAGGTAAAGAAATTTAGGAGAGTGGCTTGACTAAGCACAGATTATTACACGGACAAATATCTACGGGACAATTCATCTTTGGAATAACTCTGTCACACCAGGAGTGGATCTTGCCTGGAGTTGTTAGCCAAGAACAATCTCTCCAGCAAAAAGGAGTTTCTAGTGACTGATAAAACAATTATTCTAACCGTACAGTCTAAAAACTGATCAAGACATAGATTCACAGAAGCTGGAGATCGTTTGGTCATTTAGTCCCTTCCTGTAAAAATGCAAGATTGTTCCTCACACGGCATGTCATGCAATACAGATTTCATGCAATCTAGCCTGATTTTAAACAATCCAACTTTACAATTTTCCACTCATTTTCCTTGCACTGCTATTCACATCCTAGCAGACTGTAAGAAATAATTGTTGCTTTTCAACTTACAGCTTCTTTTTAAGTGTAAATTGTGACTCTCAATGCACCCCAATGGTTCTGTCTCCTCTCATCTGATAGACCTCGTGGAATTTCTGGGACAACATTATTCAAACCCATCACATTCCAGCTAGACAGGCTGTCTGTATGTAGCATTTTCAAGCAGACAAGAAGTCACCGTCTACAAATATGAAGGAAAAGAGGAAAGGATAAATTAGTTACAGAATACAAGCTTTTATCTGTATTATTTAATAAATGAAAATGTTGTCCCTGTGACCAGGAGTAGCATTTGCATGTCTTTAAGCCCAGTTCTGGTTATCGTAAGACAGACATTGACCTACCTAAAGCTGTGTAAGTACCAGCAGAAAAGGCCTGACAGGTGACCATGGCAATATCAGCTGCTGCTTTCATTTGCAGAGTTCACAGCCAGTGACCCTTGCTCCATGTCTAATCCCAAAGGTCTGATTTCCTTAAGCATTTATTTTTAAACTGTTGACTTAAAGGGAAAGGACGAAGAAACTGTGAAATGTATCCTGAACACCCATAGGAAGGGAAAGGCTTAGAGACTTCTGTGGTTGCCAGCAAATCTGCAACATTGGATTTGAAAAGTCCAGTCCAGGTCTCTGACTACAAGCAAGAAGATAACTTGATTTGTTGTACGCAGTGATGTTACTGTCTGAAACACAGAACCACAGAAGCACAGAATATGCTGTGTTGGAAGGGACCCACAAGGATCATCAAGTCCAACCACTAGCACTGCACAGGACCATCACCAAGAGTCACACCTTGTGCCTGAGAGTATCATCCAAACACTTCTTGAACTCTGTCAGGCTTGGTGCTGTGACCACTTCCCTGGGGATGCTGCTCCAGTGCCCAACCAGCCTCTGGGTAAAGAACCTTTTTCCAGTATCCAACATAAACCTTCCCTCACACAACTTCAGGCCATTCCCTCCAGTTCTGTCACTGGTCACCACAGATCAGTGCCTGTCCCTCCTCTTCCCCTCACAAGGAAGTTGTAGACTGCAATGAGGTCTCCCCTCAGTCTCCTCTTCTCCAGGTTGAACACACCAAGTGACCTCAGTTGCTCCTCATACGGCTTCCCCTCCAGGTCCTTCACCATCTTCATTGCCCTCCTCTGGACACTCTCTAAGAGCTTAATATATTTCTTATATTGTGGTGCCCAAAACTGCACACAATATTCAAGATGAGGCCACACCAGTGCAGAGCAGAGCAGGACAATCCCTTCCCTCGACCGGCTGGTGATATTTGCCTGATGCCCTTCAGGACACGGTTGGCCCTCCTGGCTGCCAGGGCACTGCTGACTCATGTTCAACTTGCCATTGACCAGGACTCCCAGGTACCTTTCCCAGCACTGCTTTCCAGTATCTCATTCCCCAGTTTGTACGAATATCCAAGATTGCCCCATCCCAGGTGCAGAATCTGGTACTTGCCCTTGTTCAACTTCATATGGTTGGTGATTTCCCACTTCTCTAATTTGCTGAGGTCTCTCTGCAGGGCCTCCCTGTCTTTGAGGATGTCAACAGCTCCTCCCAGTTTTGTATCATCTGCAGACTTGCTTAGTATCCCTTCCAGTCCTGCATCGAAGTCATTTATGAAGATGTTGAAGAGCACAGGGCCCAAGATGGGGCCCTGTGGAACCCCACTTGTGACAGGTTCCCAGTCTGATGTCACCACATTCACTATTACCCTCTGTGATCGACCTGTGAGCCAATTGCTCACCCACCACATGATGTGTTTATCCAGCTGTGTGCTGGACATTTTGTTCAAAAGGATCCTATGAGAGACCGTATCGAAAGCTTTACCGAAAAAGATTACATCAACTGGCTTCCCTCGATAAACTAGGTGGGTTACCTTGTCATAGAAGGAAATCAGGTTTGATAAGCAGGGCTTTCATCTCATGAAGTTGTGCTGGCTATGACCTGTCACTGCCTTGTCTTTCAGGTGTTTTTCAATACATACCAGAGTGACCTTCTCAATAACTTTCCCAGGCACTGAAGTGAGACTGACAGGCCTGTAGTTTCTGGAGTCCTCCTTCTTGCCCTTCTTGAAAATCAGGACACTGTTCGCCAGCTTCCAGTCATCTGGGACCTCTCCAGATTCCCAAGACTGCTCAAAAATCATCAAGAAAGCTTTTGTGATGACATCAGCAGGTCTTTGAAGATTCTGGGATGAATCTTATCAGACCCCACAGATTTGTAAGGATCCAGTTGGAGCAACAGTTCCTGCACAATGTCAGGGTCGACTGGGAGTTGATCATTCTCACAGTCTTGGCCCTCCAACTCAGGACACTGAGACTCCCTTGGTCTGCCATTTGTGTTGAAGACAGAGGCATAGAAAACATTAAACACCTCTGCCTTATTTCTGTCCCTGTTTGTGAGGAGACCATCCTCATTCTGTTAAGGGTCAATGTTTTTTTTACACTGCCTATTGCTGTTAATATATTTGATAAAAGCTCTTTTTATTGCCCTCCATATTTCTGGCCTTCTTCAACTCCAGTTGAGCTTTGATTGCACGAATTTTCTCCTTACAGTGACAAGTAGTATCTCTGTATTTTTCCCATGTCACCTGACTTTGTTTCCACTGGGCATATAGCTACCTTTTTTGTCTTATTTCCAAGAGAGCATTCTTGTTCAGCCTTCTGCCTCGTCTTTTTGACTTCCGACATTTGGGAATTGCTGCTCCTGTGCCCTTAGGAGGTGATGTTTAAAAAGTCAAACAGTCCGAGTATAATGGTGACCGAGTACAAAGCAATATGTGGTGAGAGGTTAACGCTGTGGCTTTCCCAGTGCCAAAGGGTAGGACTTCACCTTTGAAAGTGAAGCCTTCCCAAACTTGGATCCTCCAGTAGTGGGCTGGCAGCCGGAGGGATGGACTACACAACAAAGAGCAGCTTTGTGCCATGTACTGTTATCATCTTGGTTTTGCAGGAAATTGCCATCCTGAACCATCCTCCGCCACTACATACACAAAAATAGGCACATGATTTTCATGTACACATAGTTTGTCATGTTCTATAAGAACCCTTGTACAGTTTCCAACAGAATAAATGTGAAATAGAAAATTCAGTGGATGACATTTTCTCCTTGTGTGTTTTTTTTCCTCAGAGTACTTCTTAAAAGTATATAAAATAGTCAAATAAAACTCATGTTAATGATGAAAAACTTTAGATTCCTATGGCAATTCATATTTAATTACCTTAATGAAAAAATATACCAAGGAAATTTATAACTTTTTCCAGAAGTACAGTGATTTTTTTTCACTGTTATAGCAGGAATCACTTATAATCTAATTGTACATAAATTATGTAAATCTCCTTCAAATATTAAAATTAATGTCTGATATTGTGAACTTTATGTGAAAACTGAGGAATATGATGTTCTTTTGACATTTTATGGGTGCACATTTCTCACCTCTAAGATAGAAACCACTAATGATGATAATTTCAGCCCATTTGCCCCATCATAGCCAAGTAATGTGGTCTTTTAAGGAAGCCTAGGACTAGCACTTGTCTAGGTCTAACCTAGTAGTCCAGGAAAGGGAATAAATATAACATCAGCATTGTTAGAAAAGGTGAGGGTAATCTCAGATTTGTAGTGCAGAAATGAAAGGCAGATTTTGCTTTAAGTGTTTTAGAATCATTAGAATCACAGAATCATTAATGTTGGAAAAGGCCTCTGAGATGACCAAGTCCAGACATTAACCTAACACTGACAGGTCTGTGTTTTAATTCCATTTGTGAAGAGCACAAGCTTACTGTCACTGAGATCAAGGAAACTTTGACACAGACTTCGTCTTCCATATGCAAGATTGTAGAATTAAATAAGATAAAGTCATTTTTGCTTGGACCTAAATGCTGGGATGAGAAGTTCATATTTACTATTGAAAGCCAGTTTATTCAAACCCAAAATCAGTCTGAATGTGAAACATAACAAGGAACATTTAAGAAGTTCATATTCTGAAAGAGATGGATACTAATGGAATTAGTGTCCTGCCTCACCTCTCACAAAGCTTTCAGCTCAGATCTGATGGAGTTAGGGGAAGTTTAGGTTGGATATTAGGAAAAAGTGGTTGGGTACTGGAACAGGCTCTCCAGGGAAGTGGTCACAGCACCAAGCCTGACAGAGTTCAAGAAGCATCTGGAGAGGCACAAGGTGTGATTCTAGGGTTGGCCCATGCAGGGCTAGGGGTTGGACTCAATGATCCCTTCCAACTCAGCATAGTCCTTGATTATGCAAAAATGCCATTCCTCTGTGTTTGGTTACTGCCTAAGGACTGTCATTTTTCAGGACCTTTTCTGCAGCTGACTCACATCCTGGTTGCTTGGTTTTCATCCTTAATGCCAGATTCATAGTAACCTCATTAATAACATTAATTGATTGCCCCTTAGAAGTAAATTTCAATCCAGTAGTTGCAGCATTGGGAAGCATATTGCAAGAAGCCTGCAGCAAACTAATCTACTGCTAACAAACCCCTCCTATCTCTCAGTGCTTTGACTTTGTCAATGTCTTTGTTTTTATCCAGTGCTTCAGCATTTCACTTCCATTATGTGTGTTTAGAGGAGGATAAGGTTCTGTAATATTTTCTCTGAAATTAAATCCCTCTGCTTTCATTCTACAAGTGAAAATCCCTCCTAGAAATTCTTTCCAGCCTCCCAGTGCCCTTTGTAGGTACTTTGCAGCTGCAACCCTGTTGTAACACAGACTCTGAGCGTTTTGACTCAGCTGTTCAAACAGGTGGATGACCTGGACAGTTAATACTCACTCAATTCTTTTGTCTGTCCCGCCTTAGCTTTTTGGAAACAGCTCTTCATTTTCTCATGTTTGCATCAGGTCAAGTTTGAATCAGCATCTCTTCATCACAACACAGTATCTCTGAAGAAGACACTAATAACTGTTAAAATTAAGGGAATAAAACAAGTAAGCATGTGTTGACAGGTGCATGTAATCCAAAAGTTTAGTGTCACTGTCACTGGAACACATCTGCCTGAAAGAGGAAGGAAAGAGCAGGGTTTTTTTCTCTTTGAGTTCCACTATTAGAATATATCAAGGGACGGATATAGTCACTTTCGAGCAAATAACTTCTTTTGCATTTTGAGCCCATCTGCAAATGATTCAGAATGTGTTTCAAAACTTGAAATCTATAAAGATTTCCTCATTCTCTGAACTGCAAAATATAAAAAATTTTCAAAGGTAACCTATTGAAAAATGTGTCACTATGCAACAGGTTTGCACATAGACTGATCATCTATTTCACTTACTATTCCTTTACAAAGGCAAAAGGTGGAAGAAATGAGAAATATGAGTTGGATCAACAAGACTGTTGAAACTGAACTTACTCAAAAATCAAAGTTCATGAAGGAGAGACGAAGGAAAAAACCCCAAAGAATTCTTAATAACCTTTTCTATTCAAAATGCCAGCACAGGCAACTAATTCAGATTTCAAAAAAAATGTAGATCATGCTTTTCACCTAGCTTTGCACTGCATATCGTCACTGTGTTGTTAGTGTATCATCTGCTGCCTGGAGCTTCATGAACCGGAGAGATGTGCTATCATAACAAAACCCTGTTGTGAACTGCTTCATTGCAGTCACATTTCTCCCCACATGTGGTTGCTTTTCAGTGGTTGGTAAAAGCAAATCATGCACACAGAGGTTAAAACTACACAATAGTTTCCGATAAAAAGCACTACAGAAAGCCAATATCTGTGTTATTAGAAGCTTTATGTCACTTTTTCCAGTCAGATGATGCCTGATCTAATGTCCACCCAAGATGATGGCAAGATTCCCGTTTAGTGGGTACTGGATCAGCCCAAAACTCACAACAAAAGGAAGCAAAGAAAGGAGACGGCAAGCAAATCCTTAGTATGCGGAGTTTATTCTCAGTGATTCACAGGAGCAGAGATACTGAGAGCTTCCTAGCACTAGTGCTTTTTCTCAGCCATGAAGGCTCCAACACATGAGGAACTGACGGAAGCTGGGTCTGTCATCCAGTGCTACCTTGTCTGCCAGGTGGGCATAAGCACTAAGTAGAGACAAAGGCTGTAGCCTGGGCCCTGAGATACTGCACTCCTGTGTCTTCCATGGCATAGATTCAGATGGAAGGTGGGGAGATGTAATCTTCTGAAGTATATAAAATCTAGCAGATGGGGCACCTTCTGGAGATGACAGAGAGGGAATTTCAATTGCAGAGCCTAAGGACTCATATTTTCTTGGGAAGAAAGTAGGTGGATGAAACAGATACCATTACTAATTTTGGAGGCAGAGAGAGGGAGGCTTTGGACATAATTCACAAACTATCTCCCAGACCAGTTCCAAGGGAGGTATAGGGTTATGGAGGTAATTATTGAGAACAGGCACCTACAAATTAAGGGCAATCTTGCAATTAGTTACATGTTAGGTTTGTAAATCTCAGAGTCGGATGAAAGGCTCTCGTGCTAAACACGACCTTCTCTGAAACTCAATGTTCTTGTAAGAGTTGTTCAAATTCAATGGACTACCCTGGTGACTTGGTGTTCCTGGTCAAACCTTTGAATGACTGTCAAAAGACAAACTGTATATAAGTCTGTAGTGGTTTGAGCCAGGTTTTCCCCCTGAAACTAGGAAAGTGGTAACCCCCAGGGGGTGGTGACCCTTGGGGCTTGACCCAATCAGTGCTCCTGCAAAATATAAACATATCTCTCCACTGGAAGAGAAGCAGTGGTACTTGTTGGAAGAAGAGGTGGCCATGTTGTAGAGGCCATGAGGAGCCAGGGCAGAAGCCCGTTGGGGCTCTGCCCCCCCCAGCCCCCGGTTGGGGGGCTGCAGGGACTCGGAACAGTGTCAGACTGGACTGAGTGCCTGTGGCTAGGAGCTGGGGGAGTTTCTCCCCGGTAGGAGCAGTGGGAGATGCTGGGAGCAGCAGCGGAGACAGCAGCGTACCAGAGCAGTGGCAGAAGGCCAAGCAGATAAGAAGCAGCAGAAGCTGGTATGCAGCCAAGGCAGACACAGACCTGTCTGAAGAAAAGGAAAAGCAGCAGCAGGAAGAGAATCGAGACCACGGCACAGACAGAGTTCCGGGGGTAAGAACTGGATAACCAAAACCCCCAAACTCGCTAGAGACCCCTCCGAGAAAGAGGAGGGGGTGGTGGACTAAGAGGAGTCCTAAAATGCAGTATGCACTGCTGAGAGGAGCGAAGAAGCTCCGGCCTCCTGAGAGATAAGGCAGGACGGCAAAAGGAATGTGTGTGGAGGGGGTGACCTTGGGCTTCCCCCCCTTGCTGCAGCTTCAGAGAAGCTGGCAGCCATCTTTGAGCCAGAGCATGGGAGCTCTGTGAAGGGGCTTGGATTCCCCTGAGGATACCAGACTGTCACGAAGACCCCGGTGCTTCGTGATATGACCATGGTGTAGCGGCCGTGTCTGGGGTTATGCAGCCCATGGAAAGACCCCTTGTTTGAAGACAGGGGCCGAGAGAGGCTTGGAGACCTCCCTCGTGTGTGCTGGCAGAGAGCCAGCAACTACTCCTGCTGATGGAAGAGAAGAAGAGAGCCTGCTGCCTAGAGAGGAAGACCTGCTGCTCAGAGACTGGAAGGGGTCTTTTCTTCTTCTTCTCTCCTGGACTTTTATTTGGAGGGAGAAGAGATTTGGCCCATTGTAAATATTATTGTCATGGTAGAGATAGCTATAGAGTTAAGATTGTATGCAATGTATTATAGTATTTATTTATGTGTATAGTCTTTTGTAATATATTCCTTCCCCCATATTGAGTCTCGTGTTTTTGTCTGGAAAACCCATCTCACATGGGGTTGAGATGTGGGAGGGGGGGTAGGAATCAGAATTGGATTTTGGGCCTTTTCAAACCATGACAAAGTCTTATCCATTGTGGTTTTATTATGCTCAAGCACATCTCAAACCCCCGAAAGCAGCAAGTGTAGACTGTGTAATCTATCAGACTGATCATTAAACAGTTTCTCTCTTCAGAGTTCATGAGTGCATATGTACGAGATGGGGTATCTTGCACTATCAGAAAGTGATATTTAATGATAGGTTTCAAATGAGTCTTGTGTTAATCATTTATATAGATTCTCCATTCAAAAAGGTTATTTCCTGCTGTCTGTGGAAACTCTGTACCTGTTTCCTAAGGCTGTGATTTCACCATCACTCTTTGAGTCACCAACGTTCTCAGCACCTTTAATTTGCAAATACATTGCTCAGAGATTGAGCTAGAAAACGACAGGAAAAGAAAAAAGGCACCTTTTTTTCTCTTACAAAATTAACCAAAATTGTATTTAGTGCTGACTGTGATGCTAGATGGGAATAATGAAAAGATATGCAAACCATAGGTTGGCTACGGATGTAGATATCCCTCACTTAATCCAATGCATAACTGGCTGAGAGAACTCCTAAGTAAAGTCTCTTTATTCTTGTGCATGCTGCTGTGAAGATTGCCTAAGATGTGACTGAAGATACAATCTGAGCACAGTGACTGCTGCATTCCCGGGAACAATGACAAAGTTTTAAGATGACAAATTTACATACTTTTATCTGAAGGCAGAATCTGACTTTCAGTATCTTGATCATAGGTGACATATTAAAGAGAAAGAACCAGTACAACCTCAATTGCCCATTGTGACTTTGTGTGCCTGGCAAGCAGAAACCTTATCCTTTCACCTGTCACCGAAAAGGATTTGATATGGAAATAAGGTTGGACTTCAACAGTGCCATTGTCACAGTTATTCACACTGACTTCAATGGCTATTACCATAATAAACATCGCTCAAACACCAAATGCCCGGTCCTGATGGGTTGCTTCATTGATATGCGCAGGCCATTACCAGCTTGACCCTGTAGGGTGTGTACTCTGTCCCCTTGAAAGTAACTCTCTGTAACTCTCTAGTGAAGTAACCATCACTACTATTTTTAAAACTTTCTTTATAAATTCAGAAAGTTTATTCCAATACTCTTTTTCAATATGTTAAAAAACAATCCTTACAATAGTAAATGTTCACTGTGTGTCTCCATGTGTCCCCAAACCGCTCTGGGGGTGATAGAGCTACACTGCTTCATGTACTTTAGGATCATCTAAAGACTCTTTTATACCAGTGATCCAACACAAAGTTGGTTTAGTTGAAATGTAAACTATACTCTAAACATTCACAGAAAGACATATTCTTTTCAAAATACCAATAAGAATTTAAGGTAATTAGAGATGTTTTAATTGAGAGCAAAGCACACATCCCACAACACCAAAAAGTCCCTCTGACTGTAATCGCAGTAATATGGTTTGCAGTTCTTGCAGAGCTGGATGGATGTCTGGAAATGAGCATATTAAGAAAGCAAACCAATCCACAGGTGTTGCCCAGATATTCCAAGCTCTCTTGGCTGACATACATGCAGTTCCTGTCCAAAGGTCAGAGAATAATTCAGCACTTACTGCCCTGAAGCCAAACTAGGACACAACACAGGACACATTGCTCTTCTTTAGAGTTTCCTCAGTACCCTGTACAGTCCTAGTCTGCCTGTCCCGGCTCTTCCTGTTCCTGAATCATACAGCATCTCCAAGTCCCAAACAAAGGATGCTCAATGCAAATAAAAAGATAGGAAGATAATGATGTCTTCTAAATATTTGCTATGGGTGGGATTTTCCCCACCAGCTGACATAGGGGAAAAAACAGATAAGGTGCAGTTGCCTGATTTAAATGTCCCTAACAGCCAACTTGAAAATACATGCCAGTCAGCAGAAGAGCTTTGATTTAAGTATGAGGAGATAATAAAAATAGTCAAAAGGGGTTGAGTAGAGGGAAGCTCCTGCCAATAGTCACTGGTTTTGATGTCAGTTCATGTGTCCTGGATCCATTTTTGCTGTTGTAGTAGCTCCATGAAAAGCTTTTTAGTGCTCTAAGAGTCATCCAAGTGGCATGTGATTGCTAGGAGGACCCAGGAAGGAGGGAGCTGAAGGATGGGGAAATGAAAGGAGAAATATGTTGAGGCACCAAATGCCTATCTCAGTATAAACACAGCTAGCATGAACCCCTTGACCTTTTGAATTGCCCACAATTGCTAGATGTTAAATGCTTCTGGAAGCAGTGCCGTGTTGGTTTTGTTTTACGTAATTAAAGGAAGTTTGCATACTAATTCCTTAATCTGTTGTGGTGTCACAAACCACTGACACTCTAGGAGGAAATTATGCAAAGTGGAGGTGTGACACAGCTTCCTGATTTGGTCATTTTGTGCTTATAAGATACACATACAGTTAAGTGCCACGTATGAGGAATGCCGCAGGCTGGAAAATCATCCTACACTTGCTTAATCAGCTAATTGAAGTCATTCTATGTGTTTGACCCCAGACTTCCTCAAGAGTTCCCGCCATCGATCAGAAGGAGGTAGCCATAGACACAGGAAGTAATCATGTTACCAAAAGAAACCCAGCTTACAATTTGACAGTCTCGTAGATTATTTATTCTGCACATCATTGAAAAATCATAGCAAAAGCACATTGATGAAGAGATTCAAGCTATAAATATTTTTGATTACCAGCTTAATCATTGTGTCTTCATGCTACTTCAAGCCTCAGGTTTTCAGCCAAGAAACTAACTCCCTGAAGTTGATTATGCCATCATTTTTTCTGCCTGAGGCTGAGTGAGAACAAATCGAAATAACTAGAGAAGTCCTCACAGTGTGCAATCCAATGAGTGGTTAACAACTGAAGAGCCTCTATTTGTCTGGGTCCTAAAGCACCCTAGGAACTCTATTGAAAACAAGTTCTTAACAAGATGATGTTGAATTTTCCCGTGTGATTGCCTAATTTGTCTGGGTTGCAACCACACAATCCAATAATATAGAAGCTGATGTATAGTCTCTTTTTCCCTTATGGCTTTCTCCCTTTGTAGTCTGCATTTAATACAATTTAATGGTCAAGCTGCATAGCCCTGCGCATCTTTCTGTACTTGCAGTAATTGTATTAGAGCCTCCCAGTGTTGTGGGCCTTTTTCAGGTTTCTGTGGTGGGCCTAGTTGATGTAAGTGAGGAGCATGGGAGCTGAGGACATCCAGATGGAGAAACTCAGTTTCATGTAGAACAGATCAGGAGTCAAAAATACTTTAAAATAGTGTCTATATATACAGTCAACCCGATAAATGGGCTTTTATCTTGTTTTCTCTCTTGTTAGTACTGTGTCCCCTTAGAAGAGGTTTCTCCTTTTAGCACTTAGGCTTCCCTTGGGCAACACAAGATTCATCATAGAGCCAGTGGCAAATTTGATGTTAGGTTCGATGTGACCACAGCCCTGCTAACACCTCAATTATCAGCCACAATCAAAAGATGAAAGAATGCAGCACGAGTAAAAAGAACTGTTGCTTGCTTGGCTTTGTCCTAATTACTTCTCTGCCAACAGCAGGTCATAACCTGCACTTGAACATGTTGGCAGCTTAATGCCCCTCCAGCCCACAGTGACTAGGAAGATGTTTTTCTCCAGCAGAGGATGATTCCCTAGAAAAACAGTTTGTGGCTTTACGCTCCAGTGCTGCTCCCAAGGGCTGAGCGGCCACCAGAGCTATGTCAGGAGGCAGGAAGTGGGGAAGCCAAAATGCCCCAGGAGCTATTCAAGTGCCTACTCAGAGGCATCTGAGGTCATCTATGACCAAGTCACTTCACCCTCCACTACTGCTCCAGAAGGGTCTGCTGTTGGACATGAGTCATAGTGGAATTTGTCTCCTTGGTACTCTTAGGTCTGGGCACCTGGTTTGCTCTGCTTGCGCTGTGATTGTCCCAAATGGGTAAAAATGTCCTTTTCACTGACCTTCATCTTGTATCTGTGCTCTTTCAAAAAGTAAACCCAGCCAAACACTAGGATCAAAATCCTTGTCCTTATATCCTGTCATCTTCACTGCCTTTCAGAGGCTACCAGGCAGGTCCCAAGGCCTGAGATTATTCTCATCCTCACCACAAAAATATTATGGCCTACTTGGAAATTGCAACATTGTCTTTAAATTTGTTCTTTATACTCAACAGAGGAGAAACAGCTGTTTCTGGGTTTTGATGATGTACCTGACATATGATTGGAAATTTCAAATGGTAAACAAAGTTTCTCAGTTCTGTTGAAAAGCTTGCTTGCTTAACATGCAGTATGTGAGCACAGAATTTTTGTACATGAACATTTTGATTCTGATGAAAATTATACATTTCATAGGAGGAAAGATGCAAAAAATGTGGTTGTTTCAAAGTGAAATTGAAAAAGAAAAACATTTCCATTTCACTTTGGCTCACAATGTCAATTTATTATTTAAAGGACATGTTGTAACAGCATTCCTTCAGTCCAGACAAAACAGTTCTCTCTGTTTCTCTTGTAGTTCCTCCACTTTCCATATCTCTATAATTTGTCTAAAAATCAAATACCTAAAACCAAAAACAACTGCACAAAATTTATTAGATGGATTAGGGAACCATTCTGTATTTTGTTCACATTCCACTTTAACTGTGACAGAAGCTGATGGGAATTAAACTAGTAATCTCAACGGAAACAAGACCATGTCCTTTCGGTGGAAGTGTCATGACCTTCTTCCATAAACTTGCTCATGTAGAATTTGTTTTCTTTCAGACTGTGTATGCACATGAAATCTATTCCAAGAAAGAGAGAGATTGGGAGAGTTTCCTTCTCTTTTCAATAAAGGACCATCTAATGAGTCTCTTTGTAAACTAATGTGGAAATGGGATTCACTTAGGCTTCCAGGCTCCTATAGCCTGTAATCAGCACCAATGTTCTTAGCATTAACAAGTACAGAGAAAATAATGGCATCAATTTTACAGTTTACATAGAGAAGCAGAAGAGGAGCTTGCATCAAAGGAACACAAAAATTCAGTGCATCTTCTATCTGTAATTTTTTTTTTTTTAAAAACTCATAAATTCTGATGACTTTAGAAAATCAATTTGCCAGTTTGGGCAGTGTGACAGGCCTTAATAAGTTAGTCTGAGCATTGCTGCAAAACCTGAATATACTTTCATGGTAGCGAAGTGTGACTGGGAGATATCACTGTTTGTGCAAGTACCTGCTATGTACACACAGCATCACTGGAATTTCAGAACTTTGACCTCAAAATCTTACTTTCTGGAAGGAGAAGGTGTTTCAGATGTTACACCCGATATTTCTGTGTGCAAACATTAGGTAGCTTGAGGCACTTTCTGGAGTGTAAGAGCTGGCTGTACTTTGCTGTCAACATGGCTACAGTATATAAGTGAAAGAAGAAGGGGATCTAAGGTGCGGAAGGTAGGACCTTTGAGAATCCCTGGCTTTGAAATGGAATAAATCCAGTTAACTGAAAGGTGAATCACACAGATTCATTTTGGTAAGAAAAGATCTTTAAGATCAAGTCCAACCTTTGACTGAGTATCACCTTGTCAACTAGACCATGGCACTAAGTGCCACATCCAGTCATTTCTTGAACATTTCCAGGGATGGTGAATCCACCACCTCCCTGGCCAGCTCATTCCAGTGCTTAACAACCCCCTGTTTCAGTGAAGAAAATCTTCCTAATGTCCAACCTGAACCTTCCCTTGTGCAGCTTGAGGCTATGTCCCCTCTTCCTCTCGCTAGCTGACTGGGACAAGAGGCTGACCCCCACCTAGCTACAATCTCCTTTCAGGTAGTTGTAGATAGTGATAAGGTCACCCCTGAGCCTCGTTTTCTCCAGGCTAAACACCCCTGGGTCCCTCAGCAGCTCCTCTCTAGATCCATCACCAGCTTTATTGCCCTTCTCTGGACACGCTCGAGCACCTCAATGTCTTTCCTGAAGTGAGGGGCCCAGAACCGGACTGAAGGAGGTGAGGATCTATTATGGGTTTCCATGTGTATGATTCTTCATGACCTTATGTGCTCCAGTTCTTATGGGTGTTACCTGAATTATGACTCGTAAGCCTCTCTCTTAAGTTCTGACCTTTTGCCTAGTCTCCGGTCTCATATTTCTGCTTGTCAACATTTACTACAGATGTTCAATAATGGAATTAAAAAAATTCTTCTACTTTTTCCCTCCACAGCAGACCTAAATGCTTTTTCATTTCCAACTACATTTCTGGTTGCTTTGCTTCATGTCTTCTCATAGGTCCAGGCAGACTGCTTGTTTGGGATCTTGGTTCTCCTGGGTGTTTCACCACTCATTTCCTCATTGTGGATGCTACCTCCACTTTCTCATGCACTAAGTCTCTTTCCTTTTATTGTTCAGATACTTCTTTAAATCATTTTTACTACATAGACAGAGATATAGACACAGGCACACACACATAACACAACACGTCACTTATTTGCACTGGAACTGCTACTCTTGTCTTTGTGCCTGCCTGACTTTGATTGCAAATCTCTTCATGCAGTTTTTAGTGCAAGAGCACTGTTGCAAATTCAGAGTTGCAAAATTCAAACTATACTTTCCTGTACTGACAGAATGTATTTGCTTCTGAAATGTAATTCTTTCTTCCCCTTGATTCACTATTTCATATCTTACTGCTTTCTCAGGCATTATGGAAGTTCAGAGATGAGAAGTTTTCCCTTGAATTTGGTTCTTACGTGTAAGTTCCTGGAGAAAAATAACAGGTTTCTTCAAGGTACAGAAGTGTTTGGTTCAGTGCCTGATTGAGCTGTGTGGGCAAGTCTATAACCTGTGTTGTTCTATGAACAATAATACATTAGTCACAGAAGACATCAGCAGTTTCTTAAGGCAACACATTTCCTTGGACTTTGCTAACGTTAGCCCCTCCCTGTGCATTCTGCAACTATTTCCTGTTCCTTTCAAGGGTGATTGACCCTTTGTACATTTTAGGTATTCTCATTAAGGGCATTATTAAACCCATATCTTAAATAATGTTAGAACAAAAGATTTCCCAAGAGGTTCCAACTGTTCTGGCATGGAGCATGTGACACTAAGTGATTTTGTACTCTCTGCTTGGAGACATTGTGCATCAAGTAAGTGTCCTGCTGACAGTTTTCAGAGTGAGGTACTAAATCACAGCTTCAAATCAACACGCAGAAATTCTCCCTTTCAGTCTCACTGAGATTAATTACTATTTTTAAATGCCAAATCCAGAGAACTGTTCCAAGTCCCAGTGCATTCTATTCTCACTCTGTTCTTGACAGCATAGGAGGCTCATCTGCTGACACAGACAGTGCCCACTACCATGAGGTATCTCCTTGCATTCTCACAGGGGATGTTTGGGGCTAAGTGCAGGAAGAGAAATTGCAGAACTACCAAAAATCAGCCTGGCATTAACTTCCGTGAAAGGGGGGCCATGTCTAGAAGAGTTTCTATTGACTTGAGGCCCATGCTGAATACCTTTCCTCCCAGTACTGAGGATTTCATCAGCCTGAGCTTGATTAGTAGCAGCATAGTAATAGCAAAAAGATTTCCCCTAAACACACTCACAGAGCAATAGCCATTTATGGTGGGGAGAGGGGGTTGTGTAGAGAGTATAAAACTGAGTATGTGAAAATAGCTTTGAGAGACACAATTATTCACCTTTTCACCATCATGTTCTACCTTCTGCCCTGTCTGTTTTACTGGACTCTCTGTGCGGCTGTAAGATCAGCCAAGACCGCAATTGTTCTTTGCAATTATATGCCTAGTACATCTGGAGCACTGTCAAAATTATTTAATTATGGCAGAAACTTAATGAAAATAAATGAGGAATGAATCTGTGCACTACAGTTTCCACTTCCCATTCTCCTGTCCTGGCTACACCTACTATAAGCAGAATGTAAATAGCAATAATATTTATTTATAGCAGAAATAACACTGACTAAAATATGGAAGAAAAGGTTCATGGGTGCCAAATCAGATTGTCTCTATATCCACAAAAAAGGAGTTTGCTGAAGGCAAAGTTAGAAATATTCTTTCCTCAAAGATTGTTCTTGTCTACTCCTTAGTGAATAAGTGATAAATATCTCCCCAATGCATGTGCTAAGCAAGTGGATCAACTACACTTGGCAGTGGAACATGAGGACCAAGTAAGAACATCTGGTACAACCTGTACTCGATGCTTGTTCAAAGACTTGTCTTCTATAAAGATGAGATTGTGCGTATCTATATTTCCAGCTTAGCCTACATAAGGAGTGTGCTTTTAAAATGGGTCTCCCAGTCACAACCACATGCTGCATACTATCATATTGCAAATCATCTTGGGTTGCATGAACCAGACTCCTGGAGATGTGCCCTGGCTGCCTATGGGTGTCCTGTCCTCGGGACCAAACCAGAGACAAGATCTAGTGAAAAACTTGCAGACGTTCAGTTCTCCTTTTGACTGCTATGTGTGCCTAAAACAAGACTGAGTGGTTTGCCCTCTGGAAGCTCCTGTTCTCCTCAATTGACTATGCAGGCAGATGGAGTTGCCTAGCTCAGATACAGATGATTGACTTGACAGACATATAAAGCCAGGAAAGATAAATCCCACCCTAGGCATCTAATTTGAGGCAAAATGAGATGCTCCTCATTCTTCTAAACACAGTCATACAGCAGACAGGCTTAATATATCTTTCTGTTCCTTTTCTTTTTGCCTTCAGAATGCTGAACATACCATTGACAACACATTAAATAATAACAGGTAAACAGCCGTTCTCACAAGGATGTGGCTGAGTCTCGTCTGGATCTCAGAGAGCTCAGTGGTTGTCCAGTTCCTCTGGTCTTGTCTCATGGCAGAAAAATCACCTCTCTGAAAAGTGGAGAATGGTAAGTTTCACATTTACAACAGCTGAATATTTTTTGCCCCTGGGCGTGACAATGGATCGTGTTCATACTGCAAACAACTGGCATTGCTCCCATGTCACCATCCCTGATCTTTGGCCAGTTTGCTTCATTATACAGACCTGTGGACTTGAACCTTTGTTATCAGCAGCAGGCCAAAGCACAGCACTGTCGTAAAACATCTCACCATAGAAAACCCACATAGAACAGTCCAGACTTTCCATGGTTAAACAAAAATTTCATGCCAGTGCAGGTAAGGCCACTAAGAATTGCACTAAGGACACTCTACCAGGCTCTGCAGGCTCTTTGGGGCAGCCAACTGGTCAAGGCTGGCAGTGCACAGCCAGTCAGATACATTGACTCCTGCCTCCCTTTTGCCACCGCAACAGCTTTTCTTTGTCCACCTCCCTAAGATTTTCACTCTTCTGGTTGTTTTATACTATATTATTTTTAGTGGTTTTCTGTTACTGATATGCAAGGAGGATTATATCTATCAAAAGGAACAGGCAAGGTTATGGCCATCGCTTGGGGTTTTTTTGAGCATATACACCTCATATCAGATGAGCTTTCAGTTAACTTGTTGCTGCAATTGCTCGGTTATGGCAATTTCTCTTCTTTGCCACCTCCCTCTAAGCTACTTTTATCTTGTTGCTCAGCATTTACGGTTATAACATTTAACTGTATTCAGAGGAAAAAAAGGAAAGGAGAGGAAAAAAAGTAGCTACAGTGCTTAAAGTCTGGCAAATTTGTCATGTGAGTTGACATTGAAAGAAAATTGCTTCTTATAGCTTGAACCTGCTCTAGTCATGAGAACATCAGTCCTATAATAGGAATCTTGTTCAAAATCATAGTCAAGATTTCCTATTGTGGTTTGCCACATTAAAATAATAATACACTCATCAATTCAACTTCTAATAAACTCCACTGCACTTTACTTCACAGCCCATGGAACCAACAAGATGTAAGTCCATTTCAAATGCTGAGTTCAAGCCTCTGATTGACTTTAATTTTCTAACGAATTTAAGGAATAGTTTTCTAGTTGAACTTGGGGACTTTCCATGCATTGGTGAAATCTGTGTCATGGGACAAATGTGTTCAGTGGTTGGAATTGTTTTAGTATCTCACACTGTGCTGCATCCAGGCCTCACCTGTGCTGACCCCAGCCATGACGAACAACTAAGTTCAAAAAATATATGGAGGGGAGACAGCATTGATCTTTCTCACTTCGAAAAAATACTTATTACACAGAGCCCAGCAATCCACACAAACAGACAACCTCTTTTATACAGCAACTTTTTTCTCTCCTTCAGAGATGCCACGATGGGTATATTATTGGTCATCTTTCTCTCTTTTTATGTTTTTCTCTCCACATTGTTTCCTGGGTTTTGTCTCTATCTTGAGAAGCATAAGTAGAGATACTGCCTTGCTTTTTACTTGGAAAGTGTCCTATGGTAGAGGCAAATGTTACAACACTGCAGAGGTTTATTATGCCTCTGGCGTGGCAAAGACAGAATGGCAGGGGGTGAGTAGAGGTAAAGGAGAAAACAAGGGGGAAATGGGGACACCTACCACTGGAGCATCTG
The DNA here is from genome assembly GCF_003984885.1 of Neopelma chrysocephalum. Lineage (NCBI taxonomy): Eukaryota > Metazoa > Chordata > Aves > Passeriformes > Pipridae > Neopelma > Neopelma chrysocephalum. The sequence continues at coordinate 24,043,273 of NW_020897691.1, forward strand.
CTCTCCTAGAGGACCTCCAGCTACCACAGTCTGGCACTCACTGCAACCTGGAATTTCCAAGAACCTCTTCTCTCTGATATTGGCTCCCTGCTGGCCAAAGCCCACCTGGGCTGTAATTCTACATCTTTCAGTGAAATTACACTATATAAACTCAGACAGCTGAGTTTATGTTTTCCTCAGTAAAAGAGTTCCCTATTAATAATGTTCACAAGCTTATGCTGCAAATTTTCTGGGAAAATTCAGTGATATGAATAGACGCCACTGCTTTTGCAATGACATTTGCTTTGACTGATCATCAGAATTTGAACCTGTGACCTTCAGTGTTATAACACGGATTACTTAAGTAATGTCATTAACTGGCAGAAGGAAGGTGTTATGCTTTAGGGAGACTGGCAAAGTCCACACTTGTTTTATAAACCTGTATAACCAGAATACTGGGACATCATAAAAAGACACTGACAATTTCAGTACAGTGCTGTTTTATGTTTACATAATGACAGTTTTAATGTATCTCAGGTTTGAGATAGAAGAGGAAGAATTAGCTTTCCTAATAGGGAATAAAGGTTTCTTTTTTTCACTAAGGTCCTATTGTTAAAGGAATAGAGTATCTGGCAAGAAGCAATCCTGCACCGAGTGAGGAAAAGTCTGCATTATGCAAGACTTTCAGGGAATGTAGACTTCCCATAAGAACAGCACCAAGGCTCCCTACCATGATGACTGGCTGTGATCCTCTGGTCATTATAATGAATAAGTGAAAGACAAGCAGGCAAGACATGCCAAGAAAAGAGCATAAAATTGCAGTGATGATTCACTCCCTTTGTCTTAAGATGGACTACTAAGACTTTCTGCAATTGCAGGCTGTGGACATCAAAGGAAAAAAACCCAACTGATTATTTCTATCAAATTTAGGCAATGTTTATTTAAATTCCCTTTAGGAATTGACTTGTATTTCTGCAAAGATTCAGAAGATTTTATTCCATGGGGAATTATGGCAGAGGCAATGGAGATGAAAAAGAGGTTGCATTCCATTTTAGTTATCGTTAATGAACAACAGTATGAAATGTGTCTTCTGATAAAGGTTTTTTTGGCCAGAGCAGGGCTCAAAAGGGAAGCAAAGAACATGCACCTTTTAGGTACATTGCAGCTCTGTGCACAGTGAGGATTGAAATGAAGGAAATGCATAACCTAGCCAGCCTGTGATAACAGCTTCCACCTAATCCCCAACCAAACGTCCCCAGCCTGCAAGTCCTCACTGGGGATTTTGGGGGCTGACTGATAGGTTTGCAGGAACCACCTCCTACATCTTTCTGAATATTTTAGAGGGATTCTGGCTGCTCTTTCCCCAGACAGGCTCTAGCTTTTCCTTTGATTGTTTGATAGTTCACTTCAAAAAAAAAAAAAAAAAAAGGCAGAAAAAAGCAGCACATGTCCAAAAGACAGAATTGCACCTGCAGTCAAGGTGCATTCAAATTGAAAGCTACAGGCAAATATGTGAATTGAAAGTTTTCAGGAAAACAATTCATAAATCACAACAGCAGATACCAAATCCAGAACAACACAGCTATATAAAGAAGAAGGTTGGCTGACATCACTGCCAGAAAATCATCCTCTGATGGAATCTGCCAACAGCAGGTGATGTAAGAGCTGGCAATGAATGAAGCTGTGAATGTCGTGTCTGGCAGTATTTCTTGAGAGATGTTCACAGCACAGCAATTGGATACTTACAGATCACTATTAAAAGGAGATGCCTGAGGATAAACCTGTGCAGTCTGACTCCCGTGGCCAACAGGAAACATCTCCTGTGTGTTTTGTTCCTCTATTCTATGCATCTGACTTGGGTTAGATTGAACATTATAATTTATGTACAATGAACCAAGTTGTCTAAAACATTCCAGATCCTGCAGTTACTTGCACCATCCCTCTGTCAGCGTCCCCACAGAAAGGTGGCAAAAGGTGGCACAAAATAAGGTGGGGAAAACAGAATGTGCTTGTGACTCAAGTGATTGCAGTGCATGGTCAGTCATGTAAGTGCAAATGCATGGTCGTCTGCACTATGAACTGTAGCAGCTGCAGGGTGAAAGCACATCACCCCCTGCCATCCTTGCTGTCACCCTGAGGTGGGGTGCTGCTCAGATGGAGGATGTCATGGCCATTCATGGCTGAGAGAGCCTCACTTGGTCCCACCAAAAAGCATCAGGACAACAGGAACCCAGCTCTTTCTGCAACTCAGCCTTGTTGCCTGTGGCTAGAGTGAGGCCACCAGAACTTTTGGTCTCACTCATTCAGGGTCATTTGAGCTTCAGTCTTGGGTAAGCTTCATCCCTTCCTGTCTCATGGTGTGCCTAGCTGCCTGAAACACTGGAGCTGCAGATTCTCTTCAAGGGCACTATTCAGACTAGCATGAGTCCATTGTCATCTTTTCCACTTCTTGGCATGTCCCCCATCTTCTTCAGTGTTTGGCAGCTCTGCTTTCTGTTTTTGGCTGCCCTCTCCCATGAACAGTGCTGGGGAAAGACTGCCCTTCACAGCAGCCTCAAGCAGTGTGGACAGAGCCTGGCTCCAGCCAAGCTGCCTGGAGTGCTCCATTGGGAGGGCTGAGTGGGGCTGAGGGTGGTACAGGAACACCTCGAGTGGATTTTTGAACCTTTGTCCCACATGCTTCTCCAGAGGAAGGAACAGGGCACTGAAATGAAATTCAGAGATTGTCAAACTGTTTCTCTGAAAGCAGGGTTTTTACTCTCAACATGGTAACTAACTCTGGTCTTATTGTCCAACAAAATGGAAAAGGAAACAAATATTTAGAAGGTTGCAGGGGAAGTAGAAAATGTCTTGAGAAATAAATGAACTGAAGGATAAGGAGTATCTGTCAGTGAGTGAGTCAACATATCTTTAAGTTTAATGCTTAAAAACCTAGTGGATTTTATGAAATGAGATCATGGTTTCTTCCTGATTTAAGGAAGCACATTCATATACTGAAAAAGCAGCAAAGGCCAAACTAATGTGCATTACTTGGCAAGTGCAGCAGACGAGCCAGACGGATATCCAGTGTGCTACAATCCAAACGGCAGCCTGGGTAAAACTCAACAGTTGTGCAGGAAAAAGAAGAGCATGGGCAGATCCTTGCCTTGCACATGCTGAACAACTGCTGCATGCCTTCCACAGCAAAACCATGAATTCCCATGTGCCTTCCCTGATGAGGTGCCATGGCTGAGGAAAAAGCCGTTGCTATGTGGCTCCAGTGTGGTGCGACTGAGTGCATTTGTGTCTGCAAAATGCCCCATTTTTCTACAAGGATAAGGTTTTAGATTATGAATAATTTAGATAACACAGTAATTAGGGCCATGTAAATATATAATCTAGGAAGAAGATGAATTCTTTCCAGATGAGAAAGTTCCCTTTGGACCGAGCCACGTTGCCAGTGTTCTGGAGCTGGAATGTCTCATGGGTGCATGATTGTTTCTCTGTTCCTCTGAAGGACCTTCAGTCCTCTCATCTGTTGAATTGGCATCTTTCATTAGCACTAAGTTCACACTGAAATGTAGCTGATAAATAATCAGGAAAAGATCTTTTCTGAAGACAGAATATTATCTGGGGAGTCTTGTCTACATAGAACAGTATGTTAGAAAAAGCATTCACCTAAAAAGTTGCAAGTCCATGACACACTTTCAAGTAGTCCAGGATTTTTCTTTTATTCCTTCTTTGACTTTTGCTGGTCATGCGAAGATCTCATAAGTGTAATCCTTCTTTGTAAAATAATTTGGTTTTGGGCACAGAAGCAGGAACATTCGAGCTGCTTGTAAACACTTCAAACATCATGAAGGATTTCTTTTCCAGGAGGAACTCTCACTATACCTGGTGTAGGTATGCATGCTGCAGATGAAAGTTCTCTAACAAACCCATCTAACAGGGAGCAAAAAATTCTCTAGCAGTGAGCACCCCACTCTTGCACTAATTTCAGAAATTCTCATGCATCATTGAAGAAAAACTTGCACACTGTAAACACATTTTAAAGGCAGCTGAAATGAAGAAGAGGATAGAGAAAAATATAGATTCTCTTATGATGTCTGTCTGTAAAGTAATGCTGAGGACTTATCCAGAATTCAATATGTGGTACTGGCTGTATGATCTCTGAGAAGCTACGTCAGAACTGAAGGAGTTTGTACATGTGTGATGGGACTGAACAAAGCCTCAGAAAAACTTTCATATGACAGAGAAATTGAAAAGATTGGAATCATTGGCCCCAGAAGGGACACAATACAAGTCTGTAGATTAATGAAAGCTCTAGAGATGACAGATATGGAACATCACAGCTTATGCAGCAGCAAGGGAGCATTCAATGAGTGGAGAAGCAGCAAACTCAAAACTGGCAAAGGACGTATTTCTACTCACCAAGCATAACTGGGCTGTGAAATCAGAGTAGTCAAGAACTTACAGAAAATGAAAAAGGAATGTATATTTTAATAAATATCAGTAATATTCTTTGCTGTCGTTGTGTAGCATCTACCCATTGCCTGGCACAGATTAAAAAAAAAATGAAATAAAAATCTGCAAAGATGTTTTACAAATCCTGTGTCCTACTTCGCACAAATGTGTTTATAGTCTTTGGGATTTAATAACTTTATAGCCATTTGCATTGTTATGAGGAAGAAATTACTTCTGAAGAAGATAAGAAAACATGGCTAAGAAGAGTACTCAAACACACTCAGTGGCATAGCACAAAGTCTTCTCTCTAGGTCCGAAGTAAATTAGTTTTGATATTCTATCAATACACTGCAATTCTCTTAGGAAGGTGCTACTCCTTCGAAAACATTTTGTTTCTAATTGTTTATTGAAGAAAACATACAGAAAGAGGGGACATTGCAGCACAACTGCTACTCAAAAAAATGAAAGTAAGACAGGTAATGATGACCTTGGAAAGCATTCTCTGTGCCTTTTTTTCCTTATTTTTCTTTAATTGAATGCTTAACAGTATATAATGATGTTTTCAGTGATCAGGGGACTGTGGAGCGTTCTGATGGCACTGTCAGACTACAGAGTCTGTCACACAGTATAAGGAAAAAATATGCTATTGTCTGACTTTTACAGATTAGAGGCTGAGGCACATGGAGATTTATTGAACAGATGAATCCCGTGCTAGATCTTAGGGAAAAAATTGTTACTGTAGGGGTGGTGAGGCACTAGAACAGGTTGCCCAGAGAAGCTCTGCATGCCCCACCCCTGGAAGTGTTTAAGACCAGGCTGGATGGAGCTCTGAGCAATCTGGTATACTGAAACATGTCCCTGTCCACATCAGGAGGGTTGAAACTAGATGACCTCTAAGGTCCCTTCCAGCCCAGCCCATTCTATGATTCTATGATTATAGTTTTTCATCCTGTGGTCTACAGACCAGGGACTAGTGTACTCTCATCTGTAAATTGGTAAGTCTGGGCTAAAACAACAACTGATATGCGTAAAGTCAGAATATAAAAAATGTTTTAGTAATTTTACTGTGCCTGTGTCAGATATTTTGTCCTGTTGGGGGAAATAAAATGGTGGTTTAATGAAGATCTAATAAAGATTACCACAGATTTTAGATGGTGTTCAAGCTTGAGCAGATAGCCCTTAGGTGAAAATTTGACTAAAGCATTGCATTTTCTTAGTCTGATTGCTCTTGTATACTATAACATACTGTTTTCAGCCTCAGAACGGCGGGAATTTTCCACCCCCAGCCCTCATGCAGCCTGGCTAATGGAGAAATTGCTCCTGAGTGGGTGAAAACTTTAAGTCAGGTCATTGCAGGTTCTTGCAGAACGATACACTACCAGCAATACGTAATGAAAATTCATCTCATGTTGTGAAACATATTGAACTGCTAAAATAAACAAAATGCTGGCAGGGAATGTTCTTTGAGGTTATCCTTAGATGGAATCTGCTTGGACTTTTGACACCTACTCAGCAATGTCTCTTGGCAAACAAGAAATATCTTATCAAAAAGCTGAAAATGTTTAGTCAGTAACTAATTTATTCCCTCATAAATGTGTTTTTTTCCTGAACTCTCTCCCTCTTTCTTTTTTATTTGATGTTTGGATGCTTAGATATTATCATGAAACAGGCAGGAGGTGAAGGAGATAAAACTTGTGACCTTGAGAAGAACTTACCTCTCAGTGTAAAAGGTTTTTCATATAAATAATTGTACACCAAGTTATATGTCTTCACTATAATAAGTTCACTTGTTACTATTATAATGTTACGTGCATTTATTTTACACAGGTATGACATCTAGTTTTGCCCGCTGGTGGGCAAACTGGTCATTTTTAAGGAACTACATGTTTACGCATTATATGTACATACATTAGTGTGTTATTTAGGGGTCACAACAGTACATGCTCATGCTCTAGTTATTTTTCTCTAGATCTTTTGCAACAATTACACAAACAACACATGTGTATCTATGTTTGCATATGTAAACATTTGTGTAAGTGCTGATGTCAGCACACATATATGTGCACAGCTCTGAGTGTTGCAGAACTATACATATATATATATAAAGGTGAATATATATTACCCCACAGAGTAGTACCATACAAGATGACAGCTTCACAGCTCTCTCTCTACATCTGTTCATGTGTTCATACGAACCTAGGCAATCTCTTTCATGGAAAGTACAAGTAGTTGAAACTATGTGAGTAATTCCTTAGTATAAATCATAGCACATAATTGTCCAAAGCATGTAATTTCTCACACAAATTTATAACCTTACATTAAGTTGGGAAGGTAAGAGTAGTGTAAGAACAAATCAAAACTAAAAACAAATAAAAAAAGGTGGTACATATAAACAGATGTCACATCCCATATGTACAAGGGACCTAAATAAAATCCGTTGTGTGGGAACACAAATCCACATAGGGATGCATACAAGGCGTTACCACATGTATAAATGAGGCTATGTGAACTTACACCTACAAATAGTACCATAACCTTAGCTGCAAACTGATGACCTTTTCCAGAACATAGATTTATCACCTACTTAGTCATCAGTACTCTGCTTTAATAATTGCAATTCAGCACCCTCACTAAATACAACCACACATTCTCTCCATATCTCCCAACTATCTTGTCTTAGGATTTTATTTCTGCAAGTGCTTGCTTCATGTATTCTTTAAAGTCTAACACTCTGACCCTCCCTACTCAGTCCTTGAACTACTTTAAGACAAAACAAAACTAAATCCTAAACAAGAGATAGTACAACTCAAGTACACAAAATATTTCAAAAGTAAAAAGAAAACAGAGATATATCTTTTCTGGTTGTAAAATCCCAATAGGAAAGCTAAGTTAAGGCTTTAACAGAATAGCCAAAATATTTATACTTCAATCTGAAGGTGTGAACATGCAGATATCTTTACAAGGACGAAAGCAAGACTGTAAATTTTGAGCTCCTGGGACCCGTTACAAAAAAAGTCAGAAAATTTTCCTTAAATGCTGTTTCTGCTAAACAAGAGTAAAGCAAGGATGTTATGAAGGTTATGAAGGAAAGCATTCTTTTTCCATAACTGGTAAGCTTACTGTCATACAGGGAATCTGCTCCAGAAAAGGTTTAACAGCAGTCAAGAGCATACTTCTTACTGTGAATAATTATAGTACTAGACTTCACCTAAAAAGTAATAATAGTAGAGAATGAGAGATGTACTGCATGAAACATTTTAGATCTCTTCATATGCCACATGAGAGTTTTGCAGCATTCCCATGTTACAGAATTATAGCAATACAAACTCCCTTGCTGTGATAGGATTGAAGAAACAAAGACAAGTCTTTGAAGTAAGTGAACAGCTTTATGCAAGTCTTTCTTCTTTAGTCCAGCCAGCTTTATTGCAAACAGGCATTGTATATACACCTTATTCTCCACAGATGGGTTTTGTTGTAGTTGGTAGCCAGGAGGAGAGATACTGCACTAAAGCAGAGTGAAAGAGGAAATGAAGGATAATACCACACTCAGAGGAATTTTTATTGAATTCCACTCTATATTCCTTGTCCTTAAAGAATGTGGTGTTTTTTCCAGACCTAATCTCATGCAAGTAGATTTCAATCTTGATCCTCAGAGCAACAGTGCAGAGAGCCCTCTTCTGTGGAGAGGGCATTGACTCTGTTCCCAGCGTTTGGCTTATGTTTGGCTTTCATTCCCACACAGGAATAAAAGTGTCAGATTTTTCTCCCATTAATATCTTAGCTTGCTTAGTCTCTGAGATTTTAAAAACAAAGCCAAAAGTTTTCTCTATGTAAAAAAAAAACCCTTACCAGAACAGGTTTACTGAGCAGCACAGGTATTATTATTTTATTATAATTCTTCTCTCTCCACCTCTCCACTCCCTCATGATTAGGTTCCTCATAACTGTTCTTATTACAATAAGTTCCCGTTCTTCTCCATTTTCCTCTTACTTTAACTGATTTCCCCCCTTCCTGTTTCCTTCCCTAACAAAGCAGGGACTTGCTGGTGCTTTACTTTGCATGAAACTTCCAAATATACTTTATTTGCAAAGGTTCCTCTTTAGTAGGGAGAGGGAATTCAATTTTCCTTGTTATGGTTTCCATTAATTGTGCTTCAGCAGATCACAGGAAAGCTCAAGACATGTGCATAAAATTGATTCTATAAATCACTAATAATGGAGATGAAACCTTCTTCTAGAGTCTCCTAGATAGAAGCAATTACAGAAGTAAAATACCACATTTGCAAGAAAAATTTTGTAATAGTAACTCAGTGGGATTTCTTATTACTGCTGTACTTAGAGATGAGCACTCAAGTGCATCTAGAGCTTTGATAATGTATGTGTAGGTGGCAAATTATCCATAAAGAATCTACTGGATTGTGGATAATGTTCATTTGATATTCTCAAAGATAACCTAAGCCTCTGAGCACATGTCGTCTCATGCCCCATAGTCATGACATCTAGCAGGAATATTGAAAGTATAATGTACTGGCCACTTCTCTAAGAATAAACATTCCTCCTCCTGTGAGCAGTATGAACTCCTAGGGAGTCAGAGAACAAAGAGCATTGATTAAAATCATAATGACATAGAATAAGCTAAGCTTCATGTCAAGAGCCTGCATGAGCCTACCATAAAATATTTCTGTGCTCTACATTAAAATTCGTACTGGAATCACTTTGGTTTCTGATGAATCAGAAACATGAAAAAGAAACACATAAATGAGATGGAGGCTTGCAATCCCTTTACCTGCAAATATTTTGTACAAAGTTCTGAGATATCTATTAATGCAGCATCTGGATTCCTGTACTCCCTGCTCCATCTACTGATTTTCTAAAATGGTCTCTCTCTTGCTATCTCTGTCCTTAGGAACATTTGATTGTTTCATGTTAAGCAAAAGAACTCTAACAGTTCTTCACCCAGAGGGTGGTTGGGCACTGAAACAGGCTCCGCAGGAAAGTCATCCCAGCCCCAAGCCTGACAGAGTTCAAGAAGCATTTGGATGATACTTTCAGGCACACGGTGTGACTCTTCGGGGTGGTCCTGTGCACGGCCAGGAGTTGGACTCATCGATCCTTGTGGGTCCCTTCCAACTCAGTATGTTCTGTGTGATTCTGTGAAAATAAAAAACGTTCATGCTTAGTCCAGTGTGTTTATTTATCTAGCATGACTTCTTGAAAGTAATCCATGCAATGGGATACTAGAGCTTTTGATTTTAATTGCCAGCTGGGTAGTTACTTGTAGTAATAGAAAATAAACAGCCATGAGCTTGCATGAAAGAGAAATCTCCTTTTGCCTTTCTCAAATATCCCCAGGCCTCAGATAGGACTGTATTCATCCCTTCATTGATTCGAGAAGTGTAGCATCTATTCTTAGGACATAAGGACATTTAAAAAATTAAAAACCCATTTGGTTATTTTTAAGAACTAAAAATCTGTCAACAGATTACTCTTTTCTGGGTCTTCATAGTACAAAAACCTTTTTTTTATGCATAGAATAAAAGCAATTATAAATACTTTAAAAATATGCTGGTTACTTTTCTGTTATTATTATTCTGAACATTTTATATATGGAGAAGCAAATTTATATTTCTGAAGAGTCATACAACATTCTGGAAGAAAATCAAGACACTTATTTGGCTTTTTCTATATCTTTCTTTATCGTGTGTGGCAGGAAATCCTGGAATATATTAATTTGATCCCTAAACACCATGTCCTTGGAAGCATTAGAAGATTGTTAGAAAAGATACTCCCAATAGTTCAAAATCCTTGTTTGCACCATGCACAGCAAATCCAATATAGTAAGTGAGTTAATAAATACAATGAAATTGAGAGATTTCCCAAGCTCTTTGTACTAGGTGTTTGACAGGTTTTGTCCTTGATTTCGTGCTAGGGACCTTAGTGTGTTTATTGATCTTACTTTGTCACCCTGAGATCAAATTACTGCTACGTGGAACTGCACCTTCCAGGCACTCAGAAATTATAGCTGAGACAATACAACAGGCCACAGTCTGTCAGCTGTGTTTTCCACTAAGAACTCATGAGCTCCGGGGTCCTGGCCACCAGCTGGACAACTCTCAAGTGAATCTTGAGCTGTTCTTCAGATGTGCTGCTACAGGGACTCTTTTCTTTCCGTATGTGCCTCTGTTATAACCAGATAATAGTGTCCAGCCTGGCAGTCGCTTCTTTCTCTGAAGTGTTGGGACTGGCCACTGGGCAGGACTGAGCAGTTTGCTCTGTACTGTTCCTTGCTGATTCACTGATAACAAAATCTAGAGTGAGACATGTCTCCCAAAGTTATTTGCTCCCCTGGGACACAGGCTGCTAGGAGCAAAATCAAATTAGAAACAGGAAGGATTTGTTCTCAGTCAATGTTTTCATTTTATGGTATGAATTTTTTTTAAACACAAGGTTCAAAATCTTGAGCATGCAACCACCTCAGATGTGAGAGGAAGAAAAGGAGTAGTCCCTCAAGCAGATCTTACCCCCTGACAACAATGCCAAAAATATAACTCATGACAAGAATTTCTGGGCCTCCCCATATAAATTCAATCTGTCTGATTTCAAAACCAAGGGAAGGAAATATTCTTGCCCAAAACACGTAATGACACTCTCACAGCTCATTGAGAGACGATCTGCTAGATGCTTTAAGCTGAAAAGTCTACTAGAAAGAGCTGTGCCTATGAGTATCTATGATCTAAGGAGTAACTAGACACAAATAGGAGCTTGTCAATGTCTGAAGTCCTGAGGAATATTCAGAAATATAATAATCTATGCCAAAAAAAGTTGTGGAAAAGAAAATAACTCTTATTTAGTACTTTCTTGTGCAGGGGACCTGATCAGAGTCCTCAAAAATCTTAATGTAATAACTGCCTTGCACTCTTCTTTCTGCCATTGCGTTGATTTTTTTCCATGTGTCACTCCTCACTGCAGGTTTTAGGTGCCTGAAAACAGTTCTACTCAGTTAGTGAGAGCATGGTGTTAGCAATGCCAAGGCTGTGGGTTTGATCCTCATATGGGTCATTCACTTAAGAGTTGGACTCAATGATTCTTGTGGGTGCCTTCCAACCCAGAATATTCTGTGATTCTGTGAAAACTTCTCCCAGAGCATCTCCCATCTTCCTGTCTCCATCCCCCTGCCAGAGGTGATTATCCACCCCATTTGGAGACCTCAGCTTTGACCAGCAGGAGTCTTGCAGGGCAGCCCAAACAATGGGGACTTATGGACAGGGATAGTCTGGGGTGGAAGCTACTTGCCCTCTTTGGAAAAAGTCTTTAATGGTAACTGATCACTTTGGAAAAGGTGTTAAAATGGTGACATAGGATATAAAAGTCTCCTGACAAGAAAGTGAAGAGCATCTGTGTGTATTCTTGAAGAAGGATTTAACAATATATTCTATACTAGTGGGGGTTTTGCTTGCATAAGCAGATATGCAAATCAGGACCAAGTGCTCACATAAATCAAAAATACAAACTATTTCACTACATCATTAAAAGTGAAACAGCCATTTATTAACAGACTAAATTGCAATCATCAGCTTTTGAGCATTATTTTAAGAAGTTTCATAATTCAGAAACTTCTTATTAAGTCATGGGAATTCCGTCAAAATGGAAAAGTAAAATGGAAAAAAATTTCTTTTTTGTCCTAAATAAGACCTATTTTTGGTCATCTGAATCTGTTTTGGCAGTTTTAAATTGGAAAAGCTTTGGTTTTTTAATTGTTTCCATTTCATTTCCAGTTTTTATTACACCTCTAGCTGGACTGAATTTTATTTGTGTGTACTAAACACTTTCAAAATACCACCTTGGGATGCAAATGTCCTTTTCTATTCTCTGTATGGTCTTCTGTATCCTAAACTTTGTGGAGGTAGTCTTATGATTTAATAGGTTTAAAGAAAGTGTATGCACCTGGTTGTATGCAATAAGGGGATGTTTGAATGGTATTGATGATACAAACTCAGAAGGTAAGTGATAACGTGCATTAGAGCATTATATTCTCCACCGATTGGCTGTGTTTTATTTCACCTGCAAACAAGTAAACACAGCAGGAGATGCATCTTGCCCAGCTCCTGACCTGACCACCTTGCCAGGCTTAGCTTGCCAAGCATACAGTACTCCTGCACTGACTTTGCTGCTCACAGGCTGTCAGAACTGACATGGCATCTCTGAAAGGAGAGCTTATTTGAAACCCAGGGGCCCCTCCTAGCCTACTTGTCCTGCAGAAAAGATGCTCTTGGGAAAAAGAGTTACCTCTTTTCACAGTTCCCTGCATCCCTATCCTCGGAGCTGAAGTCACTGAGAAAAGGCAAACTCGGCATTTCCTGCAGACTCAGAACCACAGGGCGCCAGTGAGCACTTCTGTCCTACACCGTGGGGTTGGGTTGCAAGAGGCTGAGCTGTAATTGCCTCATGAATAGAGGTGAATATACTAGGTCAGACGTGTGAAGAACCTACTGGAGCCTTCATTTCAAGGTTGATCCAAGCTTGTTGGAAAATATTTTCTCTGTTCAAAATATGCCACTTTAAAAATAAAAATAACCACAAAATAAAGTAAAAGAAAAAAATAATAAATACATAAATAATGATAAAAAACCTGTCCAGTTCAAGCAAATGTGAATGGCAATGTGACTTTACCTGCCACAATTTTAAGTGTTGCACTTTATCCCTGAAGTGTTCATATGAAACCCTTATCTGGCTTCCCCTGTTGTTTCAGTGATGATAAGGACACTGAAGCCAGGGAATTCAGGTCTGATTCTTGCATCACATTTAACTACTCCCATGGGGCGTTAAAACTGCAGAATAGTATAAAATGTCTACAAGGCAGTGGAGGTTCCTGAATTTCTCCTAATTCTACTTTTAGAGGTGTAACCTCTGCATGGCTGTGACTTCAAAGGCACTTTAGGTGATAAAAAATTAAAGTTCTTGAAGTATCAGAAATTCTGTTTTCTGAAAGGAGAAGACTCTAAAAGCCCTGATGCTACCAATGAAACAATTTGGACTTAATGCCTAGTTTTATGCCTGTGCACACCAATGCAGATTAATCTTTGCACTTCCTTTCCCAGTGCCACTCGCATTGCTTTTCATCCAGCATCCTACAGGCTTGGTTTCTGGGGTCACACAACAGGAGACGAGTTTTCTCCTGCTGCAATGAAACACCGAAGGCACCTCTCAGCCATGCCAGATGACTTGTTGTGCCTGGAATTTACCTGGCCTCTGACCAGATGGACCTGTACACTCATTCCTGCCTTGTGTCCAGAGGGACAGTATTGGGAATTCAAGGGATTTGCATGTACCCTCTTTTCATCCCTCTGTCACTTGAGGCAGTCATCCTGACCTGCTTGCTTAGAGAACACCTAATGTGGCACAAATCTGACCATTTGCTAACCTTCACCTAGGTGGAGATTAATCCTCTCTGAACCAAAGCATACATAATAGGAGTATAACTCATATTCATTCTTGAATTAACTCCCTTAAAAAGGAGGAAAGTCCTGTTCTGCCTGTTGAAAGTAGGATGATGTGCAGCTGGAGCACCCTGGAGGTAGCCACCTTCAGTCCCCATTTCCCCTTCAGAAGGCAAGGGTGAAGCCTCCCCACCTGGCAGGATGCACACCCCACCACCCTCTGCTCAGAAGGTGAAGGAGCAAGGTCATATTCTTGCCAGAAGCAAAACTTTTACCCAATCACTTCTTAACAGGGACTCACAACCACTAAGTGCCATCCAAGTCTTACTATATCTGAAGTCAGTTAACGCCTTACATGCTCACAAGCTGTGTGAAATGGCCCACATTGTTGCTGCTTTTGGATTGGAATGGAAGTCTGCTGTGTCTCAATGCTCAGCAATCAAATTAGTACATAAAATTTCCTCCCCCCAAAAAGCACTTACAAATTATTTTTTTTTTTGTAGCAGTAGTTTTTAAAGGAGATTAAAGACTGAACTTAAGCTCTCTGGCACTAGACTGCATTCAAGAATGTAGCATAAAACAGAACTGAGTTTGTGGTGTTACATCCATCTCAGCTTCTGATGTTTTAAAACAAATACACCATGTCTAGCTTCAGAACAACTCTTTAAAGTCTTATATAGCCCATTTTCAGGCACTGCTCCTGTCGTCTTCCATGAACTTTAGGATTTTGGCTTTCTCTTGCATGTCACATGTCCCCAGATGAAACATAGGTTTCTAGACTGTTGTGTTCTATATCCTATTTGAGGGGGAGGAGACTATTTTTGTAAGAGAAAGAAACAGAAGTAAAGGTAGAAAGGAGAGCAAAGCATTAATCTAGGATTTACTGTCACAATAAGTAAGCAGTGTTATTTTAGGAAGCTCTTCAGACACAGGATTCCCTTAGTCTGTTAATTCATTGAAAATAAACCATCAGCCAACCCCTCTCTCAGTGTGACGGTCACACTGGGCAATCCTCTTCTCTGCACACACATGGGAGCAGTGACCCTGACCTGCAACGAGAGCCATCCCAATGTTTGGGGCCATAACCAGGTATAAATGACTCACTAATCCTTTAATATTTCCGTTCACAATGAGGCTCAAGTCTAAATGACAATGACATGATCCTTTTTCAAAATGAAAGGGATGAGTCCTTCTTGTCTGCTCCTCACCACCTTTATTGCTGTTGTTCTTATATTCTAAATAAGATGGTGACTGTGGCTAGCAAAGCAAGGAATAGTAACTCCTTAATTTGTTCCAGACGTGTCTGATGAGACAATACCTCTCACCAAATGGTCTTGCATCTGTAATAATTAGTGTCAGTATATTGATTGGCTGAGGCAGCTGGAGTCGGGTCAGACTTCTACTGCACATGGAAAATCTGACTGCAAAGTTTGCAGGGGAGCTGGGCTGGACTCTGCAGGGTACAGTCAGAGCTGAGTTATGTATGGAAATGCAGCATTGTCCCCCCATCCCATGCAGGGGGTGTGTGGCTGACATCCGCTTGCTATGAGAGAATGGGAATATGCTAGTTCAGCTGCATTGCTAAGGAAAATAAAACAGATGAAGGAATGGCATAGGTCTTGTAAATGTCGATGCTGAAAGAGTCTATCTGAGCTGCCTGACCACAGTCCCCCATAAACAACAGAATGAATGCAGGGAAAAGAGATACTAATAAAAATGACTGGACAGATGAAATCAAAGAGACTCAGACTGGGATTTAACCATGTTACCAAAGCAACCTGCAGCCTGTAAACATCTGAAAACAAATTTACATAGGGTTCATGTTGACTTCTGCCAATCTGTCAGGAAACCCTGGAGGAGGAGAGCCTATCTGGAGGAGCCCAGCAGGGTGGCAGGCACCATCTTCCCTGGCAGCAATCCACAGGGGGGGTCTCCTCCAGGACTGCTAGGGGATGTGCTGATTCAAGGACTCCCCTCAGCCCTTTTCTGCCCCATCAGTGGGGTTGCTGTGGGGCAGAAATCTCAGAAAAGATCTAATAGCACCATAGTACTACTGCTGTGAACAGTGACTATGTCTTTACTGTATGAAGGTGAGATTAACTCTATGTCTCTATCCTGTTATTAGTGCATGTGACACCAGACCTGAAGCATACTACAGCAATGTGTTAAGACTCCCTGAGTAATTCACTGAGTGACTCAAACATAGCTAGTGTATATTCAGTGCATTTCAGAAGGGAGATTCGTTCCTTTGGAGGTTCAGCTGTTGCCATTTTTAGTTTTTGACGTAAGAATTCAAGGGCAGTCTGTCATCAGATCGTGAAGACAGTCTCCTTATGCATTATAGGTAAAGAGTGGTTGAGGTTTTCCTTTTTAAATGTAATTGGTTTTATTACTGTAAGATTAACATGTTCCTGTTTGTCAGATCGGAGTTTTAGGGTATGTTTATACAAAGTCACACTACCACCAGTAATACGACATCGCCTCAATAAATACTGTTGCTTTGTCAACTCAGTATGAGTTTATAGGGCTTGCGACTTGGAGGTTCTTCAGCAGTTCTATCTTCTAGCCATGTTAACACTGCTTGAAAGATCTAAAATACTTCAATGTAGACCAAAGCGCACGTACCAGCTGAGATCTTGCTGGACATCACTGAGTTTAGTTAGCGTTCAGATGCAGAATTAGAGATATTTGACATTACAAAATATTTCAAAGTATTCATTTATAATAGAAGTAAGGAAACATAAAATAATAAAATTGATAAGGAATAACACATTTCCTTTGGAACCTATATTTATACAGCAATTTTTTATGTGAAGTCTAACCCAAGACTGCAGAATGCTGTGACTTAACAAGTAAGAATTGCAACTACTTCCCACAAGTCACCTATGCAGTGAAAAGAAGCAGACCTTTAACAGCATGTCAGAGTACAGTGAGTTTGAATCTAAACTACAATGTCTCTGAAATTGTGGGGAAATACAGACAATAGAAACTAAGAACCTTAAATAAACTTTGGCCAGGAAATGGGACTAACTCACTCACACAAATGATATTGTCTTCTTCTCACTTTTCCTACAAAAGATTAAAATCTAGTGGCTTACAAGACATTGTCTAGTTTTAATTGTCATGATACACTCTTATTGATCAGAGAAATTGGTATTTGAAAGGACTGTTCAACACAGGGAAAAAAAAAAGCAAAAAGTACTCATTTCTATTGTGCCCATGTCTACTGTCTCAAGATCATTCCTACCCCCACTTGATGCAATGGCAAAAGCAACTCTGATGACAATATTGTAATGTTGAGCCCTGAGGTTCCACTTCCCATATTATTCTGCTGTTGGGAGAAGGGGCTACTAGAATGCTTCAGGGATGTGCACAAGCTACACGTGACTATGGGAAACACCAAGGTGACTGTGCCACAAATCTTCTTTCAAAAACCATGAATGGCCTGGAAATATATCTTACATAAACTTCAAAGCTGTTTCCAATACAGGACTCTCTTTCCATACACCTGTGAATATTGGCTTAAATCTTCCAAGCAGATATCCATATGGCTTAAATATCCAAGGAGATATTTATGGATGTTAATTCAACAGTTGGATGGCTAATACAATGTTTTAGTCTCTGACAGAGTCCATGTCAATGCTGAAAACAGCAACCTGAAAACTCGTTATCTTGATGCCCATCTCTGAATCAATGAAGTGATCCAATTCATTTGTTTTGAGCAGCTTGGCCACTGAGCTGTGAAGCTCTGACTCCAGCATATGATGCATGTGAGATGTCTTAACTGGAAATCTTTTTAATGTGCCAGCCCATATGCAAGTGAATTCACCTTGCAATACATTCACTTTTAAATTAAAACAATTGTGTTCAGGTAGAAGGAATTGCTATCTCCTTATAATGGATAACTGAACAAATGAAGAAATCATAAAACTGTATACAGCATTTTCTTTAAGATATTTAACAGAATAATTGAAACCCAATTATTTGGATGTGTATTCTCAGCTAAATTGTTCTTTTAACATTGAAGTCTTTATAGACAGAGACACTAAGACCATTTAAGGCAGGAAAACTGCTAATCTTAGATTTATTAGCCCAGTTAGATTACCAGAGAGGAAATGGCTCATCTTTGCTTGTAAGGCTCTAAAATAGGCCAGACCTGATGTAACTAGTGCTTAAAAATAAAGCTGTACATTGATAGCAGATAAATCAGGTTATTGCTAAGAAAGGGGGAACCCCTGGGGCACATTCTGTACCTGGCATGATAGAGGGATTCTCTACACACAGACTGAAAAGGAAACTCCTATGGGCACAGCTTGACTGCTGAAAACCAAGCAATTTAAGAGCAAGAACTAGCTAAATAAAAATTGCATCAATGATAGACTATTTCTGTGCAGCATTTTGTAAGGGGAATTACCCTGAAATAGACCATTTCTTTGCATATTTGCTGCAGAAAGGTTGTTTGCTATCACACACCTGTCTCCCAAGGCATCATCCCCATTACCAGAAAAGTCAGCTATTCACGTCATGTTCCCTCACATAATTTTTAATCTATGATGTAGTTATGCCAAATATTTAATTACAGATTTCAATACAAAAACAATTAGCAAGCTGCCTATATGTAAACCATAATTATGAAGCAGCTTAGTAGTAGAAGAATGACTAATAAACAACATTTTGTTGAAATTATATTTAGATACTTTTGTGATATGTTTTAAACTGCTGCTTTATTTTTGACTCACCAGTCTTGGTTAAAAGCAAACAAAATCCTCCCAAATCTCTTATTTTGGGTTGTAAGTCTTCTTGCTTAGCAAATGCCAGTGTGTCACTTTGCAAAACGGTGACGTCACAACACACATTGCTTGTGGCAATGGCATCACATGCCTACACCATAACATTGAATATAAAGGTTTAGTGAGCAGGGAAATAGTTCAAAATGTAATTGCAGGTTCCAGGATGTGGACTTGCCTGGGTAAAATCAGGCTGACCCTATGAAAGCTGATGCTTCAGCCAAAGAACTTATTTGTAGCAGGATCCTTCATAAAACCAGAACCAGATAAACAGGAAATACTCTCTAGGTCATCTAAATAATAAGCATCCTCACCAGATTTCTATTTGTGTAGAAGTTGTCTTGTAATTATTGATTTATGATTATGGAGTTTAGGTGAGAGGTAAGAACCTCGCTGTCTGACAACTGAGAGGTAAGAGTTTGCTGACTAAAATGAGGAAGGAGGGATTGAGCTGCTGGAGGATGGGATAGAAGGAGGAACAAGCAGGCAAGTGCTGAGGGAGTGGCAGCTGGGGTGCAGGACCTATGAGCTGTGCATGCCTGTGGCTTCTTACATCACTGAAACGGTGCAGCAAAAAAACAGGAAAGGAATTCAGCTCTGCGTCAATTACTTTATTTCTGGTAGCATCTCAGACAACTGTCCCCTTGGAAGCAATTTCAAAAAACATTTACAGCAATATCTTTAAGCAATTACAAAGACCAACTTAGAAAGGAGTTAGCAGATACTCAAAAATCTTCAAAAAATCAGAGGTATGAAATGCTGGCTATCTTAATTTCTGCCTCCAGAAATCAGCTTCTCCAGTCACTGCATATCTGTCCAGTCTGCCAACTGTCCAACCCCCCTTTTCATATACATTTTAGCCAAGGGATAGGAAAGATATATATCAGTTCCCTTCACATCTAAAGCAAGAAAATTTCACCTCACTCAGAATTATTCAACGGCATCCATACAACCAGCGAGACTAGACACTGATAGAGGCTGGATGCTATGCTCCAGGCCTCCCCCATGCTTCTGTCCTTCCACGCCTACCTCCTTCTCTCCCACTCCCAAAACTCAAGTATCCCCAGGAAATATGAGAAATGTTCTCCAACAAGGTGGTGAAATACATAAGATCATCACTCTGCCTTTATCTTCATAGGCTTGTGGATATAAAACCTGGTTAGGGTGGACCAAGGTGATCTTTGCATATATCTTACATAGTTTTCCACAAGTAATACCTAGTCTCCTAGCTGCCATTATAATATGGATTTCTAGAGAAGCTATGGACAAAGTCTGCTCTTATGGACCGATATTGATGCTGTAAAATAAGAAACTGCCAGCTCCTTTCATTCTCAGATGCTCTTTTTTCATCACCTTCACAGAAGGGAGCTGTTCAAAACTGAATGTAGGTAACACTAAGCAGGTGCGGGCAGAAGAGTCATTTGTATGTCAAATGCTCATGTAGGTAAGACTTCCTGCATTTGTATGGTGTTCTTGGGTGAAGTCTTTGCTACAGCAGAAAACAGCCATTTCTTTGGCAAAGGTATGCTTGAACAGAGTAGTGGGTCATTTTATTGCCATAACATTATTTTTGCTTCAGTGCTTTAAATAATCTGAAAGTCTGCTAGGAATTAAAAATAAATACCAAAAATTATCCTGCACACAACTGGTTAGGTATGTGTCCAAGCCTGGGTAGTAGAGTTAAGTAAGCTTCATTTTGTTTAGAAGCGAGATCAAACATCCTGGAAAAAGGCAGCCTGTATTTGCTTTGTGGAACAGGGCTCCTTTCACAGTTCAAACGAAGTCTCACTGAAATCCTAGGAACCATCACATTTGGTTTAATTGGGCTCTGTGTCAGGGTAAATTGGCATAATTTTCTAACAAGAGACCTAACTCACTTAGAAATCCCTCCTAAGTTTACTGTGGAGAGGATAAGTCATAGTCTGGATGTGTCCTATAGAATAAATCAGCCTTTCCACCTTCAGATCTAAATACAAAGCTGATTTCTCTTGATTTGCTATTCCATAAAGAGTTATAGAAATACAAACCAAAAACAAAGACTCCTAAGGAGAAAAAAAGATTAGTTTTTGAAAACTCTTAGCTCATAGGAAAGATAAATGAACTAGTGTAATAAACAGTGTCAGGCTGCTAGGTAGGTAGATAATCTGACAGGAAACATTTGCGGTTCAAATCTGTGTATCCAAATTCCAGTGAAAAAAACAGTACAATCCGAGGACTATGACAGTCTGAGTACTGTCAACAGAGAGAGTACACTCAGTTGAGAACACTGAAAACGAGGGACTAGGAAAAGCTGCACACCTTAATGTTTAATGGAGAGCGATCTGCTGTCTAATCACTAATTTTGGGAAAGCCTGCAACTTCTTCAGGAAAAGAGGAGTACCAAAATAGTGCCAGAAGCTGCTTCCACTGATATTAATGGCAAGACATCTAATCATTTCAGTGACAAAAAGGATTGGGCCCTTAGGTGAAAGTATGAAAACATATCTACATGCTAATGAATCAGCAGCAGCAGGAGAGAAGCCTGTTGTGTGAAAACAGCTAATTTTAGATGCAAGTCCATAAGAGATTCTGCATCTATGTTTGCAAAAAGACAGACAAGACATGAAAAACAAGCCTTTTAGCCAAGGAAAATTGGTATTAATTCAGTTCCCCAGCTTGGGCACCTGTGCAAATAATATCATCCCAAGTCAATTAAAACAGAGAACTCCATAGCCAACAGGTTAATATTGATTAACACCTGACTGCTTCACAGGGTAAGAAGAATAGATTTGGAAGATTTGCAAAATGAAATTATGTCACCTAAAAAGCCATTTCATACTCAATACTTCTACAAGAACATTCTAGATTTGAATAACTTTTCTCAAAAGTGGAACATGTGACTATTCCTGTGAGGTTAGAACAAAGTTTTGATTTGGTAAATCTAAATGTTCCATGAATGTAATTTTTAAACAACTTTGCTTCTAACCATTGTAAAAATACTAAGTATTTTTGTTGTAAACCAATCTAATTTTTTTAACTAGAAAAATATTTTGACACAAGTGGGTAGCTGAGTAGTTTAAAAACATTCTTGTAATGCTTTTCCAAAGTAGAAATTTAATTAAATCAACTGATGCACATGAGATTTCAGTATCAACTCTTTTTTTAATGTTCAGTAAAAGACTTCTCATCAGATCAACCCTGCTACAATAAATCCTACAACAATAAGTTTTGACAAAGATCTGAGAAAATTGATTACATCACATGGAGACCTCACTGAAGTGGATTGCATCACTCAAGATGTTCCTGGTGGTATTTGTCTCTTCTTTGGAAGTGGAAACATGTAAGAAAGTCAGACTTTTTTTTCCTTTTCTCCCTCTTTTTTTTTTTTTTAAGGACAGCAAGTTTCCTTACCCAGTAGCTTTTAGTCTACGGCAAACATGCTTCATTTCTGTTTGTATTCAGCTCTGGTGGTTCCACTTTCAGAGGGAAATGTACACCGTGTGTTGATCAATGATACAAAAAAAATCCAGGATTTAAAAAAATAGCCAAGAGGCCTGTTCTTATCCTACTGCTAGGAAGACTAGGGATTTGTAGGACCAGAATAGTTTCTATCTTATATTAAGGTCTGTAACTAGATTGACAGGAGTTAAAGTAATCAGAACCCCTTAGATACTTTTAGCATCAGGCACATATATATCACCTACCTAGCCTCAGACTGACCTCAGTTTAAGGTTAACTTGAAGTTTATTACTAGTTGATTTAAAAGAAAACCAAACCCAAAGCATGAGGTAACTGCCAACAGCTGAGCAGGGCAACAGCCTGTCATACAGACAGCCACCTCAAGCCATTCCTCAGCTGCTCAAAGCAGCCTATTCACAGTCTGGTAAAACACAGATGGTTTTTATTTACAGCTTGCCAGCTTCATCCAGACCAGCAGCTAATTGAGACTATACTATTTTCATACTTGATCTTTGCTGAGCTATAAATGATGATCACCGAAAAAGTATTTTCCCTCATACACTTAAGCAGTGAAACTTATACTTGCACTCCTGAAACTTCCGAGCAGTCACTGACAAGTGCCAAAAGCTCATTAAGGATTATGGACCACTGAATCATGAAATGATTTTTGAGTGACCTAGGAAAACATTTTATGTAAGAGACTTTGTGGATCGAAGAGGAAGGATGTAAACAATCCTTTTAAGCGCAGGTTTGGAACTAGGTGTAGGACATTAGGCTTAAAGTTTGGAAACTGTGCTCCTTTCATTTTGTTCCAATCCCAGCTTTGTTGAGTGAGTCAGAGAAATGCTGGCAAGCAACAGTGTGAGAGGCTACCTCACAGGAGATAAGGAAACACTGAATACCTCTATCAACTTGGTTTCATCACTACTTAGAAATTGCAGTGCAGGAGCCTACCCCAGCTTTTCCATGTGCTGACTTCTTTCAGGACTCTGCTGTTAATTAGGTATGCAGAGCAGGATAGAAGAGAAAATTTATATAAGGTTCTGGATATGGAGATTGAGAAACTTGAATTTGGTCTGCAGGAGAAAGGGAAGAAAAATAGGAGTGAGAAATTACTGTGCTAGAAAGATTGCTATGTAGAGCCACATAAGACTGCCAGTGGAAAAATAAAAAGAAAAAACATGCTTAAAGTAAAATAGGCATGGAAGCAACCCAGTATAGGAGGACAGAATTATTTTGCTTCATATAAAGAGAGTTTTGGTGGCAAGAATCATTACCATTGGCTATCTAGATGAGTAAAACTCTGTTGTCCATTCTATTTACTTACTTATTATTCATGTTGTTAACCATCAACTAGGTGTGGAGATCTACTGTACAAGGCATAGTGTAGATGAGGAGAAGAAGACAGTCTCACCCTCAATTGCTTACAGTCAAAACAAATAAGACAGCCAAAAACTAGGGAAAGGTGATGAAGTGCAGAGATCCACTTCAGCAAATGCTATGGTACCCCTGGTTGCACTGGGGGCAGGGAGAGTGATAAGTGAAAGAAAAAGACAAAGAAAAGTATAGAGAGAAAGAAAGGCAGGCAAGAGGGGGGAGAGTGGAATCATCAGAGGCAAGTCCAAGACAGACTAGCGATGAAGAGCCTTGGATGAGACAGGCATCACAGCAAACAGTTGCTTGGCACCAACTAGTCAAAACTATAGAAAAATATTATCAGTGCCCACGAGGCTCATCTCACATTAATGAGATGGCACAAGTGACCAGTTATGTCCATAAAGGCCACACATTTGGAAAGGCCCAGACTTACTGACAGATATAATTTTTCACGTAAACGTTTCTAAATATGGAAAGAACTGGAAACATTTCTGTCTGTGTATCTTAGTCTCCAAAAAAAGGGGGATTGGATCAGGCAAAATTGCATTGAAATCCCTGGCAAATTCATGAAATCATTTAAGCAATGGGAAAAATTGAGGAATGTGCTTATTTAAATTGGAAATTTTTCAACAAATATTACCTGGATTTATTTTTAAATTAATTAGATTAACCTGTACCTTCATTTTATTGGGTCTCACATGATTTTTTTAAATACTGACTAAGCCTGAAAAGTCACTATGTGGTGTCCTGTATGCAATATGAGCATAATGCTATTTGCCAGCAAAGGAAAGAATGCAATGAAAAGTTTGTGGTTGTGCTAAGCAAAGCAATCAAAATTTATCATTAATGCTACATCTTAACAAATATTTTATAGAATACTTTGCCATTCAGTTTATTTCTTTTTTTAAGGTGATCTAGACAAAGGTACACCTGATTAGTTGATCCAGAAACTTCTGCTTGTTCATCACCAGCTATGCTTACTTACCCTGATCTCAAAACAAAATTTAACTTACTTTTAGCTTTTCAGACACTAGACCTTTTCATTCAAACACTGGAGGAAACAGAACTGGTTATATGTTATTCTGCAGGTTAGCTAGTTCAAGATGAAAGGAAAAGGAGCTCTGGAGTTCAGCTCTTCCTGTGGAAATTAACTTTCCAGAAACATTTTTGCATGGAGAATGAGAAGATTCTATGAAACATCTCAGCAGTCCTCTATTTCCATGGTCTCACACAGGCAAAGGGGCAGCCTTTAAGAAGCCATTTCCAGATTTGGTGTAGTTTAACCGTGAAAGACAATACCCTAATTTGCACCCAGGAATAAATCAAAACAGAGCATAGCACAGACTGCATCCTTTAAGAAAGCCTGGCCAGCAAGCCAGCAACAACATGCCACTCCAGCTGTAAGTAATCCTAACCCATAGCCAAACTATGCAGGGCCTAAACTGTTCTCTGCACTTGGCACGGCAAATAAGCAATCTAGTAGGCAAAGAATTTACATACTAAATTTAGATGTGTTGCTGCAATGTGAACAACCAACATGGTCATTACGGGCTAAGGGAGTATGAAAATCACAGTCTTCATCTCAAAAGGTAACTCCTTGAGTCTGATGCAGGTAATATTTTATTGATGTTTCTATTAATTTTAAAGGTATTGCTGAATAAACTTGGGCCTCATCACACGAGAAACAAGCTTTACTGGGAGGTGGAAAGAGAGGGGGACAATACCTCTGTGAGTAAGACTTCAAGACTCCTTTCACTAGGAATGGATTAGGGATAGGAAGAAGAGGTCCCCCATGCTCAGGTGAAGGATACAGTCATTGTGACATTATGCCTGAACAAGCACAAGAGGCACTTAAAGTTGCAGTCAGGAGTGGTACAGAAGGTCTTTCAGGCCAGTACAAGGAGTGTGAATGTGATATGTAGTTCATTAGGAAACCAATGAAGGGAAGAGAGGCTTGAATAAAAATCATTCTTTTTTTTTTTTGGCAAACCAAGAGGGAACAATGAAGAAGACCATAGAGGAAACCACTGCAGTAATCATTTAACCATTTATGCATTCCTGCTCCATATCCAGAGTGGGTTCCTTGCACAGTTTAATCAGGGAGGCTCCATGGCAAACACCTCTCTCCAAACATGAGACTGGGGAAGAAACTTGGCTCTTGCTGTGTTTGCCACACAGAAACAGCAAACAGAAGAAAAAAAACCTGTTTTGACTTACTGTGAGAATTTTAATAGATTTTGCCAATATTCTTTCTATGAGAGAAGTCCAATGAAGTGATAAAAAGAGACTGATGCTGTGCAAGTTCCAAACACACCTCCCTCATGACTTTTCATAATTGCTGACTGAGGTGTATACATAAGTCTTTTCATAGAATCATAGAATCAGCTGGGTTGGAAGGGACCTCCGAGATCATCAAGTCCAACCCTTGATCCACTACCGCTGCAGTTGCTAGACCATGGCGCTGAGTGCCACATCCAGTCTCATCTTAAAAACCTCCAGGGACAGAGAATCCACCACTTCCCTGGGCAGCCCATTCCAATGTCTGATTACCCTCTCTGTAAAGAAATTCTTTCTATTATCTAACGTAAACCTCCCCTATCACAACTTAAGACCATGCCCTCTTGTCTTGCCCATAGTTGCCTGCACACACTTCTGTCCATCCACTTTAAAAGTACTGAAGTCTTTAGATCAGTGTAAAATGCAGGTGAAGGTGAAAAATGATAGGAGAAAATGAACAAATTATACAGATTCATTCCATGACTCTGTTCATGTTTTGTAGTTTCAGAAGCTCAACTTAAATAAAATGTTAGTTTAGTGACTTCACAGTTGTGTAGTATAATGTAGCTGTACTCAACTATCAGTCACACACAGTGAGAAAAGGAGTGTTTACTTATTCCAAAAAATAAAACTAGTTCTCTGGAGAGAACTGTGAATCACACTCACAAAAATATTTGGTGGGGTTTCCACAAATTCATAAATCATTCAACATAAAGAATAAGCAACTAAGAAGCTAAGAAGTCTTTTTCAAAGCAAACAAGCATCTTCAGCTTTTTTTTGCCAGTCCTCAGAAACAGTCATTGTGAGTTAACTGCCATAGCTGGAGTTTTATGTTTTTCAGATAATGTCTCTTCTACCTTGCTGCTATCTATAAATTTATTTCACTGTTGCTTTAGGATAATACTATGTCTATCTTCTGACAGGGCAACAGTCCAGGGTTGCAAGAGTTGACCTGAGCAAGGTATCTACAAATTCTTTCATCTGCATCTGATTCCATTGTTTTTACTCACTTTGGAATTAATGGTGAGGAACAGATAGTTCCAGTACCTGATTCCCCTCAATCATACCTAAAATTCTAAAAGAGGCCAGGTGCATTGTGTCAGAAAGGGAAGGGAAGGTTTGGGAAG
>NW_020897691.1:24070236-24070398 GCF_003984885.1 Neopelma chrysocephalum
GGGAAGGGAAGGTTTGGGAAGGTTTGGGAAGGTTTGGGAAGGGAAGGTTTGGGAAGGGAAGGTTTGGGAAGGGAAGGGAAGGTTTGGGAAGGTTTGGGAAGGTTTGGGAAGGTTTGGGAAGGGAAGGGAAGGGAAGGGAAGGGAAGGGAAGGGAAGGGAAGG
>NW_020897691.1:24070408-24093415 GCF_003984885.1 Neopelma chrysocephalum
GAAGGGAAGGGAAGGGAAGGGAAGGGAAGGGAAGGGAAGGGAAGGGAGAATAGTTCAGAGACAAGAGAGTACAATAGTTAAAACACTAGGTATTTAAAATTTTGATACAAGACAGAGGAACCATGCTCTTAAAAAAAGCGATTTTCTTCCATGTTTTAGAAGCAGAAATATTTTGTCCCTGACTCTGTGTTGCTATTCTTTTTTCTTTTCTTTTCTCTGTTATTACTCTACAGCATTAAAAATTGGACTTCTTCCTTTTTTTGCCAGGAGAACAAGTTTTAGTATTTCAAAACAGAGATGAAAAGGTATCCAAAGGCAAAAATCTGGAATAAACAGAAGTTCTAATGATATAACTGGGCTCAGTAGAAGAATCACATGATCTAGAGAACATCTAATGACAATCAAAACTGCATCTGCAGCTTTTTATTCATATATCTGCTAGGCTGAGAGAGAAAACACAATTAGTGCAGAATCTGAGCCCCATGAAAAACAAAAGGAATTTTTTCCATTGCCTTTTGTGAAAATTGGATTAGACTCTTTGTGCTTATAACAAAACATCCAGTTTATTAGAATATCAGCTAGCAAAAAGAAATACAACGGGAACATATGTACATTTGGTAAAACTGAAAGGTCCTTCCCCTTTCATTTCAGCTTCTGGGTCTTCATTCCAAATAATGTTATTTACAGGCATCATAATTGTCCAGGCAACCACCATGTTGCAAGCATTGGCCACGATATAAAAGTCTCAGAGGACAGAAGAAAGGGTAAAGAAGACAATCTGAGTGAATGACAAACCTGTTCATTTATCAGGAACCAAAGGAAACATTTCTCTGAGCATGTACACATTGGATTTTGTGTATATGTAACCAACTATCTTAATACAGTTGGTATATACAAGGTCATGACAGTATTAAATATGAAGTGCTATGGTACCACACCCAGGTGATATCCCTGGCATGTAAAGGTCTGGACATAATCTACTGCTTATCAGAGCTCTGAGCAAGGCTTGACGCTTATCTGAAGGAGGGAGTGGGGACATGCACTCCTGTGACCCCATGAAAGCCAGATTTGCCACCCCCAGGCAGTGTTACTTGGAGAAGAGCTACCAATTCTGTTGTCCCTAGACCTTTCTGGTAAATCTATGCATTTTGTCATTCTAGCCAAGATAGAAAATGAAGTTCCAGACTGCTTTTCTCAAACCTGAGCGTTGTTATCCTGTGACAAACAGCATTTTTGCAAAACTCCATTTGCAGTCAAATAGGTTGTGTAGTAACATGGCAATGTGCATTTTCCAGGTTATCTCAGCAAAGGAAAGTATGGGATGCAGTTCTTTAAAGCTTGGAAATGGGGTTGAACATACAAAATCTCCAAATCAGGAAGTGCATCACTGTGGTATACTAAAGTACTGCCCAATAATCTGCAAGCAGGGTTGTTGCAGTGTGGTGGTGGTGCTGTGAAATTTTGTAAACATTAACGAATGTAACAATATTCCAGTAAAGTTTTCATTTTGTAAGTGAATTTTAAGATTTTGGAAGGGAATGTCCTGCTCTATGATCACAGACCTTTCCAAAAGGACATCTGCTGCCATATCTATTATTCAAACACAGTTTCTGCCTCCAACCTGAGTATTATAGAGCAGGTATGGAAAGAGGAGATGCTCTGATTATAGTTCTTAACTGAATCCCTTTCAGGATATGGTTCAGAATTTCATTTTAGTTCAGACTGCATCAGGATTGATTTGTATAGTGTTTTACATGGTTTTATGGTATTTGTATGGATCATTTATTCTTATTTCCAGTCTGATAAGACAAGTAGTTTTATGAGCTCTTGTCCTCAGATTAGCCAGTTGAAGTCATGTACCTTTCATGGTTTGAATAATACATGCCACTAAAGACACAGGGACAAGTTCTTAGTGTCTGAATGATTTATATTGCTGCACACCACTGGCACATTGAGATCTACAGCATACAAAATGTGAAGGTTCTGTCTTTCACATACTGGTTATTACTTAAAAACTCTGCAAGATAATCAAGGAGGTGTGAGAAATCATAAGGCTACCTTCTTGTCACATGTAACAATTACTTCTTTTTTTTTTTTTTTTTTTAAATTTGTTTCCCTGAATGGTTTATTCCTGGAACAATATCTCAGTAAGTAAACACTAGATGGAGAAGTGAGAATTGTTTGAGAGAGTTCTAGAAGTTTTTAGCTTCCCTGCATATTTTCTCCTGTTGAGAAGACACAAATCTACTGTTCTAAATCATGTCAGGTTTGCAGGAGGTTTGAAAGGCCATCTGTAGTAAATGTACTCTCTTCTATCATGCACTTTCCCTTCCAATGCTCCAAGAGGAGACATTGAATGCTTTTGAGATTTCTCCTGAATTTCTGATACTCATACCCTTCATAATTTTTCCAGATTAAATGAATATAATGTTCATTTTGACCACATGACTGGATTTCTCAAGAATTGGCAGAGTTGTATGTGCTCATCTCAATACACCTCCCTCATAAAAAATCACTGAAGTAGCTTTAGGGGTAGCCCTGTGCCATAAGCAGATAATTTATTT
Source organism: Neopelma chrysocephalum (assembly GCF_003984885.1). Classification (NCBI taxonomy): domain Eukaryota; kingdom Metazoa; phylum Chordata; class Aves; order Passeriformes; family Pipridae; genus Neopelma; species Neopelma chrysocephalum. The sequence continues at coordinate 24,072,973 of NW_020897691.1, forward strand.
GAAAGCCCACCTTCCAATTTCATGCTGAAGCCCAGATTCTCAAGAGCTATGATGAGCCTAACTTCATGAAACTGAAGATTAGGGTCTAGCTGCTTATCCTGGCAAATGTTTCTAGCCATACGCCAGAGGAGCGCAAATGGAGAAAGAGTTTCTTTTCCATTTTTAGAAATATGCATCTGAGCTGAAGAGAGAAGCACAATGAAAGTTTCTAAGGCATTCCTCTTGAGGAATACCTTAAGGATTTATCTCACTGTTATAAGACAGCCTAATGCATTTCACTGTGTTCTCAGCAAAGCATGACATTGATTCTGGCCTTGTGCACTTTGGGAGCCCATGGCTTCATTTTTTCAAGCCCAGTGATCTGTCTGTATTTCTACCTGAGGCTTCTGATGTGCTTCTGATAAGCTACAATTACAGAGGAACAGGTAAAACAAGAATTCAAGGGCATTGCTGAAATGCTGGGCTAAGCATCCCTTACTCCTCCCTTCTATCACCACCTTTGTTTTTCTGCATTAAGAACATAACAACAGCTGAGAAAAAAATTTCACAGAGCCATGCCATTTTCTGTCTACATATCTAGAACTCATAGGCTAATCTAACTGCTTTCCAATTGTATGAGAAAAAAAATCTTGTCCACCCTTACATTCAATTTCTTGTTACCACATTTGTTCCCTCCTACAGCACCTGCACAAGCATGCAGCATGCACTAAACCAGGTCCCACAGGTGATATGCACTAAAGCTAACTTGCAGAATAAAAAAAGATGTCAGTCTCTCCCTCCCCACTCTATCCTCCACATCTAGTTGTGCATAGGTCCGTAGGGATTTTGCTAGCACATAATGAGAGCTAGTAGAAGTCAATCAAAAGACAGAGGAGGATAGACAGGGAAAATGATTCTTCAAGCTGTCTGCCTATATAGCTACCCATATCAGGACCCAGGGAGGGTTCAGGTACAATGCTCTGGGGCCTCTACTTGTGCTCACCAGACCGCTACAATTCTTTTTCTTATAAAGCTAAAATGCTGCTTGGTTTCTTGATGAAGCTGTATGTATATGCCTATGTGTTGAAGTGCGTAAGTGTGTGTAGGAGACCCAGTATTTCAATAAGAAGGTAAACATTTGTGATCCCTACCTGGTGAGAAATTCATTCTAGCAGCTCAACAGGGTTGTTTGTAACATTGTCATTGCTGTAATGTGAGGGCCACTGCCAACTGCTTTGAAAGTATGTGCTTTTCTTATGAAATCTGGGATCATTGTGATAACAAATGGTACAGTGGTGCAGATCTGTAACACATGAGGGCTCTTGCCATTTCCTGCCACCAGCCTCTCCCTGCTTTGTACACGTATTCCCTGTCATACGATGCCTCAGTCTTGTGACTGCAGAGCCTTTCTTCTCCCCCACATCCACACTCAGGTTTCACCTGTCTCAGTAACCTCCACCTCCACCAGGTCATGAAGGCTGAAAAATAATGCAAGTTAAACTACAGTGGTAGTCCCAAACTAACTCACTTATATAATAATTTAAAATGGGAGCCCTGTAGAACTCAGTTAATTTGGTTTTACAAATCCCAAAGGAATACGGGGATCATCTGATTACATTTCATTGTCACATTTGGTAACTTTTCATACAAGCCCAGAGTTCAGCTGATTTCTGATAACCCCAGCCATAGTCCATGGGCAGGAAGTTCCTTCCAGAGGAAGATACCAACATCATTGTGAAAGCCTGCCTAATGAGCCCTACTTCTCAAAGGCTGAAAGCAAAGTACACCTGCGTGCAAACAGCAGGACTGAAAAACTCAGATGATGCTGACTGATTGCTTTCAGCTAAGTCATCCCAAGCAGATGTCCTGGCAGAACGTATTCTTGCCCTTCTAAACCAGCAAAGGAAACTAGAAAGAGCCTGCAGTACTGAGAGCTACAGGCAGGAATTAGCAAGAGATCAAGTGTGCCCAAAGGTATTAATTCAGTGACATGAAATTCATGCAACATTCTTCTTGCTACTCTACTGGATAGGCTGACATACCATGTGAACAGGCAGGCACCTGCTCAGACCTTCTTGTTGATATACACACATATGAGTATATACATGTATCTAAACTTTGTATTTTCTGGAAATAGAGCTCAACTAATCACTTGCACTAGGTGCTTTTCAATCAGTGTTATTATTATCTTATGTACACTGCTTACCCATTAATGCTTTTGCCATATGTTTCTGAGATTCTTCGGTATTTGGACAAATGATGTCTAAATAACAATTAAATTGGAGCTGCTTGGACAAGGGAAGATATCTTCTCCCTTGAGATGTGATGAGTCAGACAAATAGTTACTCTTATTCCTTGTTGTCAGGTGGGCTGGGGGAAAACTGAAGCGTAAGAAACTGACTACTGTAAGAAAGAGGAAACACTATTTATTCATTTTAAAAAATCAAACAATGACTAATGAAGAAAAAAAAATGTATTGGTTTCTCAGGTCTGTTTTCAAGTACAGTTTCACTGACGAACTTGGTTACAGCACAAGCCCCTTCCTATACCCTCTAAGAGCATTTAGGTCATTGCCTCATCTGAAGTGCAAGAACTTCTTTAAGGAGTTTCCACAACAATCTTGTTCTCTGATCACCATGTCAGCTACATTTACCAAACTCAAGTGGCTATAGAAACTACCCGCAGGTACTGTTGGATTCTGCATGATTAATCCATGCTACTGAGATGACCTAGGTCAGCTTGTAATCTGTACAGAATCTCACCTTGCAAGGAACAGAAGGAAAAACTAACAGTGTTTATGGCAAGAGAAATAATCCCCAGATATTGCTCTACAGCTGCCACTGCTAGCCAGGGCATTTTCTGTATAGTCTTCAGTTTATTTCCCCACAGCCAGCTCTGTAGCTTGCCCCATGTGCAGCACCACAGACTTTCACCAAACCTTATACCACCTCTCTCCCAACCCCAGGGATAGTCAACAGCCCAGCTCTGATAAATTCACCACCTTTCCACACAGCCCCACAGTCAATTTTGTCCCAGTCCCATGACTACAGCTTAACTCTCTCACCCCTGGAATACATCGTCAGCACATTTTCACTTCAATGCGTACACAACTCTCTACAGAGCTCTCCCCAAGTCCTGCCTCCTTCACAGCCCACTTGCTAGTCATGTCATTGCTAGTGCACCAGCTAAGTGCCAGGTTCTTGTGATCTGTGTATTGCTGGCACTTTTTTGATGTTCATGGTTCCTAGGTGTTTGGTTTGTGTGTTGCCAATTGAACAAGCTTCCAACAAGTGCTCTGGTACTGCTTGAACAAAACATTGAAGGACATGTCTTAGTTAGGAGGAGAAGCAATGGCATTAAAGGCAACAGAGCTATTCACACACTCATAAATAAACATTTGCGCCACTGTTTTGCCAGACTGGGAATGATTTCATTCAAAAAACAGCCTTACAGATTAAGCCCTTGGTGTCTGAATTTTTCTCCTGCTGTTTTTAGTAGAAAATGTCCTCATTTAGAAGCAGGTCTTTCCCATGCACACCACAGGGGAGAGTAATTATATGTGATAGAAGTCATGACTTCTAAGAGGAGATATAAGGTATCTGAATTCCCTGCCTTCCTTATAGACTTGTGCTTAGATCATTGCTGTTTTAATTAACTTTTAAATTTTAATTATCCTGTGGACTATAGTTCTGATTTAGTAATCTGATGAACAAAACCTAGCTTTTAAGTCAGCATAGCAAAACTATTTTTAATATAAGAGGGAGAAATTGCTCAATTTAACTACATATTTCCAAATCCCTCTAGTCTGCTTTCACCATTCGATTTCATTAAATGCCAGAGCAGCTCCCAGTGAAAGAAGTCACATGCACAAGGGTACAGGGAGATTCATGACTCTCTTGAGACTTCCTGCAGTACCTATATCATCACACTCAGTCCCTATATAGTCATGCTGACAAAAACTGACAGGTCTCACATGCTGAACATAAGACTAGCAAAGTAGATGCTGATTGTTTTGCCTTTTTCCCTTTTCCTCTCCCTTCCCTTCTCTCAAATGCCCTGTATCACAAACATGTGCAGAGCAGCACCATGCTGCTGCCATTCCTTTCACCATTTGCAGATGCTCAGTGAGTCGCAGATCAGGTTGAACAGCTGCCTACCACGTAGGAAGCTGGGATGTGTAGGAGAGGCCTCAGCACCTGGGAATTTGCCATCTGAGATAGTATATGTCCCTGGGACCTTGTGGGAGGTGCCAGTCTCTGCCAGTCACCACCTGTACCTGATGTGACATGGCTTCACCATCCATGGGGCTGACTGCTTTCACTTTGGAGATGCTCCAGGCAGGAGTAATCTTGGGCCTCTTAGGGTAGTGATACTGCTCTGATTCCACTTTCATACCAGTGTCTTCCCACTGGCAAGCAGAGTATAAAGCCAACAGAAGCAAGCTGCAGTCAAAGCTATTGTCTTCTCCTATGCCATATATATTTATTCTCTCTGCATTCATTCCTATACAGAATAAACGAAATAGAAATTGAATGTGTGTAGGAATTTAAAAACCCAGCTTGTGTTTCCAGTGAGATTCAGTGGTACTAAAATTGTAAGCATTTTGACTTATCTGCCTTAAGACCCTACAGAAAAAGCTGAAACCAAAATAAAAAAAACAAACCACCTTAGAAAGAAAAGGAAGTATTTTAAAAAGTGTGTTCTTAAATCAGTTTCTAGACCCATCTGAGAGAATAACCTACATTCAGTTGAGATATGAGTGGTAGTGGTGGATACCCCGTTGAGGTGGCAGAGGCAAAAGGCATGAGGTTACATTTGGTGCTAATACACTCACTGAAGGATAAACAGATGAAAGCAGATTTAAAGTAGAAAACTGGTGTGACTTGCTTCAAATTTGTTATGCTAGGGGTGTGCAAACCAGAACAGCTTGTGCATTCAGGAACAGAGAGGTCAAGGAAAAAGAGTTTGGCAGGTCAGAAAAACAGCCTGCTACACACACTTGAGTCTTCTGCTTGCCCTGCCCAGTACCCCTAATAGCAGCTTCTTGTGTTAACCATACCCTAAAGTATGGCCTGGCCAAGGGTTGTGACCAACATGCCTGCCCAGAGCATCTATGCCTGTATAGGCGACCTATGTACAGGACAATGTTTCCTGACATGATGCCGACAGCTAGGCAATGTTTTGCAAGCCTTCTGTTTCCAGGAGTGTTGCTCTTGGTCAAGTCTTGATGAGTTCACCAGGAGCTGGGAGTGCTCCATACTAATGCAAATTGGTCCAGTTTTGGTGGACCAATTTTAAAGTTCCACAAATCATTTTGCTGCAAAGATTCAGTCAACATAATAGAGACAAAAATTGGAGCCTGGATCCCTCTTGCACCTTTGTGCTCTGCTCCTTTATGTCTCTGCATCCAAGAGGCTAATCCGTGAGATTAGCTCGGTTAGTTAGAGCATGGTGTTAATAACACCAAGGTTGTGGGTTCGATCCCCACACTCGCCATTCACATAAGAGTTGGACTCCATGACCCTTGTGGGTCCCTTCCAACTCAGAATATTCACTGCACACTAAGATAGCCCTTCAGACTCGCCTTGTCTGTAAGAGTGAGAAACGGTGTTCCTGAGACATGATTCCCCTTGGCCCCAAGCAGATATCTGTAGTGGGGTGAGGAGGTGACAACAGCTGCTCGGATGTCTCTGAGGCAGTAGGGGCACGCGAGCTCAAACCCTTGATAAATGCTAGCCATTATCTCTCCCTGGATCGCAGTGGCAGTGCTTTTATTCAGTTGCAGAGGCTGGGCTCTTAAGATGGCCACCAGTTCCCAAGCTGGTTCATGTTCAGTACTCAGCTGCGTTCCTCCTCTCTCCCTCCCTCTCCACCACTGGCAGTCCCCACACTCTCTCCTGTCCCCACCATGGGGATGCTGGGGGCAATAGAAGTCCCTCACTAGGGCAGCTGGCACTGGCACTGCACCACACAGGTGAGGGTATCCATGTCTCTGGCTCTATCTGCACACAGGGCAGGTGGTTTGGGCAGTCTGAGGTGGGAGCCAGGCCCTCCAGCAGAGGTGTAGGGCCAACCTGGGAGGATACCCTCCTTGCCAGGGCAGCTAGTAAGGAGATCATTGATGATGGGATTGGAAAAGTCCCATGGGGCAGGCTAGACACACAACTACGCTTCTTCCCATTTGCCAGTGCGGAGCGCAGCCCTGTGGCCTTGCTGAGAGCCCAGCAGCATCTCCTGAACCCCTTGGGAAGCAGGCAAACCTCACAGCCTCGAGCTGCTGCCCATTCCCCTCGTCCTAACACTTCCTTTTAATAGTAATGTAGTGGAATTCTAGCTAAAATCACTGTGACCAGAGTCAGGGACAAACTCACGAGCAAGTAATTAAGTGATTGAGACCAGAAAACACAGCCAGAGTGGCAGCACTTCAAGAGAAGTCACTGGCAGCCCCACAAGGAGCTCTTTGTGCTCAGCCAGGCAGCACTGTCAGAAACCCCAGCACGTGCCATGCTCTCCAAAAAACAAACCTCTGCCCAGGGGTAACAACTCTGGATTTTTATGGAGTGTGGTGGTGTTTCCATGGGGGCTTCCCTTCCCCCTCCCACTTCTCTGTGTCCATCCCTCCCCATGCAGCACATGCATCCAGTTGGCACAGCAGCTTTCGTAGCCCTATCAGCCAGCCCCGGCAGCTGCTCACTGACCTCCTGGGCTGCTTGTCAACAGCACAGCTCCTCACTTGTGGTAATTTCCAGCTTTTCAGCATTGCAACATTATAAGCTGAGTCTACTAGAGAGGCTACTGATCAGTAAAAGGGGCAGCTTTTATTACATTCCTTTGTTCTTTACTCACAAAACCAACTCCTTTTCATCTTCTTGATGCATTGCTTGTCAAGTTGCTGGTCAAAGAGTGAAGGAAATGCCTACTTAGAAGTCAGGGAAGGTGACATGGCTGCCAAACATTCAGTCAATTCAACATCATAAGGAGTGCAGGCTGACTGCAAAGACATAAAGAAGTGTGGATACATCATGCCAAAAGCAATATTTCATCAGTTTGGAGTGAAATGTTAAATTGATTTAAATTATATTGAGTTAATCACTATGGAACTGCTATCCTGCCACTTATTCTCACCTTTCTTCATACTTGGTCCTAGTCCTCATCTATTGTTGCAGCACTGAATATCTCTGTTGGGGTCAGTGATTTTCCAGACAGGAATACAGCATTGCAAAGCATCTGTGCAGAGTCTGATCTGTGTGGAATCATAGAATATAAAATAGTTTTTGTTGGAAGGGACCTTAAAGATCATCTAGTTCCAACCCACTTGCCATGGGAAGGGATACCTTTCACTAGATCAGGTTGCTCAGAGCTCCTTTCAGCCTGGCCTTGAACACTTCCAGGAATGGGGCACCCATAACTTCTCTGGGTAGCCTGTTTCAGTATCTCATCACCCTCACAGTAAAGAATTTTTTCCTAATATCTGATCTGAAACTATTCTCTTTTAGTTTGAATCCATTCCCCCTTGTCTTGTCCCTACATGCCCTTGTAAAAAGTCGCTTTCTATCTTTCTTGTAGGCTTCCTTCAGGTACTGGAATGCTGCAATTAGGTCGCCCGTAAACCATCTCTTTTCCAGGCTGAACAATCCCAGTTCTCTCAGCTTTTCTTTGTAGGAGAGCTGCTCCATCTCTCTAATCATCTTGTCCCTCCTCTGGACTTGCTCCAACAGGTCAGTGTCCTTCCTGTGCTGGGAATTGCAGAGCTGGATGCAGCACTCCAGGTGGGATGTCACCAGAACAGAGTAGAGGGGCAGAATCACCTCCCCCAACCTGCTGGGCATGCTGCTTTTGATGCAACCCAGGACAGGGTTGGCTTTCTGGGCTGCAAGTGCACACTGCCAGCTCATGTCCAGCCTCTCATTCAACAACATCCCCAAGTCCTTCTCAGCGGGGTTGCTTTTGATCAGTTCATCCCCCATCCTGTATTGACACCAGGGGTTGCCATGACCCAGGTACAGCACCTTGCATTTGGTCTTGTTAAACCACATGAGATTCCCATGGGCCCATTTCTCAAGCTTTTCCAGGTCCCCCTGGATGGCATCCTGTCCTTCAAGTGTGTCAACTGCACCACCCAGCTTGGTGTCATCTGAAAATTTGTTGAGGGCGCACTCGATCCTTTCATCTATGTCATTAATGAAGATACTTAATAACACTGGTCCCACTAAGATCTCTGAGGGACACCAGTTGTCCTTATGTCCATCAGGACTCTGAGCTGCTCACCACTACCCTCTGGATAAGACTGTCCAACCACTTTCTTATCCATCTAACAGTCCATCCATCTCCCTCCAATTTAGAAAGAAGGGTGTTGTGAGGGACCATGCCAAAAGCTTTACAGAAGTCCAGATAAATGACATCCATAACCCTTCCCTTGTCCACTGATGTAGTCACTCCATCATAGAAGGCCACTAGGTTGGTCAGCTAGGCCTTGCCCTTGGTGAAGCCATGCTGGCTGTCTCAAATCACCTCTGTCCTACACATGCCTTAGCACAGCTTCTAGGAGGATCTGTTCTATGATCTTCCCAGGCACAGAGGTGACACAGACAGATCAGTAGCTCCCAGGGTCTTACTACACTTTTTAAAGATGGGTACAATATTTCCCTGGATGGGTACACATTTCCCTGAGCGCACTTTTCCTGTACTTGCTCTACTGTGAGTCAGACCTAAACAGTAAATCCCACATACCAACATATATATGACTACTGTGCCTGCAGAGATTATCTGTGCTGCATGTGTGCACTTGCAGTGATATGATCATCTGTATGGAAACATACGGATGTTCTTGACCAATATCCAGACACAGAGGTTATAATCACATAGCTCAGGAAATGTGAAAGGATCCAGAGGAAGGAATATGAGCAAATTGTACTTGGTTTAAGGCTCCTTTTCTCTACCTTAATAGTGTGTAAAGCCACTAAATACAAACAGGGCCAGCAGAAATTTCCTCATCAAATATCTTACAGAACACTGCAATCAGACACAGAGCTACTCCTGAACAATGGTTTCATACCTTAGCTGACATGTGGCACTGAGCTAATGTAAGTTATACAATTAGCCACCAAATGGTTGTCACTGAACTGATAGCTTGTACAGTGGTGGCTTTCATGGCCAATAACTGAAAATAGAATCAGACTTCACATGACGTGTATAACTGTGCACTGTTTAAAATTAACTTCTGTTACATGGTAGGATGTATTATATTTACACCACAGAAGCAAAAATCAAATGTAATTTTTGAGAAAATAAAATTACTATAATTATTTTGATTTTGTTGCCAAAAAATGTGATTTTAATTTTTTTCTTCTATGTTAAGAGTTTTTGAAATGCATAAGGGCACAGAGAAGTGCATAAAAAAACCAAAAAGAACAAACGTGTCTTTTTTAATAACTGCACTTTGACCATTGTGAATGAATAAGCTCATTAACAAGATTCTCACTCTGTAATGCTGGACATGGAAGTTAATTATCACTTTACAACCTCTTAAATATATCTGTAATATTCAGACAGCCAGGATACAGCGATCTCTATGTATGATAGCACATTGCATGATCCTCTGCCATGTCTTTCCACATGTTGATCAAAGGGTGCCCTGGAACTATATTTCATCCACATGTACCCTCCATCCTTACCCACTCTTTCCAAGAACAACAACAACAGAGAGCTCCACATGGCTATATTAACAGTGAGAAAGTGATGACTGGTTACATGAGTCTGGACTTGCTCAGGCTCACAGCTGGCCAAACAAACCTCCCTGCGTGCTGTAGCCCGCTCTTCTATTGATGAATCACAAGCAGAAATCAAAGCATTCAAAAGCAACAAACTAGTTTCTACTAGCCTCCATTTCAACCTGTTCTTTTAAGGGGAATAAGTTGGAGTTGGTAAAGTAGCTTGCTTCTCCTTTCATTAACTCTGGCCGGTATCAGGTGATTTGTTCATGGCTTCAGGGCTGACAAGCTTTTCCATTTCTGCTGGAACAGCACTCTGCATATATTTTCTGCTTCAGCAGTCACAGAACTTGCTGGCTGATTTGAACCAAATTTGATAACCCTTGGATGTATTGTTCCTGCAAAGTTCCTGCAAAGGGTCATAAGAACAGAAGCTATTTGGGGGGGTCTATAAGCGAGGCTCAGAACCTTCCAAAACTGTGGATATGAGCTGCAGAAAGGAAGAGAAAGTCAGACAAAAGCAATGAGTATAAAACATCAAATCAGATTTCTTACAGAGCTATATTTCTTGGCTGATTTAATAGACAAATACAAAGATTTTTTTGTTCCCCCTCCTTGCACCTTTTCACCTTTCAACTCCTCTCCAGAATAATGTTCTAGCCGTAAAAACCTTAGAGGGTTTTATTCTTGTCTTGAATTTGATTCAAATCAATGAGTAGGTTCAAAAGCTAAGGGAAAACAGAGCTACATATACAGACAGCTCACTTAGATGTGTCCAATTAAAAAAAAATCTAAAAATGTGACTGAAAGAAGCATGCCAATAATTCTTGGTTTACATCAACGACCCCTTTTTCCCTTTTGCTCACAGAATTACTTCATTTGTGACAAAAGATTTTGTAAAAACCCAGGTACTTCTTGTAGGCAACTTACAGAATCATATACCAACAGTTAGTTTTAGGTTTCTTCTTCTGGCATAGCCTTTCTTTGTTTCTTTCTCATGTAGCAGCAAATTTCTGAAAACTTTAAAACTTCAGGTTCATGAAAGAACTACCATGCACAAGCTCATACAGTGCAGGGGGGAGCCCTGCATGCCACAGAGTGGATAAAAGCAGGAGGGAAACCAAACTGGTGGGGCACTGTGACAACCGGACTAAAACTCCTATATGCCAAATCTCCTTACTGACAGGTATCTGACTACTTTCATTTAGTATTCCTAGGCTTTAATTTACATTAGAAAGGATATGTCGGTGCTCTTCCTTCAAACACACTGAGTGAACATTACACTTTCTACCCTGATTGATCTTGGCTGTTTATCTGCTTGTAACCGTCCTTTTAACTAGTGCTCAAAGGTGTGCCAGAAGCAAAGATTTCTTCCTCTGAAGTTTAAATTCCCCCAGGCAGAGAAAGGTCAATTAAACCTGTGTCAACTGACCACAACTCAGTTGGGTTTTTTAACCCTTTACCATGGATGTAAAGACTTTCTTCTTCTCCAGCTATGTTTTAAAAGCGACTGTCATTGCATTTTGAATGCACTGAGCTCGATTTGGAATATTCTTGGAACAGAAGCTAGATTAAGTTTAATTAAGGCGAGATGAGCAGAAAGAGTCCCATTTTCTTGATCCTGATGGGAAACAGAAATGAGACAGGCTTTAAGTTGCTCATTGCTGTCAGCCTGGGGGACTTGCACAAGGAGTTTGGCATTGTCAGGATGGGCCAGTGACTGAAAAGGACTTTGTGTGACTTTGTTTGAAAAATTTAACTTGGGTGGTGATATTCTCTTATTGGTCTGAGAGAATCGTTTGAATTCCTGCATGTCCCAAAGACTACAGTTATACTAGGTATTGGTTATACTAAGTGTTCCAGCTCTTTGGAGAAAAAGCTCTGTACCAGGTACAAAGAGGAGACAACCAAGTATCTGCACCCTGAAGACACCTGGGCTAGTGAGGAATTCCAGCCTGCAAACTGCAATCCTTGCTGAAGATAAAGGAAAAAAAAAACCTCTCAAGACCCTGCTAGACTATCTTTTGGAGTAAAACACTTTTCTTACCCTAAATCTGGCCATTGCTGTGAACCTGAGCACCAGAGGAAGATACACAAAGCATAAAGCTGACACTATATAGTGCCTCCTGCCCATGTCATGGTCCTATTTCCAAGTGGTGACCAAGGTCTAACACTTCAGAAAGTAGTAGGTGGGTAGTGAAGTAATCAAGATGTATCTTAGAGGCAGAGAGAAGGAATTCTTTCATAGCCTAAAGGCAATCATGTGAGGTACTCACCACTGATTGCAGGCTGTGATTTGGAGTTTCTCCCACTGAAGGACATTTATCAGTGATTGGATCTTGTCACGCCTTTGTCAGTAAAAGTTTGAAAGCTCTCTATTCTCGGATACTCACAGATGGGCCCTGTGCTAACACTTGGGCAAAACACTCAAATCACCTCAGGCTTCTTTTTGATTCAGTAAACTGAATAAATTGTGGGACTTATGTCTTATCTCCCACAGTCTGCTTGGCATCCCACAAGCTAGTTTTGTGGATCCCCTTTGAAACCTCTCTAGTATCTCCTTAGCCTCCCTTAACAGCAGGGACCAGAAATGCAAGCCAACATCTAGCAGTGGCTAACTAATGCCATTCGCTCACATTTCTACTTCTGCTTTCTAAATAACTATTAAATACTTCTAACAGAGCACTTAAAGCACTTATTAAAGGTAGCAGCAACAGGGTTCCAGAGCGTAAACCTCCACTGCACTCACAATTACTCACCCAGGATTCAGGAGGTGTGTTTGGCACAGGCCTTTTGGGTAACCTTAAGAAATTAATTTGACCTTCCAGTGTTGCCGTCATTCTTATCTCACCTCCATTTCTGTAGGACATGTACAATGCTTGTACTGCTCTGTTTCCACCTGGTTTATCTGCAGGCACATCTGCACAGACAGTAGCTCTGCCTGCTCTCTGAGTCAGACAAGTGAAAACCTTCTCCAGGCGGGAAGCTGTTTAGACGTGTTACTGAGGACTGTGCTTATGCTCATTTTTCCTGCTTCCCCATGAAGAAAAAAGGCAAGTCAAGGAGTTGAATTCACTGTTGTGGGTCAAGTGTAAAAATCACCAGTGCTTTCCAGAACATTGTGGGACGCAGAGTGTTGAAGCTGAAGCAGTCTCAAGTCTCACATTTTCCCTGCCCAGCATCTAATTCTCCCCTACTTGTGCTCAGCCCACTTTCCTCCTTCAGCCCTCCCCAGCCCTTCTGGACAGCTGCATGAAGATTGCATTACAGCAGATGGAAATCTCCAAACGAAATGGGCTGGAGGAGGCCCTCCCCTGCCACTAATCCCACACTAGGGTAGAGAGCATTTCACTTTCTCTGGAGCCAGGAACCTGCTGTCCCCATGTTGCCACAGGGGACTGCTGTCATGACTCAGCAGCAAGGTGCTTTGTGATGATATGGAGATTCCTCTGGAGATGCAGCCATCAAGTTAGGTATCTCCTGTGTGCCCAGCTGCCCGAAGAGCTCTACTGAAAGTCGCAGCCACTGTGAAACACCAAACCTCTCATATGCTGTTCCTTTCCCTGCAATTGCAAGTTTTTACCTTTAAGTGAGTTTAGGATGAAGTACTATATACAGTCAGTCTTCAAAATTACTATTAAATGCATGATGCACTGGCAATGTTGTGGATATTTTACAGCTGGGTAATAAAATTATCTGTAGATGGAAAGTTCTAAATCTTCCTTGTTCCTAAAGCCTTTGTCCTTACAAATAATAAATAATAACATTGTGAGCTACAAGCCTCCTTTTTCCCCCATCACCATTAATGGTAGAACAGCACTAAATTTATATCTGTAACTTTACTAATGTTGAAATGATAGCTAAGCTTCCCGACACACCTGACTCAAAATAGCCATAGGAGATTCACAATATTCTTTCAAAGTATGGGCATATCCAAGCATTTTTACTGCACAGAAGGAGGAATCATGTAATGCTTCCTATGGCTTGCTGTGACTTTCCTACACTCTTGCTGTGTAGGCTTCTGAGCCTGTGGTAGCATTACAGCAGGGTTGCATCCCTACAGCCGAGGGAATGACAATTAAAATGGTAAACTGACAAAGAAGCCTGTAAAGTAGTAAAATTCTAGGGAGAAGATTTTGGTATTGTTCCTGAAGCATGGCCTAAACTCATTTATTCCTTGGTTTACCAATTCAACCATTTATTTGTAAGGTTTAAGCCTGTGATTTTCTTGTTTAATTCCTCTGAGCAGTCAGCCACCAAGCAGTCTCTGTGATGCTTGTGGTTGCAAATATATGTCTAGACATAATTTAGATTAATTCTCCATAATGAAGCTGTCAGTTTGAATATATTACAATACAAGTGCATAATGTGCAGTTGAAATGAGAACTTTAAACAGGCTTTGCTTTGACCTACCTTGTCTGTCCTAATACACTGCAATTATTCTAGTTGGAAAAGAGGCAGGGAACATGTTTCTTCCTCAGTTAGGAGGGCAAGTGTTTACAGAGTTGTGTGGAGTTTAATGAGCTTAGAATATATATATTCAGGGGCTGATCCTACCCTGTTACATGGCTTCCTCTTTAACAACTACCAAACCTCTTTGATTATTCTTTCTGAAAGGGTTATTGGGAAAAAGCAGTGAATATCTTTTTGGCACTCATCTCCAAGACAAGTCATCTTGAGATAAGTCATCTTTTTGTGCAGGTGTGACAGTCTGAGATAATCAAGCTTACGATTCCCTTTAGCAGTTTTTTCACCTCTTAAGACTCATTCATGGGTGCTTGGCTTGAAAACAGCATGCAGTGAGTGACTGTTTTAAAAGGCATCATATCACATTATGTTTAAATGTAACTGAGTATGACACAGAGAAGTCTCTGTGTAACCCTTGTTACTGAACTGGTCTGACTGTGTGTCTCTGAAATTCTTACTCTTTCTGTTATTATTTAACAAAAATAAGATCACACAAGGGCAGCAATTTACTTTGCATCAGCTTGAACAAGAGCCAGGCTCGGACCTCCATGTGAGAAAAAATATAATCTATAAAGTATTTTAGAATACAGTTTAATGAATTTTTAATGCTTGTGTCAAGCTTATTGTTACAGAACATGAGAAGGTACTGTAGCATATTAAGTATGGACAGTTCCCATCTGAAGATAATTTTATTGCTATAGAGCTAGAGACTGTATTCAATCCTTCCACATGTGCAAGACACATTTATGACTGAGCAGAAGAGACAATGACAGCTCTTTGTACTATGAGAAAATGGGAGTTTCTAGAACTTGCTGCCCCAGGCAATTGGTCTCATGGCAAACAATGTCCACAACCAAGGCTCATGGTCCAAGAGGTCCCCTTGTACATCTTGAAAGCTGTAAAAGAAGAAAACAGATGGTAAGAAAAGCATAGTCACCTTCATTTGGGGTGGAAAGTCAGACCTTTTTATGACAAGAACTCTCCAGAAAAGCACTCCTGGGAATGGAGGGCAGGGAATGGGCTGACTGCTCTTTACTCCTACTTAAGAGTAGAGCTTAAGGGTATAAACTCCATATACATTCCGTGTCAGTGTCTGGGTTTGAAAAGGGAAATGTCTGATTTATATAGCCATTTTAACCCATAGCTATAACAAATCTGCCTGAATGTTCGATAGTTTATAAACTCACAAAATGATTTAGGTTTATCAGACTAATTGACTGATATCTGCACATAGATGTGTTTATACGTATGTGTGTGTGTATCTATACTGACTCTGCTCTATAATACGATCTGATTCTCTGGGCTTTCACAGGATATCTTGACTTCCCTCTTCTGTCACCTCAGTTGATGGAATATGTGACTGCTTGGCAGTTCCCAGAACTGTGTCCATCTCAACTTACAACTTAAGAACTGATAATTTGAAAGAGAGATACAAACAGTGATTAAGTGAAACTTCAGCCTTCTCTTGTCCATGGTACACATCACGTCCTAGAGTAAAAATAAGTTTCAATACCATCTACCTACCTTGGATATGGACAAATTTTACTGTGTCAGAGAGGATGAATTTGAGGTACATAAAGAGTCAGATGACAAGCTTCAGGCCACACCGGATTTCTGTGCTAGATATAGTCAAATAATCTAGGACTTATGAATCTGGTCTTATATATACTTTGACCAAAGTCCTTCAATGTCCCTATATTATCCTCCTTAAAAGCATATGATTTAAAAGGTGTGAAGGTTAAAGACAGAACAAGTCTAACCTGCACCAAAAGGGCTGCTCACAAATTATCTCTCTTGGAAAGAGCAATGAATTCTGTTCCAAATTCATTCTGATGGCATGAAATCACTACCGGCTTTTCAGGTAGAATCTAAATAAGCAGTGCATGCCAACCCTGCAGTACTGCAAACAGACTTTTCACGTGCCTGCCTACGTAAAACCCTGCAGGTAAAAGAGTTTCTTTACCTAGAACATTTTGTAAACCATTAATCTAACTTATCCTTGCATGAGAGGTTAGTCTTACAAATGCTTTAGTCTTTCCCTCAACTTCCAACAATGAACAAACCACCCTATTAACTAGCTGCTTTCAGGTACTTGAAAAGCATAGACCCCTTTGACATTTTAGTCGAACAAAAATACTGCCTAGTGTTTGTTCAGTTGTTTTCAACTTTTCCCTCCAAGTATTTCAGTAGTTATTGAACAACACTATGACATGACTACATTAGAAATTCTAATGGAAATCAAAGAGCTATTTTATTATGTGTTATACTGTACATAAGGTGCAGGCTTGGTCTACTCAGATTACCACAGAGACATTTGGTTATATATTTTTGGTCTGGTTTTTTGAGATATAGAGCACTTTCACAGTCTAAATAATTCAGAATACTCTGGAGCAGTCTAAATCCTGTAGATCACTTCAGAGAAATTATTTCGGGTAAATACATTTTAACATGAAATGTCATAAAAGCCTTCTGTGGTTCAAAATGAGAAATAGGGAATTTATTGGGGATGCTTACTAACAGGAGGAGGTACAGGGATCCATGGGGTCCAGGGAGTGATCTGTTTGTCAACTAATGCATTTTGCAAATGCGCAACCCTCTAATCAAATTCAAATTTGTAGACAAAAAAAAAGAGGTGGAAAAATTTCATTAAAACAATTTAGTTTTTTTTTTTAGTCATCTATTCTTTTTAAGTTCTCAAACACCTGGCAAGCACTATCAGAAGTAAAATTTTCACACAATTTCTTTTCTAGACATTTCCTTCACCAAGCCAGTTTTACAATCAAATGAAATATGTCTTATAAAGTCTGGTCCTTCTTACAGCTATGCAATTACTGAACATCAAGCTCAAAGATATTTACAAGAACAACAGCCCTTGCCCAATTTTCCACAGCTGTTTCTACCGTTCTCTCCTCTCATAAGACACTTGACAGAATAATTACCAAGCATGATAATATATCAGATTGATATTGAGACGTCGCTTTTACATCTCTTGGCATGCCAACTCAATAGAAGACACTGGGAAGCAGCAGTGGCAGCTGGAAGGCATCTCCCATAGATAAGAGTTTGCCCTGGGACACTCAGAGAGTTAAAAACCTCATGATGATCTTTCCATACTATCACAGGCAGTTAATCTTATTTGAAGGAACACATTTTGCCTGTAGACATCATAGCCTCGGGGTGTTAGCGGGAGAAGGGTGCACAGAGCAGAACAGGAGTGGCCAAGGGGTACAAGGGAAATGGCTGGGAAAGAGGGAGAGAGCTGCCAGCTGTCTCCCAGGCAGGGGCCCAGGCCACATGTGACATCCTCATCCAGGTAAGGAAAGGAACGCATGACTTTGCCCACACATACTTCTCCGCTCCTCACCCCGCCTCTGCACATTGCAAATGAAGCCATTCCCCTAGCTGGATTGCTGGGGAAGCAGTTGTCAAAATGCCCAGGGGCTTCAGTGAGAACAGGATTTCACTAGTATTTTTCAAAGAAGAGAGATATAGTCTGCTACAGGGTACCAATGTTGATGCCTCCTGGTAATGTTTGAAAGCCCCCCCATCATGCCCTGCAACTTTTCTTCTACTGATACAAGAACCATGTACGCTTCGATGCCTGCAAAATACATCCAAGTGTTACAGAGAGATTTCATTCTCTTGAAGGTGATTATGAAGTACTTGCTAATTATAGGAACTGCATTAAAGTGTTCCCAAAGAATATATCAGCCTAAGGGCAGACAGAGATATTCCCAAGAAATAACATATTAGGCTACTGGGCTTTTTTTCTGCTTGTTGGGCCTCCTCCAGCAATATGCATTTACTTTAAAATTATTTATCTGGATGCATTTGAATTAATTATTTTCACTGTTCTTCTATCACAGGGAATTATGGTGCATAATTGTAACTCAAACTGTGCTGTCTGGTTGGAGGTGGTCAGACAAGATGCAGATTTTATTCCCTGAGTGAAGAATGCAAGTATTTCCATAGCAAAGTATTCATGTTTAAAGTCTCCTCGTGTGTGGGTGTTTATAATTCCAGATTACTTTAGAGCAAATATTTGTGTCTATGAAATTCATTTGCAAAAGATCTGACAGGATGTGTGCAGAAAATAAAGGTCAAAACCATAAAAATATACCAAAAAGAGTAAGAGTAAAGTCCTTGAAGGATGGTGTGTGAGTGTTGGCATGTACGTGTTACAGGTATGGGCCATTTTGAAAAAATAACTGTACCTGTGTGGATGCCAATGTGCAGTTCAAAAAATACATGCATTGTAGGTTGCTACTTCCATAGCCCAGAGAGTGAGTGTGTGTGTGTATGTGTGTGTGCGCGCACGTGCACACGTGCATGGAGAAGATGGAGAGGAAAAATAAGGGGGAGAGTGGGAGGAAGATAGGTACAGAGCCAGAATCCTGTTTTTTCTTTCCTCCCATCAAGATGATTATAGTGTCCTTAGAAATGAGAGGGTTCTACTAAAGATTTTCACTTCAAAGAAAAGCTTTCGGTGAGACCTCATCCTCTCCTTCTTTCATTAGTAGGCAGAAAAGTCTTTAACATAATTAATAATCTAGCATAGAAAAGCAGAAGAGTGTACTTCCCCCCCAAGTCAAGCAAAACATTTCACAAGCATGTGACTGTCTGAAGTTAAAGAAGAAAATGAAGCAGTAAGACTTTTAGAGGACTATGAATACAAACATGAAAGTATTAATGCAAGTCAGAGCTGCTTCTGACTATTTGGGGGTAACCTTTAATATAAGACTCTTGTGGTAGTTTCATTTCTGGTGTCAGTGTCCTATTTTTTCTACCAAATTTGAGTTGGATTTTTTTTTTTTAATCTGCAATTTAATTCCCCAAATAGAGTGGCTGTGTGTGTGAGAGGGAAAATCTCTCTTACTTTCCTGTGTGTAGATGTTGACAATGACTCCATGTGTTTCATCAACCCCTAAAAGCTCCTAGCCATCTGCTGAATGTGCCTGCAGCTTTGGCACAAAGTCTGCAGTTGCAGGTGTGACTAAGGCAGATCTCAGGCTGCCTATCTGTCTGATCTGGGTTGAATCTATCCTGTACCCTCCGTGTGTAGTGAGGAAGATGAACATTGAAAAGAAACAAAAAAATCCCTGAGCTCAAGCTTATAAAATCACATCCAGCAGCTCACTTCTACAGTGCTTATGAAGGATTGAGTCCTATTTCAAATTAAATTAATCCATGTTGAATAATATTATCATTATTTTAAATATCCTACTCATTTAGGGCCAAGTCATAACCTAAAAGGTTCATTTGGTTCAAAACATCAGACCCTAAAGAATTTCCAGGTCATTTAAAATCATAGAAGAATTTGGGTTGGAAGGGACCTTTAAAGGTCATCTATTTCCAACTCCCCTGGATGTGCAGGGACATCTTCAAATAGACCAGGTTGCTCAAATCCCTGTCCAGCCTGGCCTTGAAACAGGGATGGAGGATCCACAACTTCCCTGGACAACCTATTCCACTATCTCATAGTGAAGAATTTCTTCCCACTATCTAATCTAAACTTACCCTGCTTCAGTTTAAAGCCATTCCCCCTAGTCCTATCACTACATGCCCTTGTGAAAAGTCCCTCTCCAGCCTTCCTGGAGGAACCAAAAGACCACAATTAGGTCAGCTCGGAGCCTTCTCTTCTTCAGGCTGAATAACCACAACTTTCTCAGCCTTTCTTCATAGGAGAGGTACTCCATCCCTCTAATCATCTTCATGGCCTTCCTCTAGTCCTGCTTCAACAAGTCCATGTTCTTCCTATGTTGGGGATCCCAGAGATGGATGCAGTACTCCAGGTGGAATCTCACAGGAGTGGAGTAGAGGAGCAGAATCACCTCCCTCGACCTGCTGACCACACTGCTTTGGATGCAGCTCAGGATATTGATTGTATTTCTGGGCTGCAATTGCACATTGTCGGGTCATGTCCAGCTTTTCATCCACCAATACTCCAAGTCCTTTTCAGCAGGGCTACTCTTGATCTCTTCACTCCCCAGACTGTACTGTTATCAGGGATTGCTCTGGCCCATTTGCAGGACCCTGCACTTGACTTTGTTGAACCTTCTGAGGTTCACACAGGCCCACTTCTTAAGAATCTTATGTGAGAAATTCCACTGGTCAAGTTTTATTAATTTCTCCACTTACTCTGTTCTTCCAATGGATTTTTGGGCAGCTTTCTTTTCAGCACTGAATGTTTTACGATCCTTAGATTTAATTACCTGCATTTCTGTGTAATACACCTATATTTTCTTCTTCTTCTTCTTCTTCTTCTTCTTCTTCTTCTTCTTCTTCTT
>NW_020897691.1:24093425-24108972 GCF_003984885.1 Neopelma chrysocephalum
TCTTCTTCTTCTTCTTCTTCTTCTTCTTCTTCTTCTTCTTCTTCTTCGAAAGATTCAGCTAGCACAAAGGGTGCAGGTCCATTTACTGCCACAGCCAAAAGCACAAATCAGACACTGATGCTGACACCATGAAGGATTCTCTACGCCTGGGAAACCATCATTCAGCTAGTTTGCATTACAAAAGAGTCAAAGATATTTAATGGACAAATATGGGCAGAGAGAAGTTAGGTCTAAGGCACTACTAACCTGTGTCAAATATTAAATCAGCTGTTTAATGTTACATGGCAAGTCTCCTGGCATAAAACAGTGTAAATATGAAGATACTTTCCCTGGTACTCAATATCATCCCTGTGATTGCCAAAATACATAGGAACTGTATAAATTTTATGTGCCAGAAAAACAGAATAAGGAATGGCATGCTAATAGACTGCCTGTGGTAAGCTAACAGATCTACAGAATAAATTTTTATGAACATATTACATAATTTTTACAAAGTCATGCGTCTTGTAAACATGCTTTAACTCCTAACCTATACTGCCCCACCTTTTGCAGCACTTTTGTCAATCACTTCACAAGTATAAGCTACATAATTTTTCATTTTATCTCTTTCCTACTTAGTATGTTCAAATGCTACTGGAACGGAACAATAGTAATTTATATCTGTTTTAGTTTAAATGCAAAGTTATAAGCACTGAAAAAAGCAAAAAAAATCCTGTGAATTCGACACACTCACTGTTACTTAAGAAGGCCTTTACTGCTGTCCTTTTTAGAACGGCTGGGACCAATTCATCACTGGATGGGTGTAACCCAAAACTGTGTATTCTATAGCCTTCCATGCCATTTCCCAAAAACTGTTGTCAGTAGAGGCCTGTGAGGTGGGAAGATGTTCCTGTACCCTTTTATGGGATTCCCCGCTCTGATACTCTTTTATGGAGGAAGGACTGAGCATCCTCATGCCCTTTTATGGAATTCCCTGCTCTGAGGGAGGGACTGAGCACTCCCGCCTGAACTGGAGAATATATAAACTGGGAGTTTTCGGAACCTTTTCCACCACTCGTGGGATCCAGAGGAAGACTGCAGACCACCGCTCTCAACTAGACTGCAGACCACCGCTCCCAACCAGACTGAGACCACCACCCTCAACTGGACTGCAATCACCACTTTTGACCAGACTGCAACAGCTCTCCCACCAGCAGGTTCATCCCCTCTCCCTTTACTTTGGACTCGGGGGGGGCCAAGGAACACCACTTTTGTTCATACCCCAGGGTGCTGGGTTATACATTTGGGTTTTGCGGGTTAAAACCAACTGTCTGTCTGTATAATTGTACTAATTGCATTATTTTAATAAATTGTTATTCTGACTTATAAATCTCTCTTTTGAATTGAGTTCATTTCCCCTGCTGGTTAACTTTTAAACCAGCACAACTGCACTTGCAGTTTGCATAATTATGCAACTTTATGTTGTAAGTGCATAAACAAAAAAAATTTTCTTTCATTTCACTGTGGTTCATAAGAATTCCTCAGTGTCAATGATACCAGGAGTGAGCTTTTCCATAGGCCAGCTGTTGAAGATTCTACCACTTAAATCTGACTCAATATTAGTAGTCATTGCAGTATGTTTACAATATAGTAATATAGCAATTCTGATGTAGACTAGAAGAGGTAAATTAGACCTCTGCTTATTCAACAGTTCTTTATTTTAATAAAGTACACACATTTAACAGCTCCCAAAATATTCCTTAAGGATGAATGAAATAAAATTAAAAAAATATAAAGCATCCTAGTTCTTCTGAAGTCATACAGGACTCATAGAAAACTCATATTTAATTTCAGGTCAGCAAATTGAATAGTGGGTCTGGCAGAGTAAAGAAAGGATTACTTTGAAAAACATTCCGTATCAAAAGTAGTTTCATTTGAAATGAATCAATTTCTGCATCACTGAAATGTCCTGTTTCACTTGTTATCTTTCGGTAGCTTTGCCAAAAACAGGGAAAAAATTTAAAGGTATGATGTAGAAATCAAAAAAGAAAATGCAGTAAAAGAGGAGAAGTAAAATACAAGCAAGCCTATTTTTTAATCTGTATTTTTTATTTCACCCAGTGGTAAATAAAGACAACATAAAATGGGAGCAGGAGAGGTTCTTTCCTGCCAAAATAACTTAATACAACATAATCCCTAAAATGAGGACTTTTTAAAGTTTCAACAAAATCCCTCTGAAAATGTAACCCTACCCCAAAACTGTCAAAAAGCCAAACATATGAAAGACAGAGAAGCCACTGGAAGAGGGTAAGACTCTTTCCTGGCTGGAGCAGCCCTCTGTTTGGAGGGTGATCCCAGTCCCTGCTCCTTCATATGTCTGCCTCCTGTCTCACTCCCAGAAGCACTGTCACCTGGATCATTACTTTCTGGGCAATGGTGAGGTGCGGGGATCCTGGAGTTCAGGTGATGGTTGGTCTGAGGTCAGCATGCAGCATGGAGGCAGCAAGCACCTTAAGCACATCTACACTTGGTTTTTTCTGTTGCTCAGTAGTCTGAGTAATCGCTCTCACTAAGCTCCTTTATTTGCTCTTATAAGTGTGATCTTCTCAGGATTCAGCTCATAATTGCTTGCATTGAATTTCCATAAAGCTGGGCAATGATCAAGACTTCATTTTTCATGTAGCTCCAGGGGGAGTGTCTAAAACTGACGTTGAAGCTAAGTACGCTGGATTAAAAAGAAACAGCCATACGTAATAAATCCTGAGTCACATTGTTGTAACATCAGAAGAATGCTCTGAAAACAAGAAATCTTTTCTGAACTCTGAAGAGTTTTATGGCTCAGTATTTATTATCACAAAGTGGAATTTTCATGCATAATGACAGGAAGCAGTCAAACTTCAGAATATTTCACCCAACAGCATATAGAATTTGGATTCCATTAAACATAACACAGCATAACATAATTTCTGTTCTGGATGAAGCCTGAGCAGGTGCTGATATTTTCTGCTATTGCTTTTGTGATCCTTATGGCTCCTACTTGTCCTGACATCTAAATCTGTATCAGATGGAAAACTCCTATTTAATTTTGAGGTTCATCTGGCTTTCTTTGATCCAAAATTTGAATGCACAGTCCTGAAGTTGGTGTAATAGGGTTTAACCTTCGACCACTGAGCACCATCTGATGCTAGATGGTTATCTAGCATTAACCTGAGTTATACCAAATCTTCTCACCTCTTGGCTCTGTATCTCAGAGGAGGCAATAAGGAGAAAAGGCCAAATCAATCTGTGTCAAAATTCAGGGGTAGGAGGTAGGTGGCAACTTCCAGTCAAAACCCACCCTCTCTGCTTGGACATCTTTCAGATGGGCATTCTTGGGTAGTGATGGATGTGCATGCTAAGCCTCTAACAGCTCCTGTTCTGCTACATGCTTGATATAATTTTCTAATGTTTAACACAATCTCAAGGTCATGGCAAAACTTGTGTAGAAGAGGCATCTGTGCTGAGCACAAACTGAGTGTAAGGGTGCAAAATCCCACCTCCCATAATAGCAAGCTGGCTGGCTGGAGGTGAGCTGCTGTATACACTAAGGTCACAAAACTGAAGACATCTGTCTTTGGATTTAGTTGTAAATGTGTTGCTGCTGACTGAGCTGCTAAATTACTGCTGTCTTTAACTCTGTCATGAAGATGCCATTGTAACTGTGTGTTCTCCTTTACACTCAGTTCCATACCATGAAGATATTCCATTAAGATAAACATCAATGTATTTTGGTTTTATTTTTTGCCTGATTTCCCAGCTAGTGGGACAGGGAATATTAAAGACAGCAATTATGGAGATGAATAAAGCATTAGAATATTTTTGGCCACAAACTGGATGCTTGTAATCTGAAGGAAGCTGTTGTGGTGCTTCCTGATAGGAAACAGTATTCTGAAAGTGTGAGTCTTTTTAGACAGAACCATTCCTCTTCTGAGAAATTAAGTTGAGAATACAGTGCATTAGGAATCACGGTGATATTCAGGACAGTTCAGGATCTCTCTACAGGCTATCAGGTAAACATCCCAGATAATGAACTCGATTGTTGTTCTTCTAATGACAGATAGGCAACTGTTTGATTTCCTTCTTGTATATGCTACACAATCTATGGGTTGTAGTTGAGTGATTTCTTTTTTATTTCTCAGAAAATTGAAGCAGGATAGGGAGTTACTGGTTTTGGTTTATCCTGAATGCTGCCAGCCAGAGTCTGAGCACCTACATTAACTTGGACATGAACATCCCCCACAACTACGCATCATCCCATGTCCTCCCTGCCCTTCACTTGTCCATCTGCACTCAGAAGAGATGGAGTTCACCTCTTACTGATTTTTCTACAGCTTTTACAGTGCCAAGAGAGCATTCCTCTCCCTCGGTACTGCCTTGCAGGAAGATTAGGAAGTGTGGGGGAGTATTTAAACCTAAATTCTATGTAGCCCCAATTTAAGCCTGCTCAGATCCTGCAGAAAACTCAATCAGATTTGCATATTTTAAGTCTGAGGTTTCCAACATGGGTTACAGAAACTGAGTCCTTAGTCCAAGTCAGAGTTAAGTTAATTCAACTAAGTAGGATCAGTAGGATCTGACAGTGACTTACAGGGTGACCCTTATTGGTTATTGGTAGGGTGAAAGATTGACGATTTAAAGCCTTTGTTAATTTCCTTGTTAGCTGCCTGAGAGGGTCAGGGTTTGCCTTAGAAGCATTATCATGTGACATTGTGACCTCTCAGCTGTCCTGTTGAACATGCATAGGAGTCTTACTGCATCAATAAGTGGTAGATAGGTATCAGTATGTTAATGATTGCTGTCTCCGCATGTCCATCTGCTCTGACCCAAGCCACACACCAAAATGAATGACAATGAATGACATGGTGCCTGCACAGATTTAGTGACTGTCCTTGGAGCAGTAGTTAGCTGAGTCCCCCTCTAGATAGAGTTATATTACAGGGTTGGTAGAATAATTGTCAATAGTTTCAATGTGTCACTGGTCCAGAGGCACCAGCTATTTGCATCTAGTGTCTGGTTCTCTTCTATTTGCGAGGACCTTTGCATCTGCTACTGGTGAAAGGGGTACAAGTGCTCCTTGTAGACCTTGGGTAGGTCTACATGCCATACAGGGAAATTGCTTTGTCTGCACTTTGAATAAACCAAATACGGAACAGTCATATTCTCATGGAGCTCAAAGCCAAGATGTAGCACAGGATAACAGTGCTGGTTCAGAGCCTTCAGACATCTGCACATCCTTAAAGTGGTTGTGTCTTGCTTCAACACACAGCACAGGTGTTGCCTCACTCTTGACCAAAAGTCTTAGTCACTTTGGGAACAGACTGCTCTTGTGCTCACTACAAAATCCTGCAAAACTGTAGCTGATAAAGCAGACAATTGTCCCTGAATGGAGTCGTAGTAGTATGTTGAACTGGTGCTTTGGTGCTTAGGTGAGGTTGATGATAAAGGTCTGTGTGAAGGTCAAAGTTTTGCTTTTATCATGTAGCCCCTGCACTGATGTCAGAGCTGTTACTTAAGAGGTAGTTTCCCTTTGGCTATGACAACACCATAGTCTTGACTAAAGATTTCCAATTAAGCAGTGAGTCACCAAGAAGCTACCTGCAAGGGCATTATTTTTAAAATTCTGTCTGAATATGACCAAGTCCAGATTTGCTGTTCTGCTAAACGTGATATGAATTTTAACATTTCTCTTAGCATGTGAGAGAGCAGAGTTCAAAAGGTAGTATATTAAATGCTTTTATGTAGGAAATTCAGTCAATTACTAGTGGTTCCAAATTAATTTATTCAAGATCAAAGGAACTGCATATAAAAAATTATGGAACCAGCAATGGAAGCGTATAACAGAAAATCAAAGGATTTGCACATGAAATACACACTGATGGATCAACTGTCTATTGCTGGATGATAAAGAAAGGCCTAACAAAACACAACAGCTATTTTTATTATGTAATATGGTCTAGGGGAAAAAAAAGGTGCAAAATGTTAACAATTTTAAAGTTACATCTGTATGAAAAGACATACTAAAATATATATGCCCCCAAAGAAAGACTTTGGAAGTTTGGACAGGTTTTAAAATACTGATGTTGTCTCGTGACTCCTAACTAAAACCAATAGCACAGAATGCTGAGATAATTAAGTGCTGATGTGTACAAGAGCTGAATGGAAAGCAGGTCTCTGATCTGGAGGATCAGAGATTGCAAAGCTCACTCAGGACAAAAAGAAAAAATTCAGTGAGATGTCATAATATAAAAAGGACTGTTTTAGTCAAAACAGGATTTTTTTTTCTGACTTCCCATTTTTTAAATCTTTTCCATTATATAGTAATGGAAATTGCTGTAAAAAACCCCAAACAAACAAACAAAAAGAATCTTACGTCAGAAAAGAAGACTTTCCCTTTACAGAATGAAAACAAGGTATTTTAACAATTTGGAATTTAAATTATCCTGACTTCCTAAAACCAATCCTTTTCAATAGCTTCAGTTTTGACATATGGAACTTCGTAATGAAAAGTGATTTTTACAGGAAATGCTTTAATTAGTTTTACCTTTCTTTCTTTTCATGGCGGTGTCTGGTGAAAGACATTCTAACATAATAAGAATTCTCTTTAGATTTCTGAAGCATTAGCTGAATAATTTTCCATATGTTAATTTGGTTTATGATAGATTACGATCAGATTTGCTAATTATACTTTTCCAGCATCATCAGATGTCTCTAGGTTCGATCAAGAATACAATTGGATGGTAAACAATTATGGGATGTACCCCAGCACTAATGTTATTTGTTAATTGATAATTTTGACATTATCTGAACCAAGACATTTATTATAACTGATCAAAGGATTTTTTAGCCAACTGGAACTCCATGACATACTGAAAGATGCAGATGTATTTACCATAATAAGTCTCTATGAATGCAGAATGACTGAAATTTCAAGGAAAGAAATACAAGATTGATGAATACCCTTCAGAATAAAACACAAATCACAAGAAGAAACTTGAAGACAGATTTTTAATGGCACCAGACTCCCATCATTGAGAAGTCAGAAGATTTCAAGTCCTATGTAGGGCTGTACAGACTTTTAGAAGTAATACTAGTTTCTCCAGCTGAGAACACTGAGATCTTCTAAAATAGTGACAGTGTAGTCCTCAAATATATAGAAGTGAATGCCTGTGTCACATGAACAATTTATAACATGAGCAGTAGAACATGTCATTAGTATTTATAAAATAGAAGCATGGGAAAAGCACCTAAACAATCCAGGTTAAATTGGTTCCACTTTTCAATGTTAATATGGTAGTTTTTCCATCCAGAGGTATGTCACACATAAAAATTCATTAGTAATGCTAGCTAAATCCTAAAGCATATTACTGCTGATGCCTGCAGCTGTTACTCAGAAGAATTGAAGTCTTTTTGTGGAAGAGCATTTAACATGAAAAGGCTGAAGTCATCTGGCAAAACAGCTTCGTTTGGGGTGTTAATTTTCTCATATCTTGGAAACCTGTTTCATTTTCACAAAAGGATTCCCAGAAAGTGGCCTAACACATTTTCCTCACACTTTCAGACTACAGAGAGTTTATCCTGAGGAAATTGAATACTTCTCACTCCAGTGATGTGAATATTCACTTCACAGTTCAATCCTCGTATCAGTGACATGGAAACAACACCCTTGGTCTCAGCTGCAAGTCTCCCTTCTTTGGGCCACAATTACACACTGTTGTCAGTCACTTCATACCCATATCTGTTGACAATAATTACAAATACTTCTTCCTTCACTGTACTATCTGTAACTACTTTAGGCTTTCTAGGGTGTAGAGTTGCTCCCCTCCTATGTCAGCTGATAGCTACAGTTTCCCTTTGTAATAGGAGAGGACATTGGAAATGTTGTAAAGGAAGCACAGCTGATAAAATTCAGCTTATTATTATGTATTATTCTAGGAAGCTTTCAAGTCTGTAGGTATTAGACATAGAAATCCAAGAAAATTAGATCCCTGCTACAAACAGTTCAGAGTCCCAAACCACTGTCATACCAGTGCAAACATATAGGAGAAATATCAAAAACTGTAACATTCAAAGTTGTGCCAATAACCACCTGGAGGTGATCTTCATGGATGAGTGTGAAGCAAAACATGTTACAGGAGGGAGAAGGTCCTGAGAAATATGATTTATGCATTTAATTACCTTAGGAACAAGTTTGTGAAGGTCTTTTCAATGATGTCTTCTCATTCCAGATGTTCAGTGTAGGCATGCTCATACTTTGTAGGCAATTACTGGATACACTCTGGTAGGAAGTCACAGAAGCATCTTCTAGAAAGGAACAGTGGCTTTCTGTAACAGGAAAAGCACTAGAGGACATGTCAAGTGCAGAATTTTGCCTAGTAAAGTAAAAAGCAGCAGTTGGTATTTCCGCTGGGATTCTGTACAGAACAATCAGAACTTATCAGGCTGTCCAAAACACTGCATTTCTGTTTGTTTTTCCACCAAAAGTGTTTCTGCTGAGTTTGTCCAGATTTTGAGAATCAAGCAATCTGAATCACAGTTCCGGGGAAGCTTAAAGATTTGTGATTGCACAATGCTAGTCAAGAAATATAAAAACTACTGCAGACACAAACAGAGTCTGAAAACACAGCAGAAGCCTCTGAAAATGGAATAATTTTTATGTCAGAATAATTATAATGTAATCAAAGTTTCATTATAAATGAAACTGCAATTCCCACATTGCACATATGAAACAATTAGTGACTTTAATTTGCCTTGCTATAAGTGGAGGTTTGCTATAGCTGAGTTTACTGTGAAAATAGAGCCAAGTAATTCAGTCATAACATTATTTGAGTATTTTCAAATGGACTGTACACAAATATTTTCTGATACGAGCATCTTCTGTCTTTAAACCACCACAAAAGCATAGTCTTCTGGAGATACAACTTTCCCCCTCTCTCCCTGAGAATATGTTTAATGTTCATGTGGACCCCACTGCTGCTTAGCCCAAGCCTTAAAAGCAAAGACTGGCTGGCAGACCTGGGGTTATGTTGCAAAAATCCACCAGCATTGTCACTCAGTTTGCCTTTTTGCAGGGATGGATGATGATTTAGTTTATCAGAATGCGTGTGTCAGTGTTACACTGCCTTGGAGAAATACCACTTGCAAACACTCCTACACAGCTCATACCTTGGTTCTGACCACAATGGGAAGTAGTGGAGCTACAAGTTTGGGAGACAAGCTACAGAGGCTGGGCGGGTCTTGGCTCTGTCTCCCCTACATAGCAGCCACTGTAACTGAACCACCTGTGGGGTTGTTGCAATTTTTAGATTTTATGAGCTAGTATTAATAAGCTATTTATCCATGTCCCCCTCCCCAACCAACTGAAGGAGTAATTATGACTCATCTGATACTTCTGAGAGATCAGGTTTCTTGGGAATATTTCTAAGTTGATGCTGTCATATCAGAGTCTTTTCCTCATCTCTGTGCCATAGAGTCATAAGAAAGCCCTTTTTAGATGGACTATGTGGTATTGATTACATGCTGTTGACTTTGTACCACTGGGTACTTGTCTTGTTTCTATATGGCACAGCAGAGTGAAACAAAGGAATTCTAGGTTCCAAATTAAATGTAGTTATTTACTTGACTGGGGTAGCTGGAAAATTTCCATTATACTGGATTGCATTTTTAAATAAACAGAGGGAAATTGTTATAGTACAGGGAGTGTAGAGGCACTGATGTAGAATACATAGTGAAGAAGTCCCAAGAAGGAGATGTATAGTGGTACTACCCCAAGGGCCAGCTGGCTAGGGAAAGGCAGCAACAGAAGCAATCACTAGGTTTCATTAGGGCAATCCAGTACAGTTTGTGCCTAATGGCTGTGTGAGAAAAAGGCAACAGAAATGAACCAACACCTTGGGAGATGAACAGATGATAATATTAACTGATCTGCAGACAAAAAAAACTCCCTCCAAAAGTGAAGGACAATGAGAACTCACACCTAACTACTGTGACAACCAGTAGATTTATTTTTTTTTTGTTTGCCTAGAGGGATGGTTGCTGTAATTCATTTCTCCACCTGCTAGTCAGAGCGAGCAGATTTCCACAGCATGAGACCTCCAGCATGCCTGCTGAGCCTGATGAGGAAAATGAACAGTACCTCCATCTTGACAGCAGTAGCAAATGTCCTAGAGAGGTATGCGTCCTAGATGTGGGGTTTTTTCCTTTTTAAAAAAATGCACATATTTGAATGAGCCTGCAATAGAAAGCTTGGACTACCAATCCATGCAAAATGACAGTGTCCTCCACAAAGCATGCTTATTTTCGATATCATCTAAACCTAGTAATGATTCCATGTTTGAGCTGTCAGTGGTGGAGAATAGAGTCCAAGCCTTCTGTGGGTAACTAGGTATTATTAATGATTTTCAGTCCTAGATTTTAGTCCAGGGCAGCTGCTAACCCACTCCAAAACCACCATGGATTTGTTTAAATCTGTTCCAGCTTGGATCTTTACCAATTTCTGTCTGCTCAGAAGCTGTATGGTTCATAAATCCCCATCCCTACAAATGTTATGATACAGTCCTATCCTGGTGGATATCAAGGGAAGAAAGTATGAGTGAAATATAGTCATGATACGATCTTTATTTCAGTTTTAATGCTTTTTTAATTGTCATCGACAAAGGTGTTTTGTAGGGGCTTTACTTTCCTGTAGGCTTCCTTTTACCTGACAAGCTCTATCTGTTGGCCCAGATCACATACCCAGCAACAGCTTGCTAGCAGCTGGGAAAATCCCACTGATGCTGGGCTGTGACATAGAAGTGCTGTGTGGAGGCTAGTACCAGCAGTGGCTGGGGTGCTGTGGGTGAAGCAGGGAGAACTGCAGGCAGAGCAGACACAGAGAGCTCATTCAGCCCTGGCACTGACTCTGGCAGACTCTGCCGTGAAGGCACTGATGGGATTGAAGGGAGGTTTTGCTTTGTGAATGGATTCAAGGAATGAAAAAAGGAGCCAGGGAAAATTATTGACTCAGTAAGGTTTCCATAAAATTCAATTTTTCCCCCTAATGCTGTTTGGCTCCCTATCTCTAAAAACCTTACAGATCAATCAAGATACAGTTAGGAAATCTAATTAAGTGCCTACAGTAATGATGATGGCCTTCCTCTATCCTGTTTTTTTTCTTTTCTAGATTGGACTTCTCTGGGAAAAACAGAGTCCTGGCACAAACAAAGCATCTCTGTCTATTCCAGTGAAGTTATGCTTCCTTTAGAACAAGATCTCCTCTTTCTGTCTCTTTTGTGAATGTCAGTTGTATTTCATTTCATAGTTTCGTGTATCATTTTATTTTCATCCCTCCTCTAAGTAATACTCGAGGAAATGAGATGCCTGAAATAATCAAACAGCAAAAGTCAAGTATGCAAAAATTAAAACCAGCTACCCACTTAGGCACTGTAGCTAAACCAACTGATCTTGGTCATGGAAATTTTCACAGTTTGAATTCTGCTCAGGTCAGCAAAAAGCAAAGCTTATTATTTTTTGGTGATTGTTTTGTGACCTATAGGATATAGACGAATGTTTTCTTCCTGTGGAATAGGTTTTATATCCCCGGCTCTCTGTTGACTAGAAATGCAAACAACATACAGCTGCATAGGAGGGGATTTCAGCTCACCTATGAAATATGGAACAATTGCTTCCAGGCCTGGAAGGATTTTAGACTACCAGACCTTCAAATTGCTTCTGATATTGTGTATGAATAAAAACTGTTGCAAGCCATTTTTAAGACGTTTGAAGTGCTAGAGAGCAGCTAGATCTCCTTTTTTTTATTCAGTCAGCACGGGCTGTGAAAGGCAGCATGGTCAACTGGGTCAGGCAAAGGAAAGGCTGGAGTGCTTTGGCAGGGGCCAGCCCAGTGCCTCTGGCTATGCCGTATTTCTGGGCAGCACTCTTCAGAAGGATCTTCATCCTCCATCTCTCGCAGCTGAGGAAATCCCCCTACTCTCTTCCTTCTGCCTTTCTACAATACTGTGGGTGTTATGCTACTGCAGGAAAGTACCATAACTTTCCTAGGATCCTAACCTATTTTAATTTTTCCCTAAAAAAAAATAGTGCTAGTTTTGAGTAAGCTTCCAAGGTGCTAAAATGCTTTTCTTTCTTCACAACAGCTTTATTAATGTTAGTCTTTAATCACTAGGCATTATATTGCCAGCTTTAATTTCTGGCATGTGGTTGTGGTGATAGTGTGTGGGGGCTGTTACTGTGTCAATCACTGCCCCATTCCTCGCAGTGACTGGGAGAGCAAGAAGCAAGCATAGATGAAGAACTGCAGGAAAATCTGGCCTTCAAGCTGCACCATGTAGTCCATGTGGTCTTGAGTGGCATATGGTCAGGGACAGGGGTGGCAAATACAGGTAGGAACTGGGGGACAAGGTAGATGCTGCCAAAGCCAGCAGCTAGAGGAGCAACCACAAAAGTGTCAAGAACTGCTCTAAGGCAGAGCTAAAATGAAAGCCGTATGGACACTCAACTGGTCTTATTTCTGGAGAGAGTATAATGACTGGAAGAGTCAAATGTTCATTCTTCTCTCTTCACTTATTATTTTTACTTTCTGAACTCTTCCTGGGGTACTTTGTTAAATGAGCTGTGCCCTTATTCATCATTGGATACCGGGATAAAATATCAGTCATAGTTGTTGGAAGCTATCCACCTTTGTCTGCCCACAAAGGAAGGGAGGGGAGCAGCACTTACAGACTGATCAGCTGTGTGAGTTAAATACTACTTACCTTAACATACCATAGTGTACTAGAAATGATCTGTAACGTGGTTTTGGACCCTGCTAAAGGTGCTTTGAAAGCACAGCAAAGGGAACCACATAAAGGGCTGTGGTACTAAAAACTGAGAATTCATACTGAGCACTCTTCTTAGGCAGCAGCAGAAGATTTAGTCTGTTAAGGCTGTAGCTGATTAAACTTGGGCAGTCACCAACCATATGAATATCAACAAGGGGAAGTGCTGGATTCTGCACCTGGGATGGGGCAACCTTGGATGTACATACAGACTGGGGAATGAGATGCTGGAAAGCGGTGCCATTGAAAGGGACCTGGGGGTGCTGGTCAGTGGTAAGTTGAATATGAGTCAGCAGTGCCCTGGCAGCCAGGAGGGCCAACTGTGTCGTGGAGGGCATCAGGCAAAGCATCACCAGCTGGTCAAGGGAGGTGATTGTCCTGCTCTGCTCTGCAGTGGTGTGGCCTCACCTTGAATATTGTGTGCACTTTTGGGCACCTCAATTAAGAAAGATATTAAGTTGCTAGAGAGTGTCCAAAGGAGGGCAATGAAGATGGTGAAGGGCCTTGAGGGGAAGCCGTATGAGGAGCAACTGAGGTCACTCGGTCTGTTCAGCCTGGAGAACAGGAGACTGAGGGGAGACCTCATTGCAGTCTACAGCTTCCTTGTAAGGGGAAGAGGAGGGGCAGGCACTGATCTCTTCTCTGTGGTGACCAGTGACAGGACCCAAGGGAATGGCCTGAAGTTATGTCAGGGGACATTTAGGTTGGATATTAGAAAGAGGTTCTTCACCCAGAGAGTGGTTGGGCACTGGAACAGCCTCCCCAGGGAAGTGGTCATAGCACCAAGCCTGGCAGAGTTCAAGAAGCATTTGAATGATACTCTCAGGCACATGATGTGACTCTTGGTGATGGTCCTGTGCAGTGCTAGTGGTTGGACTTGATGATCCTTGTGGTTCCTGTCCAGCTCATCATATTCTGTGATTCTGTGATTCTTGAAACTTGTCAATGTAATCTACTTGTTCCCTGATATACCCTGGACTGATTTACTACCAGTTATCTGTTACATTACACTTGCAAGCATTTAAAAGCAAGGCCAATTATTGAGATGCTGTGTTCATAAAAGGCACAACAGAATAAGAATTCTGGCCCATACTTAGTCAGTCTGGCCACACTATGTCAGTCTCAGTTTATATTACCCCTTCAAGAAGATCTTCAATAAAAAAACTTCCATGCCCACCTATGGGGCTGCCTCACAGGTTGTCCAATGCTACCATGTGTTTTACAGGTCTCCAAAATTATGTAGCTAGAATATCTGTGTATTTCTTTTCTGACTGCCCTAACAAAAAACTTATTTTATCATTGTGTGAGTATATGACAATTTAATGGAAACTGCTAAAGGTCATTAAAGCATGAAGTACCTGTAGGACTTGTTTAAAGTGCTTGGTATATCTGGCAGACCACCAAGCTGACAAAAGCCCTTGGTGTTTCATGACAGTCACAATAAAGCACCGCTGAGGGGGTTGGCTTGGCTCAAGTTCTTATTTTCCTACTCGAGTTTCATGCCTTTTGATTGAAGTTAAATGCTCTGAATATGGAGTTTTATGCTTATTTCAAGTTTAATTATGAAGCCATGTTTTTGGCATCATAATAAAGTGGAACACTTTTTCTTAGAAAAAATATCTCTGACTTTAAATCTTTGACTACTGGTATAAAAACAAGTGTGTGGTGTTCCCCTTTTGTTCCTCTTATGATTTTTGATCTCCTGTGCTAGATAAAAGCTCTACAGGCATTGAGTAACCCTCTGCTAGTACTAAAAAAAAATTGTTTGCAAATAAAATCCTTTGAGGCCACAGAGCCAACAGGATTTCAGCTGAATAAAATTCTCATCAAAATATGGATATCCTGGAGAGGCCAAGGAAATCTCTGTGTGATTCAGGGATAGTGTCTTAGCTCATTCCCCTTGTAGAAATGCACCAGCCTCAAGAAAAACAACTTCTACAGTACTTCAAAACTATCAGGCTACTTTAAAAGTAGTAGGATTTTTTTTCTCTCTAATAGAAATAGGCTTAAGTGCCTAGTTTGTTCAGATGAAAAGAGGCCAACACACAAATAAAATAAATAGTAAAAAATGTCTGGAGGTCAAGTCCCTGGCACCAGGACTCATGAGATACATTCACAGGGGAAGTAGCCACCCGCAGCAACACTCTGGGTGCCACGTTTAGGAAGCTGGAAGGAGAATGGTGTTTTAGTCAGCAGTCTGGAAATCTTACAGTGGAGGTAGAGGCAACACAAATGCTTTTGTGAAAGAGAAGACAGTGCTGAGCCCTCAGGAGAAATATCTGAGGCTGAGAGACAGATCAAAGCTGTGGCTGAACAGATCAAAGATCTCAAAAATAAATGTATGTGCACAGCAAGCTGCCTGGTTTGCCTGAGTGAAAGTTCTTTTTTGACAGTAGTTTTCTTGCGTGTCACATTAGCCAATAAAGCACGTGCTGCTCAGAACAGAGTACTGAGAGATGCCACCAGTAAAAACTGGGTACTTGCCATTATGTACATCTCTATCTATAAGCACAAGAATAGACCTGACAGCTTTAAAGCACAGGAGAGGATTAACAAGAGACCAAGGAGACTGAGGGACAGGCTGCAAGATGGAGGAGGATGGTGCTGACTTCAGGGAGGCCTGGCTGAGGTGTGTTGAGAATTCCATATTTTCTGAAAATCCCCTCAACATCCCTCTAGCTAGGCACTCTAAATCACTGGTCAGTTTTCAAAGACTG
>NW_020897691.1:24109072-24110638 GCF_003984885.1 Neopelma chrysocephalum
CTATATGAGTACAGCCAAATAAAATTGTTTACAGGGAAGGGAAGGGAAGGGAAGGGAAGGGAAGGGAAGGGAAGGGAAGGGAAGGGAAGGGAAGGGAAGGGAAGGGAAGGGAAGGGAAGGGAAGGGAAGGGAAGGAGAAAGGGCAAAGGGGGAAGGGGGAAGGGGGGAAGGGGGAAGAGGGGAAAAAGGGGAAAAAGGGAAAAGGGGAAGGGAAAGGCTGAAAGAGGTTTTAAATGAATGACATGGCACTTAGTAAGAGAATTACATCCTTAAGAAGTGCCAATTCTATATGAGTACAGCCAAATAAAATTGTTTACAAACTGTTATTGAGGGCTAAAGATAGAAAGTGGGGAAACACATGTTTCTTACTTGTGAAAAGGTCACAGCCTACAAGTTCCTCCCTACACCCTCCTCAACATGGGGTCTCAGTGAGGTGCATGGGACAGAAGACCAGTGGGATTCTCTGGGGAACAGCCACAGTACTAAATGTAAGTTCATGGTTTCACCTCTACATGCAGTAAGAAGAAACCTACTCTGGGATAGGATATACAGTGTAGGTACTCTTATTTTTCAAGGATCTTCAGAAAAGGAGATAAAAGGGACAGGGAACAGTGACAGGATATCTTTAAGGGCTAGTGAAAATGGCTTCCACTGAAAAATATGAAATGCTCAGTCTATTTACCTAACCATAGAGATGCTTAAGAAATAACTGGTTTACATTAGACCAGTATCCTCAAGTTTACTTTATACTACAGGGCTGACCACCTTCACAGAGAAAGGCTGGATAAGAAGCTATGATGAGAATCAGAAGCCAGATCAATATTAGAAATTAAGTCTTTTCTTGAAACTAAGGTTTATTAACCTAGAACATAGGTTGAGAGGAAGTGATGAAGACTTTATTTTATTTTCTAGATCTTGATGGAAAATACAGCTTAATTAAAAGATACTTTAATTAAACGCATGTTATTGGATTCACTGGACTTGGTGAAAATTAATTCAATTGAGTTTAATAGAAAGGAAGTTAAACAAGGTGTCTTTTCGGGATCCTTTCAGTCCTATTTTTCTGAAATGAAATAACCCTTCTGGTTTTAAAAGCTATATATCTATGTTTCTATGGAAATATCTGAACAAATTAGTCTGTATCTGCTTGCCTCACATTTATCTGCACCACATGTAGTAAATGTACTTTATTCGGAATTGTGGGTTTCCTTTAACCTCATTGAACTTCATAGCTGTCTGCAGCATGTCCTGTCACATAACCCAGTGCTGCATTGATCATCAGATGGGCTTTTTTCTGAAGTACCACTGTTTAAATCATTGCAAGGAGAGCAACACAAGAAAAACATTTTTTCAATTGACCTATATCTCGCCTCTTTTTACTCAGAGACTGTCCACATATAAAATGACAGCTACCCCTGTCACTTTCCCAAAGGAAAGACATCGCCTTTCAGCACTTCTTTCTTCAAACCTTCCTACTATCCTTTGTATGGTTATTTGTGTTCAGCTGCTCTGCCTGTGCATCTCTCCCTCTCTCTATCCCTCACCCCCTCCCTCTCTCTCTCTCCC
>NW_020897691.1:24110738-24199167 GCF_003984885.1 Neopelma chrysocephalum
CTCTCTCTCTCTCTCTCTCTGTCTCTGTCTCTCTCTCTCTCTCTCACTCTGTGTCTCTCTCTCTCTTTCTCTCTGCTGTTGCTGAACTGCAGCTCCCGCTGGAATTTGCACCATCAAAACCGGCTCTCATCTCAAACAGCAGTGAGTCACACCACCTGAAGAAGAAGAATAGCAAATTGAGCACAGTAGCCTGTCTGCTTACACAGTGTGTGGTACCAGTAGCACCCACAGGATGGATGAACCTCGGTTTATGTGAGACCCACTTAGCCTGAGATCTGCTGCCTCTGATCTGAAAGCTGTCAAAGGATTTTACAGGAGTGAGTGTGTTTGGGGGATGCTTTTAAGAAGCTAATAACAAGCAGCATCTGAAAGCTGGGAAAGGCTGCTGCTTGCTGCTGCTGCTGCAGTAGCTGGTGCAGCAGGATGAATGTGTAAAGGACAGCTGCCCGAGCTGTGCCGGTGAATCTCCCGTCCTGCTCTGTCTTCATTAACTGAAAGGATAGAGAAGAAAATAGATGCACTAAGCAAGTGCCACACTGGCACACTGGATCTATCACTGTATACCCTTCCCTGTGGAAAATGGTCAACAAAGACATGAATGGATTTCCAGTCAAGAAATGCTCAGCTTTTCAGTTTTTTAAAAAGAGGGTAAGATTTTCCTTTTTTTTTTCTTTTTTTAATTGTTGCTGCATTTGTTACTTTGCTAGAGCAAAGAGAAAGTCATGGAAGAAGGAAGGTGTTTTATACTGGTGTCCTACTGTAATGCATAGGCAGTTCTACTGAACACCAAGGGCAATAGCACCATAGGTGAAGGGGAGCTGGAGAGGGGGGACAAGGATGGGAGACTGAAAGGCATTACGTCAGCAGTCTTTGCTGTGGAATGTATATCTCTGTCACAGCTGACCACAGGGCTTGACGCAATACAGCCAACTATACAGACTGGGGTAATACAGTCCAAAGCAGAGTGCAGGATTGTTGCAGCTTGTCTCGACTCCCTCCGTCACATCCACCTAGGGTTATGGCTCCCTCCACACCTTGCATTCATTTCCCTGATGTGCGACATTACCCACCTCCATTCATCATCTCACTGAATAGGAAAAAAAAGAGAACAAAGCAGCATTTGTGAGCTCAGCAAAATACTTCACAGCTTGTAATTTGCCAGCGATCACAATTAATGCAGGAGAAAAGAATAAGACAGGTACACCTGGATTTGGTTTTCTTTTATATTCTTTAACTTAGTCAGATTTAGAAAACACTGGCTGTCTACTTTGTTTGCGAGGAAATGCAAGTGTAGCTCGTTACCTCATCACTTTAGTGAAGTCCTTTCCGTTTCTTTGACTCTCTTACAGTGGCAGTACTGCACACTCTTTATTTAACTTGAGCAACAAAGTAATTTCCATGTGACAGCAGGGCAGGTATTCTCAGTAGGTCTGGATAGACAGAGATAGGAGAAGCAAAGCATCAGAAAGAGATTATTAGAAGGGACTACCCTATGGAAAGGATTTCCTGAATGATTAAAACGACAACCTTCTCTTTAAACAGACTGGAGTAGGAGCAGAAAAGCTGCTCCATTCACTCATTAGTTCATTCATTCATTCATCCCCATTCATTCTCTCTCTTCCTTATGCCAAGAATATGGTCAGTCCATTTAACCCTTCAGGCAAAGGAGTTACACCAGTAACTAATTTGAAAGCCAGGGTCAAACCCTTTTGGGTACCAGTACCACATTTAAGGGCAGATGTGGAAAATACTAGCAGGGTCAATCAGAGGAAAAAAGTGTATTGTCAGCCAATGTTTGTTGCCTCCAAGGTGGTTTGTAGAAGCCTCAGATAACCCAAACACCATCTAAATTCAGACTATAAAAATAGTTCTTATCCCAAGCCCCTTCTCATTTAAGAACATTACTATTGGCATATGTATGTCTGATACTCAGCTCACCAGAAAGGTTTATCTGTTTTTTTAAAAATGTCTTGAAGGTTTTAACAGAAATGTATTCTTAAAGAGGAAAGTAACTGGCTTGCAGTTCCTGTATGAGGGTAATTATTGGCAATTGTCTTCTATTTCTGCTTAGAGCTGACAAGTTATCACTGGAAACTATCTAATTTTGTTCTAGAAGAAGATTGTGGTTTGTGGTTTGTCTTTTTTTCAGAGCTACACTGATAATCAGTGAATTTTCAATTTGCAGAGATTTTTGTAGTCATATTTGAAGAAACTGGCATACTGATACAGTCCTGGACAGTGGATCAGGACAAATAGCTGTCTTTAGTTTCTGAGGGTTTTCATTTTTTCAGATGTTGCCTCTTTGCTATTGTGATGAAGATAGATGAAATCAGTAAAACCAATTTAAATATACAAAGAAGGAAACTCTCTCCCTCTACATCCCTGTCCGTAGATATATGTGTTCATTGATGTTTCTCTTACCCCTATTACCTTCCTCACAGAAAATCCTCTGCATTCGGATGTTAACCACATTCTTCCAATGTCAGTACTTGAAACATGTACAAACAGGAAAAGCTGCATGTTCATAATGTGTTGCTGGCTCCCAGCAATATATCTTGCATTTGTTGGAGTGGTGATGTGCTGCATGTAACTACTGGGAGAATGGGGAGAGATGGTTAAAGAGTTAATTTGGTTCCCTGCCAATGATCTGGACACTCTGGCTGAACAACCACCAAAATCTCATGCGTACAGAAGCATAGTTGCTGAGTTTCTTGATCTGAGTGTAGTGTGTAGTAGAATTGTTTGACAGTTTGCATCACCACAGCGCCATAACCAGCAACCTACTGTATGCACCCTACATCCACAGTGAGAGGCAGGTCTGCACTATGGAGCCTAGCAGACCTGGGTGCAGGGTGAGGTATTGCTATCCTCTCTTTACTGATAGGTGAGTGAAACCCAGAGAAGGAAATTTATTGTCTGGGTACAGCGTAGTCTTCTTGGAGATCACCAGCAGGGTCTGTGATGAAACTAGGGATGGGACTTCAATCTCTCCGTTTTAAAATCATTTTGTCTGTCTCTGTAAAATCTCACACTTCCAGTAGAGCTGCTTTCCAAATATAATTCTAGAAAATTAATGTAGATTAGAATGCCCCAAATTTCAGGAAATACTACTATTTTTTCAACTCTGTTGGATTTTTTTTTGGAAGAAAGTGCCAGACATATCTTCATTGTTTTCATTTTCCATTGAGCCTCATGTTTTCATTAAACTGCAATCCTCTTTGTTGCTGTGTCCAAGAGTGCAGAAAGAACTGGTAGAGCTCTGTGGATTTAGAGTAGGCTGAAAGTGCATTCAAACACTGACTTGAATTTGAGGACCAGATTTTTTTTAAGCCTGACTTATTCTCTGATGATAAAGTACTGACCCTCTGGGATGCTGTCTGCTGTGTCAGATGATTCAGGGTATGGGCTAATCATGTCCAGAGGTCAGAGAACAGGAAGGAAAGGCTGAATTTAAAAGGCAGCACACTTAATTAAAATAAAAGGGGAAACAGAAACAATTTGTTTTGCAGAATACCTGTAGCAATCAATTCTGATAGGGTTGGAACAACCGAATACGGACTTCATCCACTTAAAACAGGTGCAGTTTGAAAGAAAACCAAAGGATTTACAATGCCTGTCTTTTTTTGTTGCAAAAGAAAACAATCAGTAACAACAAATTGCGCCTAGGATCAGAAGGATACCTTAATAGTCAAGTTTTTTTTTTAATTAATGATGACACAAATCTAAAAAGAGCAGGGGAGAGAAGATGGGTCATATATAGGCACAAGGGGCGAATCTGAAGTTAATCCAATGAAGATAAATTATAAACACTGTTGTTCAAATAGTATTGGGTCATGGCATAAAAGAATTACTGTCTGATAAGGTTGGGAAATGAAAAGACATTGTCATCTCATAGCACGTAATTACCTTAATTTTTTTTGCCATCCTTTTCCCTGTCCACTGACATTGCATACTGGATACCAA
Organism: Neopelma chrysocephalum; assembly: GCF_003984885.1. NCBI lineage: Eukaryota > Metazoa > Chordata > Aves > Passeriformes > Pipridae > Neopelma > Neopelma chrysocephalum. Next base: position 24,114,702 of record NW_020897691.1, read on the forward strand.
CATAAATAGTCAATTAACTTGCTTTGGCCGTAAACGGCTGGGAAATCTCTCTTTTTCATATACTTGCAGCATTCGGACTTTTGCAAAGTTCAATAAAAGGGGTTTGTTAATTGGCAGAAGTCACATCACTCCATTGTGAGGGGCTCACAGGTCTCACCCTTAAAAGTTGTACTGGTCTCTACCAATTCAAAAGATCACTGAATGTGGTAAACATCCAAATATGCTATTGCTGTTCAGTCAATGGGATCTCCCAGGGCAGAGGGACCTTTCATTTTCACCTACTGCCATCCCTTCCAGTTGTTTTTGTGGTATTTGCACTGCCTCTTCCGTCACATTGGCCTACCTTATAAAGATTTTTGGATAATATTTTGCAATATATATTGAAATATATATATGTATAAATAACATACAATGTCATATAACACAAGACAAACCAACATGGTTACAGCAGGAAAAATGATGTGAATTATGAACTGTCTCTGTCACTTAAACACCGGCTAATGATATGGTAGCCTCAGTGAACATGGAAATTCATTGTCCTCTTAGGTCTGGACTGAGACCAAATACAAATTTATTCAGAATGTGAAGAAAATAAATGACTGATAAATGGAAAAGAAATAGCTGTCTTCCATAAAAGGAAAAGAGAAAGAAACAGGGCATGACTTAGAGAGGAAGTTTATTGCAGGGATTAAGGATTTGCTAGTCTGAAACCTGATAAGGGAAAGAATATCCATAATCCTTTTTCACTGAGAAAATTTACATTAATTAGCAATTTAGGTCAAGCTAAAGTGAATGTGCAAGAAAGAAGAGAAAATAGCTACCTTTGTTTCTACGCAGTTTTTCCAAATATGTAGGTTGTGGAAGCCATGCCCTCCTTTCTAGGTTGATATTTTATGGCACTACACACCAGCAGCTTTCTCCATATCCAAGCTGAAGAGACTAATTCGTAAACATCATCATACACGAAGATGACAGCTCAACCTGCATTAGAGCTCAAGGCAACACATGGCTGAGGAGACTGCAGAATCACCTGAATACCATTTTTAGGACCACAGTAATTTAATGATGCAGAAAGCCCTTGAATTCAGTACTTCCAGCTGACTCCCTACAGATTATGTTCCCTCTGATAGATTGTGCTGTGGGGGGACTGCTCTCTGGTCTGTCACTTGTACAGGTCTAGAAGTTCATTTCAGGACTGGAGTTATCTTTTATTTAGGGTAATTGGGAGCTTACCTATAAGAAAATAAGTGAGAGACAAACTTGACTCTACCTTAGGAAAATGCCAGCTTTATATGGGTGAATGGTTATACTGCTGCTTTTCTTAGCTGCTTGGGCCAATATCAAAAAAGTACATAAATTTTATAGTTGATTTCCATAGACAAGGATGCTGGCTGACTGCGAGACAGTTTTGCTGCAGTAGAGACTTGTTTCCCATCCCACTTGTCCTTTGTAGAGAGATGCTGAGCATCCATGGATCTTCTTAACATCAGCCAAAACTGTAAGCACTCAGCCTTTCCCTGCACAACCCCAAATGCCTTTATCAGTCTATAACTTGAGCATTGTAGACCACAACTGCCGTAGGGTTTTACGTTAACTAAGATGAAGGTGGCCTTTTATCTCCATCAGGCTTCAAATATGTTACAGACACTCATTGAGCTGACCAAAAATTTTCTTATCTTCTGTCTATCAATCACTTTCTGAAAAAGTCTATTAACACGAGACAAAATATGAGAACCGATGAGAAACCGTGTAAGGCCCCAGTACTGGTTTTCCATAAAGAACTTTGTTTTCTTCTGTCTTCCCATTAAATCAAGGTATGCTTTGGGTTGGGATCAGTGCTAATATTTTGCTTTTCAGCTAGCATACAGGAAAAGATTCATGAGGCAAAACTGGCAATGTCTAGACAAGAAAGTATCTGTGAGTCTCTTGTTCAAACCTAAAATATGAAAACTTAAAACTTAAGTACAAAAGCTTGGAATAATATGAATAAAAAGAAAAAGGAATAGGGAAGGATAGAGGAATGACAGCAGAATGAGACAAAAGGAAAGAAAAAAAAAAGGACTAGAGAGAGGAAACTCTTCTTATTCCTTTCTCCCTTCCCTAATCTCTTCCTTTCTCTTTCACAAAAATGTAAGACTAGAAAGGATGTCCATACTCTTTAAGCTTGATATCCTTTCCTAAACACATCTCATAATTCCTACCACAGATTTGTCAAGCTGATGCTTGAAATTGCCCAGTTCTCTTCCACTTTTGGAAAAATCACCCTGCTTGAAAATTTAGAAATCTTCCTCTTATTTTCAGTCTATTTTACACATGACCAATTTATTCTCATTTGCTCTTTTACCAACACAAAGCAACAACTTATATAGTTCTTGCCCTTCCCTCATATGTACAACCAGTGGTGTATTTATAGAGAGCAACCATTTATTCTTTCAGCTGTATTTGGCTAGGCTAAATAAGCCAACTTCTTTTAGACTCTTCCTTTAGGATAGACTTTCCCTTCCCCGGTCAATCTAGAAGACAAAGGCAGCTGTCATATTTGCTGGCCTAGAGATCTCTTTGATGTTACCAAAGCATCTGTATACTCCTCTTTCACAGTTCTTTCTCATGGAGTCCACTACACACTTCTAACCTCCATCCCACTCTTTCCCTCCTACTCTCGTCCTCTTTGCTAAGCAAATCTACGTGTCATTGACAAATTTTCTGAGCACAAACCTAGGTTCTGCATCAAACCTATTTCTCTTGTCAATACACTTTTAGCTAGTTCGTTTGTCTCATAATTATTTTTCTAAGACTACTCTTACAGTCCATTTTAATCTATTATTTCCCGTCTTACCACTCTGTTACTGAATTACCAAAGACCATATGTATTAGATTATCCACAGTTGCCTCATCAAAGGAAGACATCAGGCAATTTTGGCATACTGGTAAGTGCATATTACCTGTTATCTCTGATTTCTACTGAACTCTTTAAAATTTGCTTCAGATATGGTAAGTTTTGTTTCTGTTTACATAGTCCCATAAGGCTTTTTCTTCTATGTTGTACATCAGTGTTGTCCTAGAAAACTCAGACTACAGAATTCATCTTAAGATTTACTTTTTGTCTCATCTCACTCTTTCTGAGAAACAGATTTCTTTATTTTTTTTTAATTTCAGATTCTGACAGGATTTTTTCAGTCACACTCACAGCTGTTCTATCACTTTCAGGTCCTCGTTATCCAGCATCACTAAAATCAAATAGCAGTGGGAGGAGGTTCCTTTGAGAGCCTGCTCTGGCTCATTCCTTTCAAGATCAGATTAGATATTGCCTGAGCCTGAATAGTGTTTTGGTCTCCCTTCATTACGTGTCTTCAGAGCCCAGCATGGCCTCTGCTTAGGGAAGGGCCACCTATGAGATCTCCGAGTCTTCCACCAAGTGCATGTTAACAGTGTTTTAAATGCCACAGAGTCTGTAGTCAAATTCTTAGAGCAATCCTACCCCAGACACAATGTTGTCACTGCTCTCATAACTCAGCTCAGCAGCTGTGGTATCATTTGCCCGCAGTCTAAACATTCAAATTATCTGAAAAAAGTCGTGATGCAAGAAAATGACATCAAGAAGAACAGCACAAAGGGTTTTAGACACCCTTGGCTCTGCGGTAAGATGTGATGCAAACAGATACTGAGAAAGCAGACAGCTGTGTCTGCTGAAAAATCAATGTGATTCCTCTGCCAAATGGGAATAGTGATAAATATGATCTGCAGAGGCTGGGAAGGACTAAGAGTTTGGAGCAACTCAGTGTATATGTTACCCTATCTACTAATTAAAGACATGGTTTTGATGAGGGTTACAAGCTCAGGGGAAGTTGAGAGTTGTGTCCATGGAAAAAGGAGTCAAATAATTGAAAGCAAGGGGAAAGCTTATATCCTTCTAAAAAATTGGCTGATGTAAAGAAGGACAAAATGGAAGGACAGGAACCATGTCTGCCAGAAAACATGTAAATGGAGATGCTAAAGCAATGGGAAAACAAGAAAGAACTAAAACCACAAAACAGACTTGCAAACTCAAATCAATAAGAGAGAAGGTTTTTTTTTTCCTAAATAACATGTCATCACAAAATAATTGTTAGTGATTGTTATTTACAACAGTTGCTTTTAAAGCAAGAAAATTAAATGTAGAGAGTAGGAAAACAATTAATAACTCTGAAGGCAATAATTTTAATGTTTATTGAAGACTCTGCACTGAGAGATTTCCAAATCAGCTCACAAGCAATTAACCAAGACTCAAAATATCCTTATGAGGTAGAATAATTGCGCCCATTTCAGATAAATGGACAAAGAGAAAATAGGTTACTTAGTCAGTTAGACAAGTTCATATAAAGACAGAAGTTACTCTTTTTTTCCTGGCTTTAACTTTCCATCACTAAAATAAAAATTTCCTTTTCTTGAAACAGCAGCAGCAAACATCTGCTAGCTTTGCTGTGGCTGAAAGTTGTGCAGGAGTTTTAAGCAGCTTAACAACACTGGCACAATTTTATTTTCTTTTTTTCAAACAGTCAGAAGTGTTTGATACAGTCTTGCTGACATGGCAGTGGCATCTGAAGATGCTAGATATTGGGTTAAACTTGAAAAGCTCTTATTTTTAGTCTACTCATCTCATTGAGAAATTACTAAAGAGAAAAGCATGACAAATTGAGATTCTGCCTGTCTCCAAAGTCAGGAGTGCCAAGGGCATGTTTGTATTATAAGTGTCTTCCAGTATGACCAAGCCTGTTCCTATACTGTGGCACATCAGTAAATGGCTGAAGAGGTGAGACCCTGAGACTGTGCTCCGTAACCCAGTGCTTATGTCACTGCTTTTATGTGTCCCACAAGCAATCCCTCAATAAGCCAATTTCTACAAAGCATCAAGAGCACAGATGGTGGGCTGTGCACGGGGAAGGGGCTGCCTCTTTTTGCCTCTTTGTCTGACCATACCTCTTTAGGTATGGTCAGACATTGGTTTGGTGTGCACCACCACCAGCAGTAAACTATTTTATGTCCCAACTTTAGTGAAGAAGAGCTGTGTCTGCAGTCAGATGCTGCACTGCAGTAGCAAGGGGTCACTTTTTCAGATGCAAACAACCTACTTGCTTTTGCTTTGCAGAGCCACATATATTTGTTCACTGTACAAACCATGCAGTGGAGGTTAAGTTATCTTCTGAAAAGATCCAGAGGACTACGAGGGGTAAAAATCCCAGTCAGTTTGGTAGTACACATCAGGACTTTCCTCAAAATACTCAAAGTTTACCCTAAAAGAAGGAAGGGGAACCCTGCATCCACTGCCCCACTGCCAGCTGACTACACATGTGATATGGGGATGGAACCTGCCAGTTTCACATTCTGGAAAGGCTCCACTCTCACCTACCCACAGTAGTGCTCTTCCAGCATCCCAGTGGGCTAGGACCTTTCCAGGGGGCATTTTTAAGGAGCTACCTTGCACTAATACTGGGTGCTAAAGGATTACACAGCAGAACAAACTTCTCATTGCAACTCAGACTCCTGTATAACATTTGACCCTGGGAATCCACTTCAACTGTCCTAACAGGCATCATTTGGCCTGTCTAGATTGCAAGCTCTTTGGAGTAGAGAAAAAGAGACTGACACCACCCAAATAATTCAGTTTCAAATCTCAGCTGAGGCTTCATGGATACAAATTAGATAATGAAAATAATTGGTTATTGTTGCCATCAAAATTATTTTTATATGACTGTTTAGAAGATAGTTGTGGGCTTTTGCAATTACAGATGGGAAAGATATCTTTTATTTTATTTTGTGCTCTGTTTTTATTGGATATTTGTCTTGCTTCAGTCGGCTTCTATGTATGCTTTCTACTGGGGCAGTTAAAAGTCTTCAAGTGTACAGCAGAATTAAGTAACAAAGGTTATTAAGCCAAATGTTTGAACTGCAGGTCAGCAATAAAATTTTTAGATGTATTTCAAAAAACTTGACCCAAGAATAGGTCCATAAAATGGCTTGAAACCCTTTCCATGTTAATTAATTTAGTGACAAAATATATAGTTCTCTCAGTATCTTTTTTTTTTCTAAAAGATCCATGTGTTTATCAAATGAAAAACTGTTAAACTTTAACAGCTTAACTGTAGTAGGTTGGAATTTGAATAATGATAATTTATTTCTTGCTTTAAAATTAATGACATTTTGAAGCACATTATCATTGTTTGACACACTCTGATTCATACAAAACTTTGGATCCCTCATTCCTTAAAGGTCAACTTAAAGGAAGGTTCCTTATAATAACAGCCATTGTAACATCAACTTTGCTGGTTAGAGTGTTGGATTAAGGGTCTATGCTATGGGAACAAAGTCACTGTGGAAATCCTCTATGTAAAACTGTGATGGAAAGAATAGCTGTAAGAAAAGGCATGTGCATGTGAAGAGAAGATAATGAAAAGTAATGTTGGAGGAGGACAGTCTGTGATATACAAACCAAAGCCATCTTTAGCTCAATAGACTGACTTTTCTCTTATGCCAACAGACTGGAGGTGTGATAAAAACCATATCTGCTCTGTCCCCAGGTTCTGTGCTCAGTTTGCATCCTGGATCCATGTTGTCAGGTCTTCTGCTCCGTGGACACCTTGCCCCTTTGTCCTGTGATATGACTGACTTCAGTCTGATTTCTTGTTCATCACAAAAGCCAGTAGACAAAGCTAATAATAACCAAGACTTTTTATTTAGGACTACTAGTCAGGAATGGTCTTGAATTCTCAAAAACCAGATGAACATAAATGCTGCTCAATGCTTAGCAGCTCTCTAGATGGGCATCCTAAAGATGTAACCTTCAACCAGAGCTGTTCATTGATTACCTGGCTCATCAGATCTGACATGGAGTTAACTGTACTCCCTTCCACATAGAGTCAGGCATGGTGGGCATGTGGTTGGCCCAGCATAGTCCATACTGCTTTAAAGGCTGGGCATTTTCAGACAACCAAACAGTACCAGTATCCCCATTGCCTCTAAAAGCAGCGCTTTTTGCTCCATCTGCATCTCACATTTCCGCAGCCACTTCTTTGTCAAGTTCCGTATTCTTGTTCCGGTACATTCTTATTGACTCTGCTTCAAATGAAATAACCACATTTCTCAAAAAAAAAAAAATGGATTTTGCAGAACGTATTTCTGTGTGCTAGGGCAGAAAAGGCCCTCCTGCTGTGTCCTGCCACCAGGACAATACAGGGATGTCTCCTCTGCCTGTTATCGCTTCAACCAAATCCTTGGTTGCATTGAGGTGATGTCAGGTGTAGTATCTCTGGTCATTACTTGCTTAAATGTGAATAGAGAATGTGAAGTACCTGCTCCTCCATCCAGCCTTGGGCAAGAGTTATCTCTACTTTAGAATAATCATGCAGTGGAAGTGGATCTTGTGAATGTGCCAGTTTTTTTAAAAGGACAGACCTTGTTATAAATCCTCATGCACTGACCTACAGTTCAGTTAAAATATTTGAGAAGATCTGAAACAGATCTGCTAGATTTGGTGTAGACCCCTCTTTTGGGTCCCATCAAGGCGACAGACTAGCATCATCGGTGCTGTTCTACTAAAGTTCCTCAATTAGTCTTGAAGATTTTTTTCTGCACTTCCCAAAATATTTCCAGACAAAAAGCCAGTTCACTGATTTTTCCAGATGATCCCAAGATCTAGACCTAAACATATGTATATATGCGTATTAACATATAGCATACATACGTACATATGTGTATATGTAAATGGGCATATGTTGTTTTCTTGTCACTCATTTTCCTGTCCCATGAAACAGGGTGAATTTTGATGTCACGCCATAAGCATTTCTATACCAGCTCTGTATTTCCATTTGAACAAGCCCGTATTCCCACACGAGATGCTGTGGACAGACAAGTTTTTTGCTACATCATTGCCTGACTAGAAGAAAAAGGCATGAATATGCCTTTCTCTAAATCCTTTTTTTCTTTTTATGGTTCTTTTAGGTATAATATTTCATGCAGTATGTCAGACAAAATCATTTTTTAGCTGAAGGCCTCTAACACCACCAAGACCCTTGTAGAGGTGGAGAGGCAAGAAGCAACATAGTCATCAGGAGTAAATTTAGAGTCTCTCTGTTCATTATTCTGGCCCTGACACTTCTCTTTTAGCTCCTGCATTTCAGTTTGACAGTGTCTCCCCAGTGCATAATGTGAGGAGTTACAATGCACTTGGAGGAGACAGGAGATCTGTTTTTGATAAGGAGATTATAAGATTTCATTCACCTTGTCAGAAGCCTCCATTAGTGCCCATTCCCTCCTAAGCCTGTAGTGTACATGCATATACCTTCCACCAGCCCCCTGTGAGAGGAATGAGTCACATTTCAGATTCAAAACTTTCTTTATTTTTTATTACTCTTCTTTTTGTGCTACACTTCTGAGAACAGTGCTGAGGGAGCAAAGGTGACTGCTCTGGGATACCTTACCTGGACTAAATAAATTATTTCCTTCTCTATTTAAGATTAATTAAGAAATGTTGAAGGGAAAAGAGGTCAGAGCTGTCCTGAGATTGTTCATTCCATCCCCCAGCTATTCAGTATATACTAAGCCTGAAAGAGGTGTAATTAGATATGAGAAAAGCCTGATGAGATTCTCTTCTTGTGTAGTTCCAAGCACACTGGCAGTTCTCCAGAAACGAATTGTCTTCTTTTCACCAGATTTCTTCTGCTCATCTTACTTCTCCCTTTTTTCTCTGCAAGGCCTAACCAATCTTTCCTATGTAGTAGCTTGTGCACTGAAGAGACCCATACAGATATAAAGGGAGAAGTTGCTGCTTCTCCATTGCAAGCTGCTAGAGTCCAGCCTATCACTGTGCTTTATGAAGCTTTTGGAGGAAATTGTGTGAGCCTTGGAAAACCCCAGCAGCTTCTGCACTCAAGTGGCAACCACATTGGGTTTCTCCAGTGTAGGTATGCCACCTAAAAATGAGTCCCTTTGCCCTAGCAGGCAAATCGAAGGCAGGTGTGCCACATGCCCAGGTTCTCTGCATTGCCAGTGAGAGCAGTGAGTCACAGGGACAACAAGGAGCTGAGAGTTTGGTGTATTTGCTGCTTTTTCAAATGTTGTCTTTAGCAAAGAAGTTACTGGCCAAGTCCACAATGCCAGGCTGTGGTCTGATTTCCCTTATTTCATGGTCATATTACTAGAAAAACTATTCAGTCCATTTAAAAACCTAGGTAACTTGTCTGTCTCAGGCATTTCCTCTTTCTGCCTCCCTTCATCAGCTTCTGTTTGCTTTAAGCAAAGTGATACCTCTTTCTTTATTTCACTATTTCACTTACTCTTTGACACAGTAATTTATACTAGTGATTAGGAGTCCAGTAAAAGGATTTACACACCAAGCCACGTAGATTCTCCTATCTGTGGGGTATTTTCAACAGTAGATACTTTTCTCTGATGTCATAATTATTGTTTAACTAGTTTGGCCTCAAACGCTCAAAAAATGTTGGATTGCTCAGAGGAAAAATGTGTTAGCTTCCAATAGCTTTTACCCGAAATGACTTCAGAATATTTTTTTTTATTTGAAAGAGTTAGGCAAAAGAAAACCCACACTCAACCAAGCATGTGGAAAAAGAGACTCAAAACAAGCTGCCTTAGTCACAGGCTTCCCAAAACCAACAACCTACACATGTGGGGGACTCCAGCCTGAAAGCTGATAAGTCAGAGTTGGTGACTTACACTCCAGTTTGTGTTTCTAAAACAAAGATCTTTACTACCATCATCTTGTAAATAAAGTGAAAATCACAAGGAATAAAAGTGCTGGGTAATGTGTTTCTTGTGTGTGTGAGTGCGCCCCTGGAAAAATACTAAGCTAAGAAGGGAAATAACGTAGACGGCAAAAAGAAAGCCTCCCTTGTTTCGTTATTCTTGAGTGTGTCTGGTTTGCATCTGTTACTGAATTTTTCACTTAAGAACCCTTATTTCTTTAATACATATGAATGACTGGTTTTGACTGGCAGTTTGAAAATGTGACTTTACTCTAATTAACTCTACTTTTTGTCTGTACTTAGCCCTTTTTAAGACCATATTTCTCAAGCTGTGTTAAAGCATGAGCAAAACCAACTCATGGAACAATTTATTAAAATGCCAGGCAGGTTTGACAGGTGCAGGAGAAATTGCTTGGTTTCACATATTGAAACAGCTGTAGTTTTATAGGTGATGAAATTGCAATGGGATGGGGTTTCACATTTGTTTGTTCATCTTGTGTTTGCTGTTTTGTTTTTGAAGCATTGAGTCATTTCCCCCTCTCCAAGGAGGACTCTTAGGACCTATTCCTCAAGTGGATGAGGCATCTACTCTCCACAGAGTGAGAGGAAGCTTGGTAAAATTCAAACATTTCAGAGTAGACTGAAATGTAACTAGAAAATAATAGTTTTCTCCTCATGGGACTATAAATAAATTTTGTTTGCTGATTTTGGAGCAAGAAATGCTATAAATGTTAGGTTCAACTTTCAGATAGACTGAGCTAGATTTCATTAAGTATCTTTAAAGAATATCATAATCAGAAAGTTTTGTATTAATAATCAACAAATGTTAACCTCATAGGAGTCTCTTGCATCAAGGAGGTTTACTTTCACTGTGTGTAATTACTAGAGGAAGATGTATGTTTTATTTTCAAATTAGTCAGGACCATATGTTCTCCTACAGTGACAGAGTATGTATCAAGTGGTGCCACTTTACATAAGTTCATTTTTATCACCCTACATAGGAAAAAAATAAGATAAAAATCAGTGAAAGATCTGAAAAGAATTGGTCACATTTGGCACTGAATTAATTTGCCAAAACACTTGAATTATAAAATCTCTTCCTAGCTTAAATCCTCACAGATGATGGTAGTTTAAGTCACAAGTTCTTGTGTGGCTCAGAATAAAATAATCTTTTAAATCCTGGTTGAAATGTATCAGTGCCTTGCCCACTGCATCTCAGCTGGGATGCCATTTAAAAATGGCTAATTTGAGTGATCAGGACTTACTCAAACAGTATTTTTAGCAACTCAACAGCAAAGGCAAATTGGCCACTAGAAAAAGCTAGGAAGACAAATGGGTATTTTCCTGGAAGATTTTCCTTTGAGAAAACATGTTGCATGGGGCTTTGAGCAACCTGATCTAGTGGCAGAGGGTTCAGAACTAGAGGACCGTTAAGGTTCTTTCAACCCAAACCTATTCTATCGTTCTGTTATTCAATGTCTCCTTTGATTCAGGAGTAGAAAAGCAAAGGCATTTGCTTTGTCAGTGTTACCCAATCTGCTAGATGACAGGATACCCCCAGAGCTCCTGAGTGTTCAAGGGGGGCTTCTGACCAAGGCTGTGGCAGCCTCCCCCATGGCACTTCCAGACCACACTGCAGGTGAGCCTCCATGGGCTGCTGAAGTCCCTGTTGCCAGGTCCCAGCCCAGCCTTGCCTTACAAAGGTGCTGATCTGTGAAAAACCACTGTCATCTCTCACCGGGAGCCTCTCCAGGAATATTTCACCTTTCTAAGGTATATGGTCCTTCTCACAGCTCTGTGAGTGTTTTGGCACGTCTCTCTCACAAGGCCAGAAAGAACAGGCACCCTAAATCAGCTCATCTAATGGTCCTGGTTGCCTTAAAGATTGATAAAAAATTAGAATGCTATGCAATATTATATAATAAATCAGAAGGGTCACTTTCTGCCAAATCAAAACATAGCTAATGAAGTGCAATATCAGGTTTAAATTCAAAATAGGACAGTTATTAATTTCAGGCCACACAAAGTATGCTTCCCTGCTCTGAACAGTATGAAGTTTTTGAATAGCCAAGGGTGACTACTGAATGGGACTTATGCTGTAACCTCATCCATAGTGTTCTGCCACTGCAGTCATTATTCTTGCACTGCAATTAAACTTTATAATCCTGGAGTATTTCAGCCCAGACTACCGAAGGATGCAAAATAATCATCGCATCAGGAAAATGAGAGGGAGAAAAAGAACACTATCATATCCTTGTTTTGCCTGAGATTTTTTTAATTCACCTGCCTTTGCACCCCATCCACACCCAAACATGCATTCCCTGGCTTCTGTGCCTGGATCAGATGCTCACTATACCCTGTAGACTGATTTAAGCCTTTGACTAATAGCTGTGGGATGTGGTGTTTATCTGAGTAGGAGGTAAAATAAAACTTGCTTAGATTTACTGTCAATTGGCTTTGCTGACATGAAACAGAGAATAGAGAAAAGAAGGTACAACTGAGGAGCCTGGAACTATTTGGATAGGATTTGGGGTTGTATTGTTCATGTTGTTTTTGTTTGGTCTAGATGAAAAGCATTTTTAACTTGGTAGCCTGGAAAGATTAGACTTGCACATACACAATAAACCCCATTTTGTTTTGTTGTCCTCTTTGACATAATATGCAGAGGGTGTTTATACACCAGCATGGACAATGAATCTATTGTCTCATCCTGTGTAGAAACAAGTACCATCAGTGCTTACAACTGATCCAAGAGCTCTTACCTGATTCCAGCACATCAGTTAGTTATTTATTCACAGAGGAAAGAATCCCATGACAGTAACAATTGTTATCAAGGACAACATGGGAGGAAGGAGGAAAGGAAAACCCTAAGTGGTGCCTATTCAGTTGTTTAGATTTTTTTTGGTGCCACATTTCAAATAAATCAGTCAGTCAGTATGAAGGCACAGAAAAGTTAATTTAGCTAGCAATGGGAGATGTGGGTTTTACAGACTTTCTCCTGCACCACTGGAGCTGGCAAGCTTTCCCATTTACTGGAACGGGAAAATCAGCCAGGCAGTTGTCTGTGTGCTCATTAAGACTCATTATTTGCATTACTGATGTGCTTAAATTTTCTGCTGCTCTTCATGCCTTAGCTTACATGGATGTGTCTTGTTCAGCAGGAATATTTAAACACATACTTACAGGATCCCAAATTCCTCAAGTCATTTTGATACATATAATCTTTTGGGATTGGTTTCTGTATGCAGTCACATGTTGACATATTTTTTAAGAATCTCGCCTTTGCTGACTTTCTGCTGTGGCCTGGAGACGTGTCATTCACACTTAAGATCATAAAAATCTCCTTTATTTACTTGACATGTTACCACTGCAACTGATGACAGCAACAAATACAGAAACATTTACTGTTCTTTCCTTTAGTTAGATTTGATTTCTGCCAGATGCTGTTGGCAAGGGAAATACCTTAGTGCAGAAGAGTGTGCGTAAATGTGTGTATGTCTGTGTGTAAATAGCAATACTGATTACAAATCATGACAAAAGCCCTGAAATGGTCACCACATTAAGAACCTTAGCAGAGATGTGGCACAGAACACGTTAAATTCTCAGCATGAACCAGGATTGGGCCTGGGTCTGAGAAACCCACAAACACTTCCCAGCCCTCAGATTCATGTATGTGCCCAAGTCCCTGTCATGCTGGAGTAACCATATCCTTGTCCCCCCAGTGCACTCTTTTCTATGGGAGGAAACCTGAAGAGAGCAGCTGAAGGGTAAGTATGCATTGAATTTGATGGAGTGATGGATATTTACACTAGACCAGTCTGCCCAATGGCTGTACAACATAAATCCACCTGGCTGTAGGCAGATGGAGATGGTAGGAGATTATTACATTCCAAATGAACTAGAAAAAAACCCAGAAGAAGGATGGGTCAGTCATCTAATCCAGCTCTTATGGTTCCATTATTTGCTGGGATGCCAGGAAGATTATGAAAGGTGTCAGGTTATGACCATCATATATACTTTCATGTGCTCTTCTTTGTGACATTTATACAGGCAGTCACAAAGTTGGAGGCTCTCCACAAAGATTTGTTAAAGAATTTATTATGAAATAGCAAAGGAAGAGAAGGATGGGAGGTGAAACTGAACCCCAGAGAACTGGCACAGATTTCCCTAGGGCTTGCAGGAGTCCTGTTGCAGCCAGAGTGGCATTCCCCTGTCTTGCAACACCCACTGTCCATGACCAGAGCGTGTTGGGGCTCCTGTGAAGAACATCATTATTCCCTACACTTCTCTACCCGGAGCTGTGGCCGATCTGTCTTTTGACAGATCTCCTTCACGTGCAGGTAACCTTTCTCCTGGCACATTTGGAGGGCTAAACTCTACATAAGTCCAGGCCATGTACATCCAGGCCTGGACAGAAACAATGTGCTGTGCTATTTGACCTCAGTTTGCTTTTTAGCGAGCAGATTCTCGGCTTTGCAGAGAAAGCAACAAATGATGACTATGCAGCGAGTTGCCCTTCACTTTCCCTTTTAAAATAAAATGTGATTAATAATCAACAAAGTGATGTGTGTCAGGGAGCTGGAGGGGAAAAAAACAGCTTGAGGTGATTTGACAAACTGATTTTTTTTGCTGTGCTGCATTTCCCATGGGACATGACAAATTAAATGTCAAAACCAACTAGAAAATAGTGATATATCTCAGCCCGGGCATTAATCAGCCTGCCTCTCGTTTACCACTTCCCACTTAAGTAGATGACTGTATCCAGTCTGAACAATGGAGCTTTTCATTCCCTAATCACCCTAATTGTAATTTAAATAAGTTTCCTGACAGTCGCCCTCAAGGCTGTAGGGGAGATGATTCCAAGAGCTCCATGTCCACCTCGGGTTTACATAATGGATGAAAATTCAAATCCTTGTCCAGGGTGCAATTAGATAATGTCAGGAGGAGGAAAGAAGGGATCGGATGAACTGCAATCAGAGAAGGAGAAATGTACATTTGATATCACTGGGAGCCAAAACTAAAACACACACACATATGCTGACCTAGATCACAGTCAAGGCATTTGATACTGTCTGGTAGGGAAAAGAATATCCAGAGACTTTGCAATGCAACATGTACCATAAAGGACCTGACTGAGAACCCTAATAATCCATCAACTGATGCAAACAAAAATTTAATGAAGAATAGAAACTTAAGTAAAGAAGAGTTCAAGTGTAAGGAGTGGTTTATTCCAATTTCCCACAAAAACAGGAAAAAAACATGCCCATCCAAAGTTTCAGAGGCAGAAAATGCTGCTGTACAGAGCACATGGTTGCACAGGCTGTCAGATTACATTTGATACTCTTGTGTCAATGGGTGTGATGTTTCACTGAGAACTGGCTGATAATACTGGACCTCCAAGCAGATTTCCACAGTTTCCCTCAAGCCATTCAGTTTACCCTCAGTCCTCAGTGAATGTTTGCAATTTTAGATATCTAATGGCCTATCAAATTTGTCTACAAACTTATGCCTTCCTTCTTTCACACTAATATTTACTGTTCCAGAATAGGTATCTTCCAACCTGATTGCTAAATCCTATGAAAATCCATAGTCTGTATCAGATGCTTAGTGCAGAAAAGTGACTCCCACATCCACAAAGGGCCTAATCCTGCAAGACATTATGTCCCTACATAACATGCCTTTTCCTTTCCAGTGTGTTCATCAGTCTTGAAAGTCAAATGTTCAGCTGGCAAGCCAGAAAACAAGCTTGTTCATGTCCTGAGAAGCACCAGATTTTTCAGTCTCTCCAAAGAAAAGGAAAACACTCCAGGATGGCTACTGGTACCACCAGCACCTCCTTACCACCAAGAAAAATCCACATCTCCATCAGTAGTGGCCCTAGAGAACAGGCTGGTGGTTCTCTCACGGAAAATATTGCTCATTCTTACAGTGATGGGGACTGGCTATGAATAACTAGTTAAAATATAAAATGTGCTGAGTTGACTGATGACATTGACAACTGAGCCATACGAAATTAAATCTGTATCTGTTTGCTATTACATAACAGGAAAAGCCAGGAGTAAAAAAAGCCCCTGGAACTTGGTAAATCTCATTTAATCACATCTGGCAATTTTTGAGTCTGAGATTATCACTGTTGAATATCATGTTTTTAGAAAGTAAAGCAGACAAAGAAACTCAAGCAAACAAGAGTCAGAAAATAAAGAGCCTTTAAAAAAATACTTGTGCACCTTTCAGCAATACTATAGGCCAAGCTTGGGAAAAGGGTATTGGAAGCTATTATCTAATGACAGTTACATTTCAATTTAGTTTAGGATCAGTGAAACATGGCTACACACTTGAAGGGTGTACAGCGCTCCTTTGAACTCACTTATCTCTAAAGAATAGGGAAAATTTTCATCAATTTCAGTTGTGGTCATTGCAAGAAATGCCAGAAATATCAAACAACTTTGACTAGTTGCAGAGGTCCTTTGGTGGTCCAACAAAACCAGCAGTACAAAAAGTTCCTAAAATGTGACAGGATGGAGAGGTGTTTATTTCTAGCCATGAAGGTCTATGAGTGTGAAGTTGACTGCATTTGTTCCATATAAATAGTTCGATCTAAATAATTTAAAAAATAAAAAGGAAAAAAAGAAGTAAAAATGTCATTTGACTTGAAAATATGAAATTGTTGATTTTTGAAAAGTTGGAATTAGTTCTTTGACAACTTCAAAACTCTTTCTCTTCAGAAATTATTTAGATCAGTAATTACATTAGAGCTGATCAGGCTTCATAGACAATTCCGGTGAACTATCTCTTTCTTGCTTTGTATTTTTTTCTCTCCAAGCAAGGAAAGGCAAGACAAAGGCTCTCTGAAGCATTTTTAGTCAATTTCTAGCTAATAGCAGTAAGAAAATATTTGACAAATCTCAAGGCTGTCTGCAGAAACATGTAGAGTTGATGTCTTGGTCAGCCTTAGAAAGCAAGACACACTAGCCCTGAGCATGACAGAATGCTGATGAGCAGCTTCAGTACTAAGGCTGACTGTGCTCAGCGCACACCACCAGCAAAGCAGACCACTGTCTATCTGCACAGGCCTGTGAGGCTGTTCCTTCACAGAATCAGTGTGAGAACAGGGATTTTCAGGAATGCAGTTATAGCTTAACCAGAAACTGCTGGATACTCCAAAACCAGGCATGCAGTCGAAGCAATTTCTAGCAGATACAAATTGTTCATGAGAAAAAGGCACAAAGAAACTATAGTCATGATGGAGCAAGAGACACTGTGAGCTCTTTCTGTTCTGCTTAATCCTATTTGGATTATTTCAGACACACTCAAAGAGTCAGCTGCTTATACTTTGTAATAGTGTATGAAGTTGCTTGAGGAATGTAAAGAGACCTACCTGGGAAACAAAAGTATAGAAATCTTCAGAAACAGTTCAGAACAGAGCTGCTTCCTGCAGTTAGGAGCAGGCTCTAATTTGTTTGCTGGTAGATGGATATCATGACAAGAACAAAAAAATAGTGTATTTTGATAATCAAATACTCCTTACAGTGTCATGAAGAATTATGCATCTAGCACTGTGGTATTTGAGTTCTGGGGAGACTTTACAGCAGCCTTCCAGTACCTAAAGGGACTCTACAGGAAGTCTGGAGAGGGGCTTTTTACAAGGGAATGTGGTGACAGGACAAGGGGTAATGGCTTTAAACTGAAAGAGGGTAGGTTTGGATTAGATATTAGGAAGAAATTCTTCACTATGAGGGTGGTGAGGCATTGGAACAGGTTGTCCGGAGACACTGTGAATGCCCCATCCCTGCAAGTGTTCAAGGCCGGGCTGGATGGGGCTCTGAACAACCTGGTAGAATGGAAGGTGTCCCTGTCCATGGCAGGGTAGCTGAAACTCGATGACCTTTAACATCCTTTCCAACCCAACCGTTCTATGATTATACGATCATATAACACCCTAAATAGCAAACTATCATCTGCTACTTGTTAATCTGTCTTTGTCAAGTCAAGGAAGAAACTGTGAGAAATTTCTTCAAAATTCTTTTTCTTTTTGTGCAATTCAGTGTGGGAGCTTTTTTAGTGGAAGTGAATTCAAAAGAAATGAACCTTTGCACTTTGAAATCTTTAGAGGCATTTAAGATAGCCCAAGTCAAACAGAACTATAGATCTAAGGCACTTGTCTAATGTAAATGTAAATATTAAGAACTCAAAAATCTTTGAAGTCTATTAAGGTTAAAGCTAGACAAAAGCATATAGTGTAGACTTACAATTCAATGACTAATATATACACATAACATTTCAATAAACTAAACTGAGTCACTCTGAAAAGTAACATATAATCTACAAACATCAATAGAAACCCGAGACCTGCATAGCAAAGCCCAGGGAAATTGTTTTTCTTCCCAAGTCTGATCTTGGCCTTGCTGCTACAAAGATGCTGCCAATTCATACTTCCAGTTTCAAATCAATATTTTCAATGCTTTTGGACAGGGAAACATGTTGACAAATCAGTGGTGAATCACTTCATTTTCCACACTCTTCTGTGCGTGTTACTGTGGGTTATTTATGAATTTCAAATTACAAATGTAGGGTTTGTCTGCAAAGGGACACTGAGTCTGAATAAGCTGAAGAAGTGGTATTAGAAAGGAGTTAAATGTTGTTAAAGTCCTCTTGAACCTTTTAATTCAGAATAAAACCTGAAATTTTAACTTAGATAAATGGAGTAAATGGCTGCAGAATTAATTAAACCCATCATAACTCTGAACCAAGCCATCCACACAGGGGTTGAATGTGTATTTACCTAGTTTGTGACTGAACCAGCAGACATTAACACATCCATATAAGCAAGTTCTTAAAACAACAAACATGCCAGCTCTCAGCACAGCTCCATGGCACCCACTGCAGCGGCAGCTCCATCCCGGCTTCCCTGGAGCGGCTGCCGGGCAGGTCTGGGCGTGTGGGCAGGCAGCACAGGGCCCCTGCGTGGCGCCTCAGACAGAGGCAATGGCTTCAGAAAAAAGAAAAACAACTTTACTTGGCTTAGCTATGCAGGTCTTGGGTTTCTATTGACGTTTGTACGTTATATATTACTTTTCAGAGTGACTCACTTAAATTTATTGAAATGTTAGATGTATTTCACTGAGTCAGCACAGCATCCTGGACTGAGCAGATGTGGCTGGTATATACGAACCTGAACTTTGCTCAAAACAGTGAAGGAAAACTGGAATTGTTTTAAAGCTTTCCTCTGACAGTGCATTTGAACTGCGGGTGTGCTAACCTGTTTGGACTGTTTCCAACCATTAAAAAAAAATCCTACTAGTCCATTCAATCTCAAAGCTCGATTTTCCCACCTTAGTTTCCCCAAAACTCTGTTGTATCAAACAGAACAACATGACCAGATTAGTGTTCGTGATCATACTTCTTTTTCATCTCTCAGTACAGGTTGTAATGTATAAATAATATGGACCTATCGTGTGAAAACATTGGTTTAATCCAATACTTTTAAGCAGCAAAAAGTAATCCATAAAAAAAGATGTGTATCTGAGTTAAAACCAGGAATCAGCTTGGAATAAATAATAGTAAGAAAAATTCTTTAGAATTCACCCCAAACTCAAGGGCCACTTGCTGTTGCTAGAACCAGAAGATGCCACCTATACTCTGGTGTACGCAGCTTCTTAAAATGCACTCACTGTTACTTTCCCTCATCATTACCATTCACACAAGTTAAAGCACTGGTGGGTAATTTTTAATTTATGATCATTATACTGCAGAATGTATATGTCATTGCCATTAAAAGGTACAGCTACAAGGTCATTCCATACAGGCAGATTTTGCTATATCAGAAGTACTCAGGTCACATTTTGAATGCTTCTTCACACACAGGCAGGCTAGAAATATGTAAATGGAAACATAAGACAGTGAAACTACAGGTGAAGCTACAATAGAAATTATTGTTTAACTGTATCACTGCAAATCCCATGAACTCAAAAGCATAAAATTAAACACCAAAGGGTCTTAATGAAACCTCAAATCCAGATTTACATTTGAATCCCTGCCTCAGTTGATGCCATATGTAATTGAACAGTCTCAAGCAATAGACTGGCCCATGCTCCCTGAATTTTTAAGAAAAACTGAACTTGCAGCTTATTGCATCCCAGGCCCTTTTCTGCAGTCAGTTTAGTTCTTTTTTCATGCACACTCCTGCACTCTGTGTGCACCCATAATGATATAACTGAAGCTGCAGGATGTTGAAGAAGAAAGGCAAAACCAGGTCCAAAACCACTTAACTGATCACCAGGCCGAACCTAAAAAGGACAAATTGAGCAGACAGAATCACATTAAATATATTGCACGTTTCCCATAATAAAACTACACTGGAAAATCAAGCTTGTTTTTTTTGACCATTAATATAATTATTATTTTCAACATACCAAATTTGGAATTAGATCAAGACACACAACCATGTATTTACTTGGGGAGAATAATGATGTGCTTAACAATCACAGAGGCAATTATGTTTGGCAAAAATAAATGTTTTTAAAATCTGCTTGAATCAAAAGATCAGTTTCAATACATATTTATTGAAATGGAATCTGAAAAAGAAATAATCCCTCCCGCTACAACTTCGACCCACCAACCTGAAGCTAAAACAGTCTGGATAGTCTTGTAGGGATGCTCCAGAGCATGGAAGTAGGGAATAATATTATCCACACGAACTGACGTTGCTAAAAAACGCAAATGGGGAATGCAGTGGGAAGTGGCTCATTTGCCCACAGAAGGAAATCTCTTTGCTTGGTTTCCATAGAGAGGAAAAAGAAATTTTCCTAACCTTGAGATTTCCGGCAGGTCAGTACAGTAGGGCAGTTGCAGGCGTTTCGCTCATGGAGGAGTCACCAGCAGAAGGCCGGTTAGATATGTCTCACTCTGTTTGTTTATCATACGTAATCCTGGTAACCAGTTGCTGAGATATAGACTTCCACAGTTAATCAAACACTTGCTGTCATGCTCATGACTAATGTAACATAAAATATTTGTTTTCCTGATGTAAAACATCTTCTAATGGCAAATATCATCTAATGAAGCACAGCGATGCTAAGGTCAGGGACACCAAGACCACAAAGCAAAGAGGTTGCCTCCTGTCAATAGGAGGCCAGTTGGGCTGCCAGCCATGGCTGTCTCAGCCTTCCCCCTCCAGGCTGGTAGAGTGTATCCTGAGACATCCCTATCTGTCCTTTGCATTCAAATGAGACAGTTCTGATCAGATTCAGTGCAAATATACCACAACTCACATAGAGGTCCTTTTGCTTTCACAATGGAGAATAACTTAGGAAAAGAGCTCAGAAAGGTCTCTGAGTCCTTGCTTAACTTGTTAGAAAATCCAGTACTTTTGATTCACATGGTGGAAAAGAGACAGTCACAGAAGCAAAAGGAAGAGCAAAGTGCACAAGGCTGACACAGTGCCCTGTGAGCACAGTGTATTATGCTCATAACCAGTGCCCATCCTGCTGTAGTACACTGAGTCCTATCCAGGGAGCTGCGGAGACAAGGAGAAGGCAGGGGAAGGCAGTTTAGAGGAGTCAGGGTCGAAATTTGTGGCAGGTCAACATGAGAAACTGACACTTGAATGGAGTGATGGAAGGCACAGAAAAGGCTGAGATAGTTTATGAAGTAAGAGATGATACAGTATATATTGCTGTTGGAAAAAAGGACTGCAGAAAGCAAGTATTACAAGTCTATTCCTGCAAAACCTGTCTGCTTTTTCTCCATGGGGAAATTGAGTTGTCTAGGCTGAAGGTACTTGCTTTGGATAGTTGTCTTTCTTTTCTCAGTAGTCTACCTTATATTTCAATATCTTTATTAAGCCTGAAAACTTTGTATTGTAGATAAACTTATGGCAGACTTGCATAAAGCAAGCAAAAGCATAACCAGGAGAGCCTGGTTATGATGCGCGTTCACACATGCACCCTGACATGGCGTAGTACTTTCTCCTACAGAAAATCGATCCTGATCCTGGTATCTGATTATTTTCCCCAAGCTGTGCTGTTATCCTCATTGCAAACCCTCTGTGCCATCCCAGCTGCCATAAAGCAAAGAGAGTCCATAACCTCCTTCTGTGTTGACAGGTACGAAGGTGGATTAAGAGCCCGATGGTCAACGTTGAAAAGCACCCACATACCAGCCTCAAATACCCGGGGTCCACTGTGATGCATTTACCTCCAGGAGATTCGGAGCTTGAGCCTCCACTCTGCCAGACCTGCCTGAACGACCACGCTTTCCAGCGAGGGATCGCTCCTCAGGAGGCTGAGTCCTGCTCCTGGGAGAGTCAGAGAAACAGCAAAGTAAGCCACAATTTCCTTCCACCAAACTTTGTTTACACGGTTTACACTGATAATGGGTCTGTACTTACAATGGGTCTGTACTTATGAGATGGTGCTTCCCTTGAAGAGAGGGGATTCTCTGAAACCTGAAACTCTGCTGACCAAGGCTGTGGTGCACATCTGGGCTCTGCTTTCTACCTTGAACTTGGATACCTATGAAAAACAAAGGACTCTTCACTAAGGTGTTGTGATGTACTCTCACAGTATTTGAACAGATTAGCAGTAACAATAAGTATTATTTACCTGTTTTGCATAAACAGGTGTGGATAGGTGCTAAAAAGGATCCAGACTTGCTAATTTTTTCCCTTCTGTCCCACAATTACCAGGCTATCCTTCTTCCTCCCCCCCAAGCCATATCTAGCTTTCTCTTTAGAAGTCAGAATTTGGCTCAAGGAGTTTTCCATGACAGGAGGTGAGTGATTCAGCAGTGTTTTTAGCAGAAGGGAAACCCTGTTTTGCCCCAGGTTATGTCAGTATGTTATAAATTACATCGTTTTGCGTGCCGTGGTGGGCAGTTGCACACAGATGTGAAGGTGGCAACACTGTGAGGGCTGAGATGAAATGGTCAAGAAGGGGCTTTTCAGAGGCAGACTTTGTATCTTTCTTTCATCGTTCACCTCCACCTAATCCCTGTGGAGACAAGCCAAATGCAGAACAGAAAGTTTTGCTCAGAGCCCGCTATCCCTGACAAAATTATCCCTGCCTGAAAATGGTGCACAAAAAAGGAGACAGTTGTAGAAACATAAAAGCAAACAAATAAGAATCTTTCCAAGTACAAAGCAGAGGAAATGTGACAAGGCATTTATCAGAGACAGCACACAGCTCAGAGCAGAAACATTTTTCAAGCTGCATCTGCTGCATTTTTAAATGGGGAAATTCAAGCAGCAGGTAGAAATGGAAGTCCTGTGTGCTTCTTAAACCCAACAAAGGCATTTTGGTGAAACATGTGCAAGCGGAGGAGCTAATTACTCCTCCATTTTACTTCATTAAGAAGATTAATTTTGCTCAGGCTGAAGCATTAAAAAATGAAAGCACCAAAGACGGTGGATTCTGCAAATCCTTTGCTTGCTGTAAATCACATGTACTCCTGTACAGCCGTAGGGCCTCACAACTGATTTCTATTAGGTTTTACATGCATATGGGATAGATTTGGCTGAATGCAGATTCCACTGGACCTCTCTGTCTCCTTACTGCAGGCAGTGGAGAGGCTGCTTACTCAGCAGGAGGAGTCTGCAGCAAGAGGGATATTTTGCACGCTGCTTTAAAAACGTTGTTGTCTGGCAAAAGACTTCTTGGATAGAGCTATCCTGCATAAGGGGTCTTTTAAGCAAGTTCAAGCACACAGTCCTTGATGTGATTAAATGTAAGGTCACTGTCTCTTTCTCTACAGTAAAACCAGGCAGGAAGCTTTTAATAATAAAGTCTGAAGGAGTTCTGTGTCTGACCTTTTCAAGGTTTAAAGAGAGTTTCTGGGTGAGACTCTGTTCAAGGGTTACAAATGGCACAAACTGCATAAACATGAAATAACTCCCTTGACTTTAAATCAATGAACTTGAACAGACAGTTCCGTATTTCAAGAAGAGAACATGGTCTCTGTTAAATCAGCAGGGAGCTTGGAATGTGCCAGTCGTCTCTCCTAACTAATTCTTGTTTCTTTTTCCCCATTACTCTTCCTCTCTGTTTTCCAGTACTGCAACCAGGTACTGGTATAGTGATTATAGTTCCTTTGTGCTGTGTCCAACACCAACACATACAAGGGTCCTCCTGACACTGTTCTTTTGCTCAAGGACAAATTAACTCAAAAACAAATCAGCTGTGAAATGTTATTAAAGGCTTATTCTGGCAACAATCTTTCTCTGACAGGTTTCAGGCTACTCTGATTGGCTTGAAAAAGGTCTTATAGAAACCAACCTGATTAAAACCCATCACCAAAGGGAACACGTCTGTATTCCTATTCTTATTTCCAACACAGAACAACGGAAAAAAATCATTACTGTTTGTTTACTGTGATGGTAATTATGTAGTGAAGTCTTTAAAAATTGACTTAGTGTAAATAAGATTATATTGAAACTAAAAGTATTTTAAATAACGAGATTTTTTTCTTATGATATGCTTTCATTTCCACCTCCCCAGGCTTTTCTATTAAGGCATGTGTCAGGTGGAGTTTATAAAAATGATTACTGATGTAACCTCTACTAAGTCTTCTCTATTATTTGTATGATAGTGTATTATGTCTGTATTTTTATGATATTTTTTCCGCATTCTATACACTGGACTAGAAAATTTTCAAACATTGCCAGAAAATCATGCTAATTTTCACATGACTGACTTACATAGGTATATTATTGTTTTTTGTAACCGATGTGGATTAGTTATATGGAAGCTTATATCTGCTCTACTAGTGTAACAGCTGAAGCCCTAAAGGCTTTGGACCACTGCCAAGGTAATGATTTACAATAACCAGTCCTCGCTTTTCCATGTCTATCTACATAGTTCAGGTTGCACAAAATTCACTGGCTTGATAAAGAGGGTAAATTTCCTTTCAAAATAAATTATCATGCTGTGTAATGAATACCTTGTGTAAATAAGCTGGTTTTGAAAAAGCAGACAACCCATCTTTTAGAGTTACATTACAGTCTACTAAATAGAGAGAGGCTAACATGGTGAAAACTGGGTGTGATTTAAATCTTTCAGGTGAGGGTTTACCAGGCTAGGTTATTAGACATAAATCATACATACATACACAAACACACAAAATTTTTTCATACTCTGCATGACCTGTGTATTCTATTTGCACTGTATTTTTGTGCCCTTGTTTCAAATATTTCTGTAAATAAACAAAAGATAAGACCTTGTTAGTGAGCTCAAAATATCTTTCTTTTTTTCTCAAATGGAGCCAAGAGCTAGGTTCAAGGCTTGTTCTGTTCTTTCCTCATTGTCAAAAAAAACTCCAGTTGCCCTATCCATCAGCTGACATTTGTCCTGAAGCATCACAGACACATCTCTATCTAGTAAACCAAAGCCTTAAATGTCTAGAGCTGTCTTTTCTTTCCAAAGCTAAACAAAACCCCTGTGCTGCCCCTAGCTAAGGGACGAGGGGAAGGAAAGAGTGAACTAATGCGTTTACCCCATTTAAGCAACATGATTTCAAATTGCCAGGAGCATGTCTGTGCATTCAGTACAGCCACCACTGCACGACTCGGGGCTCAGGGGTGCTGAGCGGGGCATTTAGCCCCATTAGCCCCAGAAGGGGTCTGTCCCCACATATATAGTGGATTTTAGTCTCTTCACCCTCTCTTATCACCTCTGTGGGGCAGGTGGTGGAAAAGAGATGGAGGCTGCTGAGGCAGTTGCCCTGTCTTCCTACACCCACGGCAGTCCATCTATCCATAGTGTCTTCTGTGAAGGAGCATTAGGAAAATCTTTCTTAGGGCTGCAGGGAATTCAATGCTCCTGTCTTTTTGGACAAGTCCCTTGTAGCTTAGTGGAAGTTAATTACTCTCATAGACACTTTTTGGATCGTGTTATTAAATCAACAACAGGAATTTTATTTTATTATTGAAAGTCATTCAAAGCTCCTATGTGTAGAAGAGCTCTTGATTTTGGTCAGATTTCAGCACTTTACCATATTTTAAGTCTTGCTTCAGGGATGAGGAATACTGAAAAAAATATACCCAAACCAAAGGTTGGGCAATTATTTGAGATAGTTCTACTAACAAATCTCTCCTAAAAATAACACACAGCTTCTAGAAACCTGCATTTGAAATGGGGTGAGAATATGCTTCAGATGAAATACATTTCATAAAGGGGTATAACAAAAATAAATACCTTTTAATGGACTAAGAAAATGTGGAGATGAAAAAAAATACCTAACTCTCCATAAAGAAAGAGTTTGGTGACAGATCTGAGTGGGCTTTTTAGGGAAAGATGGTTTTCTCACACATTTTGGATAAAAAACCCTCCTACATCTAATGATCTGCTCTGGTAATGAGGCACTCTGTGATTTCCACCCTGATAAGTGCTAGTTAATACACAAACACATGCACATACACAACAGAGAAATGAAAATCCTGAAAGCCCAGTATGGCACAATTACTCCTGAAACCAATATATGTGAAAAGTGCTGCAATAAAAGATAATTTGGAGAAGAAAATTAGAAATAAGAAAAAAAGAAAGTTTGGGTAACAGAATTGTTCAGTGAAATCAAATCTGGAGAGGACTGTGAGAGGCTCTAATAAACCTAGGCAAATTAACAACCTGATGGAAGATTATCCCTGATACAGACAGAAACACAGTAATGTTCTTTGATGGAATAATTATAACTACTCAGTACACACTACAGGGTCTAGAATTAACCGTGATTGTTTTAGAAGACAGCCCTGGGTGCCACAGAGAGTAGCTTACTGAAGACCTTGGCTCAGAAGAGTAGCTTAAGACGTTAATCCCTCACAGCAAAGCAGACACTCTATGCATTCATTTAGGAGTATAGCACTCCATCCACCGAATCTACTTCTGTCCCATATGGAGGCACCTGGGGAAGGACGTGAAATATACTTGATGTGGGTGAGGACAGACCAGCAATACCAGGGCGACAAATGCCTGGAAAAGGCCTTGCAGGTCAAATTACATCATTTTTTGCTTCATCTCTATAATGAAATCCACTTTGAAGTGGCTGGCAGAGATCCTGTTAAGTAGAATCCTTTGGAAAGAGGTTGTCAAGGAGCAAAGGACAGATGAAGAGGCCAATGGTCCCATGAGCCTATAGCTCAGGCTGACATTGGTGTGTGAGCCTTGTTGTCTTGCTGGCATCTCCCCATGCAGTGATTCAGGAAAGACTTATGAAGATTATCTTGATGAGTTTTGGCTTCTATTTTGTCCCTTCTTGTTATTCTTCCAGGGAAAGCTGCTGACAGGGAAAAAACCCCATATAATTAAAATCATTCCAGAAAAATTATGGTGCTTTATTTGCCTGCTCCTTTGCAATAATGAATGCAGAAATAGGTCTGGAAAGAAAAAAATTAAAAGCAATTAAAAAGTTTCCATTTAAGCCAACGTAGAGCACAGAAACAATGAGAAAATCTTGTATGTGGTATAAAAGACTGAAAATTATAAGAAGACTTTAAATGTAAAAGTTACACAGATGTGAAAATGTCTGCCAAAACAGAAAAGTCAAACTTATTTACTGGTTGAATTTTAATATATTCATGTGTAGGATGTTCCTGCCTTTACACCTGCTTACTCCAGATTTCAGAGTATATTTTGTTATGCCCCCTAAGACTGGAGGATGGGGGCTTATCCCCCTGAGTTTGGGAACTACATCTTGTATTCAAAAAAGTGACATACAGAGAGGTAATCTATCATGTAACCCTGTTTTCACTGCTCAATGTTATACTGACAAGAATACTTGCAACGTAATCCAAAGGAAGATGTTAAAACCAGTAAAGGAAATCATTCTATACCACACGTAAGTTAGCCTGAGAATCCACAACCACTGGAACTCCACAGTTTCTGTTTGATTATTTTTCAAATAAAAGTAAACCCAGTCATCATATTCTGCTCCAGAAATATATTACAGCACTGTCTGAAGATTAAAGAGAGTTTCAGAGAAGCAAGTGGTTCAAGATGAGTAATTAGAACAGTAAAGAAGGTATTTTGTACTTCTCTTCATTCAGCAACTTCTGGTTGTAGAAGGTCTGCATTTTCTGGATCATCACAAGTCAAAGTTGTAGCTTAATCCTGCGAGTTGACAGTCTCAAATGAAAACCCCATTTCTCACCAGCAGAGTTACAGCCATTTCCTAAATAGTTGTTTCTACCTGACTACACTAAAGCTCTCTTAGCTAATGATATAAATGTGTCACCAGTGGGGTTTTGATGGAATTTGGAATTGAGTACCTTGACCCATAAGCTTATTTATCTGCCAATAGGTGTCTGTGCTTTAGGAATTTGATTGTGAGTATATTCAAAGACCAAGGACTCAGATATTATTTTATTGCAGATCCTATAGCTTTAGCAAGATGAAAATCAATCTCAGATTTCTCAGCAGCTGTGAGAATCAGCTGTGAAAGCAACACAAGACTAAGGTGGGAACAAGCTTTGTTTCAGGGATTAAATCTAAACGCAGTACGTAGTTTCATGGTTTTGTAATGGATTGATATAGGGTTATTATGGATAATATTTATTTAGACAAGTCAAAAATGTTTAACACAAAGGCATTTTCAAATGAAAATGGCAAAGCACAGTTTGCAAATGCACAGGCTAAAATTATGTGTAATTTCAGTGAATGGGAAAGCCTGAATAGCAGACAATTGCCTGTGGCGGGTTTTACAATCCCAACTGACAAAGAGAACATCTATATAGCACAGAGCATATAAATCAGTTCCATGGCTCAAAGAAGTGATGTGATATATCAATCATCTGCTTTACAAATACACAGTGAAGCAGTCATTCATTTGTACATCCATCACAGGTCTTTTCAAGCACCATAGACTTAGTAAATTAATTGGACAAGCCAATATCAGAATCTAAACCCATGCTACTCCTCCTATCCGAATGTTGGTTCAACACTACTGAAGATAATTAAAATATCTCTTATTTTAAAGAAACTGTCAAGGGTTTCCCTGAGGACATCTACATCTGGAAAATTATTTATTGTACTTTCCATGGGGTTTCCATAATATCTGAGTTAGAAATTACATTCTTTCTCTTTTTAAAATTATTTTTACTTTTAATATGGTGATTATCTAGTACCTTTTTGACTCAAAGATCCAAATTACTTTGCTGACAATCAAAGAGATCAGAGAAAAGTATTCCTTTATACATAGGTGGTAGTAACCAGAAAATACCCAGCACAGTGGGTGTGAGGAATTTAGGCCAAACACAGTAGACCAAATTTCTGTTTAATTTTGTCCTGATTAGCAAGTGGTCAGACACACAAGGTCAAGAGATTTGCTTACTAAAATGGAAGAATGTTCTCAGTTTCTTCAAAATCTTAGTATCTGAATATTTAGTATCTGATGTTAAAGAAGAAAGTGAACAAAATCAGTAAAAAAATACTTTGTTTGAAAAGAATATATTTTGTACAGTTTAATGCTGTGCTGGCTCCATCTGGTCTTTCAAAGGGTCTGTTTAGCAAGAGCACCTGGAGTTGCTCTCCTCTATTGGAGTTTGATTTTAATCTGTTTATCATCCATCTTTAAGCATTGCTTCAGCTCATTTTCAAGATAATTCCATGCTTCATAGTAGATAAATAAAGGGGTCTGTTGCATTGTGTGATAAGGTCATAAAAACGATCTGACAGGCAATTAAAGAGTAACAACACTAAAGACAAAACAAACTCTGTCATATATGTGTGCATAAGAACATATACAGACAGCTAAAGACTAGGTCTGTAAAATAGCTGAGTGTGACTTAAAACCTAAGTCACGCTCATCCATCAGGGGAGCCATAAGTCACATTTAACATGGTCAGGGAGTCCAGGGCTGCACAACAACAGGGAAGATGCAGATGGCAGGAGTGGCTGCAGGGCTACCTCTACCACCTGGCCAGGGCCAGGGCCATGTCATCAGCAGGACTGCATGAGCAGAAGGGTGAGCTGAAGCTTTCTTGACTTTTTCACTCCTAAAGAGTTCCTTCCTTGGCCAGTTTCTGTCCACTCATCCCAAACAGGAGTAATTTCATGGCCGGCCTAGACTGTGCTTTTGAAGACTGGCAAGTGTTAGTCTTGTATGTCATTTCTCTCTAAAGAAATGTATCTCCGACCCAAAACCATGTTTCATAAAGAAAACCTCGTTTCTTCCTGTAGTTCCTCGATATGCACTAGTCTGTCTATCCCAAGAAGTCAGAGATATGACAAGACATTTGAAGTGTCAGTCTGAGTAACACTGTGAGCAATTTTGTTCTCATCTTAGCATTGTAGATGTTGCATTCCTTTGCAATTTATGAATATATATCACTATTTTTCTGTCTAGAACTTGCAGATAACCTTTTATGTAGAATTTTCCTCTTTGCTTAAAGAAGTTATAATTGGCTAAGAACTCTGTAGTAAAATCATGTATTCTGTAAATTGTATTATAATGTTGGTTAATACAGTGCATGCTGCTCATTTAAGGTAGTTTAATGCAATTCCCACATCCCAGGACCCCTCAATGTCTCCTATCTTAATACACTGTACTTGCTCTGTACCTAATTGTACGGTTTCCATTTTGTGAAATCTTTTCGCCCCTCTGAATAGCCACCTCAGGATATTCTAAAAGAGTTTCTGTAATGTACTCTCTGGCTTTGAGAGATGCGTGATAAATCAACTTTTATTGCCATTTGCATTAATGGAAAGATAATTATTTCCAAAGCAGCAGTGCAGCTGCACAAAGACTTTGCACGGCCTATATTGTATCACACCATATTGACATTACCATTAAAAAAAAAAAAAGCCCTACTCAGGCTCATAACAGTCACATTGTTTCAAAATTATTTTGGAGCCTTAATGGCAAAGACATTTTAACATAGCAAAGACATTTTAACATTCCCTAGTAGTTTTGTGTAAGTTAGGAAATTAATTTAGTAGGAAAATAGAAATCACATTTTTCTGATAGGGAGCTCAGGGTGTCATCCCATCTGGTATCTATAAAAAGCACGTGAGTCTGGAATAAGAAGGAGTCAGGCCCATGGGTCTTCTACAAACTAGAAATGACAATTTTAAGGTACTGAAAATGAATGAACCTTCTAATTAAGAAATCCTTAACAGTGAGCTGTGATGTGAAACATGTGATTTTGCTTTCCTTTGAAACTAAGAATCTTTTTTCAGATAAGTGGATTTACTGAGAGAAGTAAAACCAAAACAAAACACAAATGTGTTAATTCCAATAAACACTTTACAAGTGGTGTGATAGCACCTGATAACATCTGCCTTCTGGAGCAAAATCTACTGCCTGCAGTTAAATACTTAAGTATTGTACACAGTACTGTGCTTCAGAATAGTGTTAAGCCAGCAAGTAGAAAACACAAAAAGAGGTTAGATGTATTTCTCTAAACCATGAAGGATTAAGCATGTGAGAATGGTCTTAAAGACAATGAAGTAGGATCCACTCTTGCCCTTGAAAGATAAGAGGAGCTGCTGAGACAAGGTACCTCCAACATATTATTGCTGAAACTATGAAGTGGAAATCTGAGAACTACAATTTAGATAACTTTCAAATCTACTGGATGGGGAAAACAAACATCTCTCCGCTCTCAAGCCATCTTCTAACTACTTCACACTAATAAGCTTGTTTAGGTGAAAATGGAGGATGCTGTGAATGCCTCCTTCTGCAGCTGCATCACTCTGTAAGAGCACACACAAAACCATGCAGCTTGCTTGAACCCTGAGTAGCCTGCCTGAACACCCTTCGTGGTTAGACGATTCCTATGCTCTATCACTGCTGCAAGGATTATTTGTATCTTAAGGGGTTGTAGACTGAAATGTAGCTGGGAAGGAAAGCTACAGCTCCTGCCTGCTTCCCAAAGATCTAATTCTCGAGAGTGGCCAAGTTTTGCCACCAGGGATTCAGGTCTATTTCAGCAGCCTTATTGAAAGCAGGAGAAACAGATCTGATTTCTCTAGGTTGGAAAGACCTGTCACCAGAGCATTTGTTGTTAGTCTTGATCTGTTAGACAAAAACAGGGATTGATATCCTTGAGATGCTTTTCAAAAACCATTCTGAAAAGGGAGGAGTTAGATAGCTAATGCTAACATTTCTCCCTCTATTGACAACATATTGGTTGTTGTTACTCTTACTATGAAGCACCTAGAGGTGCTAACGAGGCACCTGCAGAGTTACTTATATACCTACAGTTACAGATTATACCTTAGAAAACAGATATCTAAAAGCTAGCATTTATTAAGATTATGATGTTTGGTTTCTTAAGAATTTTTTTTTTTTTTTTAAATCTAGCCCACAGGAACTGAAGCCTTTGAGAGATAAAGATATTTTGGCTTAAAAAGCAGCCCTTTCATCAAAACAATTCCCCAAGCCCCAAGATACATTTACTGAAAGAAAAATATAGCTGCATGCAAAGCCAAATGCATACAGAGATACAACACAATCCTTTTTTCTACATAATAAATGACAGCTACTCGGGGAATGGTTACAAATGAAAAGAACGACCTTGCTTTCTTTTCAAAGCACCAAGGGGAAATGCATGAAACAATGAAACTGTTGAATAAGACTGTCAAGATAAATATCATATATCTGAAAAGTATCTTTAATATCTGATTACTGTAACTGGAAGAATTTTGGACATCTGTGTACATTCAATCACCAGTTGTTTTCATCAGAATTGGAAGACCAGAGTTTTTCAGTTTAGTTTTGCTTTCATGTTGCCATGCATCACTGAAATGTTACAAGCTTTTTAGTTCCAGCTGTCTCTGAGGGTGGCTTTTGTTTTTTAAATTCAAGATGTCAGTAAACTATTCTTATTATATTCCTAATGTGTCAAAATAGCATTTAATATCAATATTTGGATTGATACTGTCAAAGTTGTCAGAAGAGACCAGTGATTTTAGGTACTTTGGCTCTTGAATGTACATGCACTGAACTACTTTTTAATAATATTGCAGAAAGTAAGAAGCACCCCTCATGTGCGAGGGATCAGTGTAGGACCCCAAGCCAGGATCTCAGAAACTGGGGCACTCAGTGCTGGCAGTACCTCTAGGAACTCTTGCTTATTATTTCTCATATTTGAAGTTATTCAGCAGTGACCTTTAGAGATGACAAATTTTAAAAGGAAATTCTCCCCTCTCTAGAAGTGCACAAGGCAATACTATGAAAAGGGAGCATCTGTTCTACAGTGAAGTTACATAGTTATTACTAGTTTTCAGTTTCTTCTTTTGGTTCATACTCTCTTTAGATAATACAGCAACTGCCTGAGAAGGATTCTCAAATTTTTCAACTTAGATCAATGTAACTTTGCCCTGAAGAAGGAATAGAAAAAATTCTGCCGATACCGTGTCAATCAATGTGGTCTGCAGAACATACATGCTCCATGTTCAAGCAGACCAGTTTTGTGACTATATCAACTTCTGAAAGCCATGTGAAGCAAGGATGATATAACAGTGCAGCAAAGGTCTTATCACAGGTTATATGGCTGCTGAACACATTGCACATTCAGGATATCACTTCACATATGAACTGCAGAGTAACTTTCCACCCTAATAAGCACTGCCTAATACTTTCCACATTCTACCGTTTTGGATGGACTCTTTGAGAATCAGTAGCTGGGCATTCATCCATAAAATACATGGATACACCATAAAAGATTTTTATGCTCAGGTAGCTCTTCCATCACAATGCGCCTCTTGTAGAATCGTGCATTACAGGCACAACTGGGAGACAAAACGCAGCTGCAAACTTGTCATTTCCTGCGCTAGTTACAATCCTCTGCAGTCCAGGGCCTTGCCTGCATTTCGAGTGGCATTTCACACCCACTTCAGAAGACACTCTAACCACAGACCTGGCTCCTCCCTGTCCTCCCAGGCTTGTCTGTGATGGCAGTGTTTGCCATCTTTGGCGCCTTTGTTCTCTTACAGCTATGGAATTGCTGTCGTGGGCTGTGAATCTGTGTTTATAACGCATCCTATGCTTGCCCCAGCCTATAACTGGAGGAGCACAGGAAAAAGGCAATTTGGATGCTCTCCAAGTCTGTTGCTGCAAAACTCAGATTGTATCACTGCCATGCATACCATTAGAAGCCTGATTCTTCCTCACATTTCATTCCAGCAAGCTTTAGAAAAGGATCCCCAACTGCTTGATGAGCATCAAGAAAATACAGAGAAAAAGTGGCTTCTCCATTGGTATAAAACCCACTGTATGTGTAAACTGATTGTCATAAGAATGTATTAGGGGATATCACTTCATCATGAAAATTAACTGGAGGATTAGAAACTAAAGCCTATTCCAGATTCGTTGAACTGACATTTGAGTTTGAATAAGTCTTCAAACTCTTTGTTATTTAAATTTTCCATCTGTAAAATTGAGATAATTATCCAATTAATCCTTAGGCTCAGTACTCCAAGATATCATATATTATCAATTGTCTCTCACTCACAGAAGGCATATATTGCTACATGAGTGGTCACTGCTTATATTTCTTCCCAAGTAAAGAAAAACAGAGAATAATACAATAGTGCAACTAGTTTTCTATACTAGTGCCTAGGACAGAGTGAGTATATATTCAAGAAGGTTTGTAAACTGTCTACACAATAAGTGCACTTTGTATCTGAAGCAGAATCTAGTAATATCTTCTCCCTGGCAATATGTGGTATGTGACTGAACAGTCAGAGAACAATTATCACTGGAGGTACATGTGCTTGTTGCTGAGATATCTCACTTGCCCATCCATGGAAAAATGCTCCTTGCTCAGGCCACAAGCAGTTCAAAGCAAGCTGGGAGCATGCAAAGGTCACTGATTACTTCTGAGGCTTTACAACCAAGGGTAGAGAACTAGTGCAGGCAAAGTGAGGACTGACTACAACCTTTGTCCAAATCTCAAACCAAACCTAAAGTAAATTCAGTTAAGCATTCACTTTCCTGCACTCATTGTTTTTAGATTAAAGTGGGATAATATAGAAGTGAATGACTCTGCTCTGGATGGAGGCAGCAAGGACCAGAAAGTACAGTCTTATGACACTTTCAGTCTAATTCCTGGAAAGCAAGTGAAGCCTTGGAAGATATCCACAACTCTGAGGGACCCTATGAACACGTGGAAGTTCTCTCCACTCTGATCAACATACTTTGTTCATCCTGAGTGTTGTGACAGCTCTGCATACGGCTACTTTTTTACTCCACTGTTTACTTAAAAGTTAAATTCCACACTCAAAATTATTTCAGACACATTTTATAATTTTTATTATAGGATATACCTTAGTTTGTGATAGTTAAATTGTAGTCTTTAGTTTGGCCTCCTTAAATCTACATAAAAAGATAAAAATGGCAATAAATCCTATTTTTGATAGTCTAGACATGAGCTCCATTTATGTAACACTTTGCCTTATTTTGGAAAACACAGCTAATGTTAATTAAAGATTGGGGTTTTTTTTTAACTTGATTTAGGATATAGATACATGTTATTGTGAGTCAACTGTGGGGGCTTAAACTTATAGCTCTGTTTGCTTCTTCATAGGAACTGTGTGTGTTTCTTTCCTTGTGTCAAATGCAAGATTGTTTAACCCTCAATGAGAGGGCCATGATGGCTTCATAAAAAATGAGTTTGAGAGGCAGCTTGACCATGGCCTACAAATATCTCCCTAGTAGAGCATCTACTTATAACAAAAAGCTCCCATTCATTTCAATGGATATCTAGCTTTAAAGACTGACTGTAGAAATTTTAGAGTCACCAACTTTATGAATATTTTTACTTTAGGTGAGCATTTCACAAACATAATACACAGAGTTAATGTATGCCCTGTCACATTCTGATATAGTCCTCATTGGAAGAGATTGTCTACAGGAATGAAGCTGTAAATTGGAATAGATTAACTGTCATAAGGAATTCAGTGACTTATTTGTATAATTGAGAACCTCAAGTGAAATCAGGATATTCATTTTCATCCCAGTAGCAAAAATTATACTGGATCCCATGTCTGTGTCTTGTTGAATAAAGTAGATCCTCTGTAGGACTTCACAAAACAGCAGTGAAGGCAGGTAATTTAACAAATTAATATATTTTTGTATCAGTGAGCAACATCTTTTCTTTCTAATACAAAGTGGTTGTGGTATTTAGTCTAGGTAATGCATTGTGCTTCCACTGTCGATATCGATGTCCTTTCAAGTGAACAGACCATGCAGCCATTTATGAGCTCTTGCTGTTAAGATGTTCGGGAATGTAATAATTAATAATGTTGATGTGTAAATTAAGCTTCAGAGTTGAAATTGCTTTTGCATTGAATGAGGCAAATAAAATTTCTCTGGGTCTTGGTTCAGCAGAGCAGGTGAGGACTGGCTGAAAGCTAAACATAGCAGTAGTCCCTCTAAAAGCACATGCATTAGAGTCTTAGGTCACTTCTAGACCAGAAGTGCTACCTGCCTTGCTAACATTGTTATTAAAAGAATAACGTCTTCTTTAAACTGTCTCCTTTCCCCTTTTTTGGTGCACTCCACCTGTGGCATCTTGCTGTGTGCAGTGGAGGAATGCGAATCCCACATCACAGCAAAGGAGGAAGCAGTTTCCCCAGGTCTCAGTTCATTCAGGGCTCCCACAACCATAGAATCACAGGATGGTTTGGGTTCGAAGGGATCTTAAAAAAATATCTAGCTACACCCTCTCTGCCATGGGCAGGAACAGCTCTCACTTGACCAGGTTGCTCAATGCCCCATCCAACTTGAACACATCCAGGCATGGGGCATCCACCACTTCTCTAGTAATCTGTCCCAGTGCCTCAACACTCCCACAGTAAAAAATTTCTTGCTAATATCCAACCTAAACGTCCCTCCTTTCTGTTTAAAGCCATTCCCCCTTGTCCTCTCACTAGTAAAAAGTCCTTCTCCAGCCTTCCTGTTGGCCCCCTTTAGACAGTGGAAGCCTGCTATAAGGTCTCTCCAAAGCTTTCTCTTCTCCAGACTGAACAATCCCAACTCTATCTAGCCACAGAGACACTTGTATGAATGTCTGGATTCCCTCACCATCCCCATACTGGGTGACAAAGATGAGATTTTTCAGCACATCTCATGAAATATTTGAATCTCAACGGCCTTTTCTATTCGTTGGCCTAAACCAAGAATGGGCAGCCAGTCTGCCTACCTTATCTCATTTCCAGTCTTTGTTTTAAGGGTAGCCTCCAGCCTGAGGACACACCAAGAAGTGTAACAGCTGAAGAAAACTGTGTGTCTAGGTCAAAAGAAGTAGAGAAGGAAGTGATGCAGCTGCTATTTTATTAAGTATTCATAAAGACTGCTGTCCTTTTACTTTCTAAAACAAAAAAATCAGGATCATGCATGTGGCATGCTTACACAAAATATATAAAGCACTGAATTTTAGCCAAAATCAGTATCTCAAGTCGAATGTTGCTTGCACTGACGTATGTATTTCTGACTTATCTTCTTTCAATGACACTGGGTTTGGAGAAAACTCAAAACATAGTCTAGTGCTGTTAAGCTCTGCTTCAGAGATAGACCTTTGGTTTACCTCTTGCAAATTGGAGGCTGTAGTTTTCCACAGCTGATTCCTAGGACAAGGCTTAGGGGGAGCAGTCCAGTATGCAGCTGGTCTTTCAGAATCACATTACTGGAGTACAAGAAATATGGGAAGGGAGAAGTTGTGCTTTGTGGTATGAAAGAATGTGCTGTTTTATAGAGACTCACTATTGTATGGATATTGTTTTAAAATAATGTTTGACCTGCTGAGGTCTTAGCTGCTGTAAGTGTACTCAGCTAGCACAGACTTGGCCACTAGCATTAAATTATTTTTCTCCTCTGCCCTCATTTAACTTTAAGCTTGAGTAATGTCAGCTAGGGAACAGACTTAATCCAGCATTTTACAAGAACCACATAAGCATATTCACAGTCACAAATGAAAAGAAAAACTTCTTCACTGAAACTATTATTGAATTGAACTACTGAATTGGTAGTATCTGAAAATAATCCAGGAAAACATACAAAAGAAATATCCTCCATACAACAAGTGGGCTCTCCTTAAGGATGCCCCACTTTTTGAGAACCTCAATTGAAACAGAAGCATAGACATAAAAATGGAAGGTGTGATTGAAGTGCCACTATACACACAGATAATTGTGAAGAAATTAAAGGAGAAAAAAGGTGAATTAACAAAATTATTGAAATGGATGTATTTTTTAGCAATATCTTATACAATTCAAGTGGGCACACTTAGTGCTAAAAGAGTTCCACAAGCTATTTCAAACTGGGCTTTCTACCCATTTGTGTGACTCCTGTAACTGGCGTTCTCTCTGTTTCACAAGATTTAATGCATTTACCTTCCCATCCCTGCTGTGGAATACTGAAGTGTATTCCATAGCCTGCAGACTGGCACTCTGGAGTGCTGCAAGGTTGTTGTCAGCTCTGTGATGTGTCTCTAGCTGGCATTAACATGGGATGAAACACAAAAGGGTGATGCTGCTGCAATGTCAGTGTCTGTCATCAGGTACAAATGGGCCCCTTCACTCTCACTCAGCACTTCTCTTGGTTGATGGATACACTGTTGATTCAGGCCCCTTGATAAAAGCTTCCATTGCCTTTACTTGCACATGCAGGACACTGTGTGTGCATAAGTTGAGGGAGAGACGTGTGACCCTGCAGGGGGTCACCGGTTTTAGTGCTCTATTCCCTTCTGCTTGGTCCCTCTCTAGTACTTGTTTAGCATAAATTTGCTTCCTTGGGACTCATTCTATGTCGCCCCTCTGTACAACTTCCCAGACTTTTACCTTTACAGAAGTCTGATAGCAATGCCTCTTGTTTCATGGCAGGGTAGCCAAGAGTTTCCATTTTTACTGGAGTCCAGTAAGGAACAGAGTTCAGGGTTTGCAGCATTCAGCCTTTTATTGCTCATGGGCATTTTGGACAACACTTCTGTCTTTGGCATGGTGTCTCTGCCATATACATAAAGATGTGCTTTTCTGTAGGGACAGATTCATGTCCAGTGTGTGCTCTTTCTTAAATGCTTTTCCCTGTGTTTTCTGCATTCTTTAATCGCAGAGCTTTTCAGTAGCCAGAACAGTGGCTACCCTGAATGCCTATTTCTTCCATGTTATTAGTCATGTGTTTAATCTCATGAATAAAAATAATCCGAAATATGCAATCAGAAAAGTGAGCCACCTTTTTAATGATTTGCAACGTTGTGCATCCTCCAGACAGTTTCACACCTGTTTGGAGTGTGTGTAATGGGGGGTGACGCTGCTATTTGAGTTGGGAATCTTTTGAATGAAAGTATTTCTTAAACCAGTAACATAAAGAACAGCACAGTTGAAAATTGAGTGACCCACCAGAACTCCAGAATCACAGTGATGAACTCTCTAGTCCTTCAGGACTGCAGACTTTGAGAACAGTGCATTTGTATGAAGAAGCACTTCAGCTTTGATGTTCACAAGAAAATGTCTTTGGACACCAGAACTTTTTGCCAAAAGCCAAAATTCCAGTGGGAATTCTTTGCCTTGTTCTTCTGCAGCACCTTCTTTGCTGGTTGACTGCTGCTTCCCATCCTAATGCTGGATGCAGTGTTTCAGTAGGATGGAGAACCCGGGAAACACTCTGGGATAAACAGGGTTAGGAAGGGTGCAAACCCCCTGACTGACTTCACCCTCACACTCAGGTTATCACTCAGAAGCAGCACCACTGAGCACCAAAGTCGTGCCAGAGGACAGTCACACTCCTAGTTCTGAAAAAATCGTGCACAGTTCTGATCCAAACCTCATGTGTAAGCAAGAGAGGTCCAGAGGGCAAGCAGTTAGATGCACTGTAATAGCAGGGATGAGGATGAAGTGTTAATTGAGAAGGAGTCTGTCTGTAGCTCCTGCATTGGCGATACACCAGGTGAACAGACTGTACCTGTGCATCTCCTACACCAAATCCCATCACTTTTAAGGTTGTCCCTGCAGTGAATGAAAGAGTGGGCAAAGTAGCTCTCTGTAAACATCATCATGTAAGAAGAGAGACCTGCTGGGACCCTGCCCATCCATTTCCTCTCCCTTCCCCTATGTTGTCAGGGCCAAGGCAGGAGAATGGGGCTGACCGTTTGGTCCATGGGTGTAAAATCAACACACACTTTTTGAATGGAAAAATGCAATTCAAAGTATCCACAGAGCCCTTTTTTTTTTTCTGGAAGAAAACAATACCTAGCACCACATAGGTTTGTCCCTGATTATAGAAACAGCTGGAGGGGGGGCTTGCATGGCTTTGAATGGAAAATAATTTTGGTCATAAGTGTTGTAAAGCAAACCCCACCTCAACAGGAAGCTCTCGTGATCTCATGTGTTCCCTATTTGTTTTTCAGACGAAGGAGCCCCACAGCAAAGGAGATTCGCTGTCCAAGCTGGAACCCAGGACCTTCTGGGGTGGTGAGGAGGCAGGTACGGGTAGTGTGTGGCAGGGCAGGCAGCGGGGCTGAGTGGGCAGCACGCTCTCCTTCTGAGGTGCCTTTATTCTGGGCTGAAGTGCTTTGTGTCCAAGCCAAACTTAATTGAAGGATGTTTTTCATGTCAGAATGAGATGTAGGCTCTCACTCACTGAGTGTTTGCTGGGCAAAAACAACAGCAGCAACAACAACAACAACTCACTTGTGTGCAGGATGGCCGGAGTGCACAATGAGCTGCACAAAGGCTCCAGATGAATTATGCCATGACATAATGAGGAGAAACAACAGAATTCTAGCAGATCTGTTTAATAAGCTGTCAGATGTGGTTCAGCATTGACCTGCTGTGTGAGCAGAGCTCTCTTTAGCTACTAGCAAGAGCCCTGTAAATGAATCTGAGGGCAAAAGTGGCCACTCGGTGACCCCTGATCTGTATGAAGGAGAACCAAGGACATGAGTGCTATGCACAAGGGAAACCTCAATAGTTTTGGCATAGATAGAATAAATTGAATATGTTGAGCTCACATGCATTCTTCTTGCTCTGCCTCCTTTCTGTCTTGTGGTTTTGCTTTTTGGGGGGATGTGGTGGGGGGGTGTGCTTTGTTTGTCTTTATTTCTCTTTGCCTAATCATAAGCTTGGATCTATTTACAAATGGGAAGTGTACCAGATTAACTTGGTCTGTTGGTGCTGTGGTTGGATTACATGTCAGAACTGCATTTAAGCCAAGAAAAAAAATATCCCTAAAAATGCTGTGGCAACACAGTGCAAACGTCCCAGTAAACATAAACTGCTCCTAACATGACAGTAGGTGTCAGATCTTGAGGCAGATTTTACTCGGATGTTTGGGGGATTTTCTTTCTGCTCTCTTTCCCTTTTTTGCAAATGTCCCCCTAGGAAAAATCCCAGAAGTCTCTGTCCCTATTAGGAAGAAATCTTTTCTTTCACTTCCTCACTTTGATTTTGAGTGCTTAATGCTCTTGGTTAATTTCCCTGACCGATAACCAGTCTTGGCTTCTACACATAGAGATTAAAACCTGTTTTAGATGATGAACTTTTATTAAACAAGTTTAGAAGTACATTTAATTAACTAAACACTCTATCTCAATTGTGACATCTCACTGTTGTGTGTGAATGTTGCAAGTTACACTGATTTCTAAACAGCGTAATGCTATAATGCATTTTTTTCAAAAATATAGGAGTCCACACATGGTAGCTGGTTTAACTAATTTGAGCTGAAGTGCCCTAGGCCAATGGTTCATTTTACCCCTCTACCAGCTACATGTGCAGTGGGAGGGCTCTCAATGTCTTTTCACTCACTCCTGCCCTCTCTTCTCCATCAAAAGTTATTGTCCTCTTAGTTAGGTCCACAGCTGGCTATACATGAAACCACATCTAAGGAATGACTCAATTAAAAATACAGTATTTAGAGACCACTTCTTGGCAGTGGTGATGAGATGGGGATGCTAGAAGTTCTTTTTCTTATACAGGTTTATTAGGTATCCAGACTAATTTCAGATAAGCAGAAAAAGTGCTCATGGTTTACTAATCTGGGACCTAGTCCCAGAATAGCTGAAGTTTAAAGGCTTGTCTGCCATGACACAACTGCCAATTGTAAAGATTACAATTTCATGCCTGTGGCATTTTTCAGTTTAGTGAAACATCGGCATTTTCTCTACTTTTCCCTCATCTTTTCCAACAAAGCCCTTTTTCCTGACACAAAAGCTAACTTAATTAAAAATGTGATGAAAGTGCTCTAAAGGCACAGCTTGAAATTCAGCTTTGCAACTTACAGAAGAAAATTATTTCATATTTATTTTTCTTTTAATGTATTCATTTATACACCACAACATGGTAGCAGATCAAAGGTCTAATAGAGCTTAATTGCAATTAATATAAATGTCTCTCTATGTGTTATACTGAACTTGCACTAAAAAAGAAATGTAACAGTCTGGATTCAAGACATGTGAAGTCCTTCCAGATTTACCTGCAGGACAACGACTAGCTGATTCTTCAACGACTGGTGTCAGGGAGGAAGCAGAGCTTCCTAGCAACTCAGATGCTGCAATTTGGAAGATCTGCGGTGACTAGCCACTCTAAATTTTTGGTGAAAAATTGGGATCCCAGTACTTGTAGCTCTGAAGAATTTTTCTCAAATAAAAAACAAAACCATAATCTCACTTGACTTCAGACCTCTGCAAAGTAGGGAGTGTTGTCACAGGTTGTGACCTAGGAGAACTCCCGTCTGAGGAGGAAAGGAATTAGTCCCCAGCTGTACCCTTTTCTCTCCCTTGACTATGAAGGAAGGCTAGATGAGCTGGGTTTTCTTACAGATCTTCAGTGGTGAGGAACCCTCGATACCCCTCTGCTTCTTTCTGTCCTCGTTCCAAGCCTTATATTATTGTCCTTAGACCCCATTTTCTTGGACAGCCCATGCAGATATAACATAGAACTAAGCATTTGTATTTTATAGTGCCCTTCTTTTATTTTTTCTTTATTTGCATCTTTTTCTATTGAGTTATAAATCTGGCATCTAACATACCACACAATATGTTGAAGAAGGCCAGCTCCAAATCGGCCAGAACCAGGACCCTGGAGGACTTTCTTCCAGAGTGTAGCATTAGGTGAGATTTCTAGAGGATCTGCTACATTGCTGCAGTTGCAGGGGATGAAAGTGAGGGAGGGTAAGGGGATGAAAAAGAGGCTGCTGGAGAAAATAGCAGAGTAATGAGGAGGCACCACATCCATTGCTCTTCCCAGGTACCAGAAGGATATCCGGATCTGACCTTTTCTCTTGCCCTAACATCTCCTTCACTACCATGTATTTTCCATCGAGTATCCAAACTGCATCTCTATTCTGTTTGAGGTCCCGTTCCACAGCAGGGATCCACATTTTGGCTGGCAAGACCTAATGGCAAGCCCTTTTACCTGGAATATTGCCAGTGACAAGATCTCCAGGCCTTATAGGAGAGTGTCATATTTTTGAAAAGGAGTACAGGGGGCATCATCTATTACCCTTTTGTGCTGTTAAGCGGCTAAGAAATCAATCACACAAAAGCATGAGTTGTTGCAAGATTAATAGGGAAAAGGTCTAGGAAAATGTGGTATAGAAGAGAAGCTGAGTATCATGAGTCTCCTGGTTGTTAATTTGTATTGCCTGGCTCCTTCCCAAGGAGAACTATTGTTATGTATGTTATAGACATTGAAATAAACTAAATATAAAGACCATACTGAATGAAGCCCACACAGAAAAGGTTGCTATGATTTTCTGTATTTTTTGGTGTTGCTTGTAAAAGTGACCTTGAAAGAGGGCATGTGTGTATGTTGCTCCCTTACAAAGAAAAAAGACAATTTTTCTTCTTTTGTAATGATAGCCCCAGGTCTCTCTGCATCATATTTTTCTGCAATATATTTGGCAAGAGAAATCTGTGTGACTGCACTTCATAAAGGG
This sequence comes from Neopelma chrysocephalum, assembly GCF_003984885.1. Classification (NCBI taxonomy): domain Eukaryota; kingdom Metazoa; phylum Chordata; class Aves; order Passeriformes; family Pipridae; genus Neopelma; species Neopelma chrysocephalum. The sequence goes on from NW_020897691.1 coordinate 24,158,294, forward strand.
TGAGGTTTGTCCAGGAAAGGGGGAACCTTAACCAAGGTAGGGTATGATATAGCAGCACGTTGGAATTCATCAGTCCTTACCATCACACAGCACAAATGGATCCCGTAACAGAAGAGCCTGACTGATGAGACATTTAATTCTTTTCACACCAATGCGAATACTCTGAGACAAATGTGTTTCAGAAGAGAGAAGGGCTAACTAAGGCTTGCTACGCACTACTTTCTAATTACCTTTCAAGGTCCTAGGCAAAGAGGAGGCTGCCTCCAAACTGATTGCCTCAGGAATGAGATGAAAGCTTCTTCAAGGAAACCTATTGCTTCTCCAGCTCCTACACAGGACATGGAAGGTTTCTGTTCACGTGAGAAGAAACTATGTTTTAAACTTTTTCATGTTAAATGTAGCAATGACTGATGTCCATGGCTGCATGAAAACCTGAAAAACCTTCCCACTGCTCAGGAATCACTGGACTAAAGGGTGTGATCTCAGTCACCAGTATGAAGAAGGATTAATTTTAAATTTTGTCAACAGTCATAATGCTTTTTGATACCCTCTATAATCTCAAGGAGATACTTGTCACTGTACATCTCAAGAGGCAATTTGTGAATCAGTTCAGCAGTGAGGGATATTAATTCAAAACCTTTTATTATAATCAGACTTTAATATGTTGGAGCAAAATTGCTTAGTTTACCTGAGATATGCTATCATTTTCATTTAGCCTATCACATCATTCAAACAGCATTGTCTGGAGATAGTTACTGAAGAAGACAAGCTCTTGTCAGCCTAAAACATAGCAGCATAAAGTCATTTACTGAAAATTAAAACAGATGGAAAATTGTTTTTGCTTTTAATATAACTGCATAAAAACAAAGATTGCAAGTATGTTAAAAGTAATTGTAGGAAATGCAAGATTGTTGCTTACAACCTTTGTCCTAAACAAAGTATTTCAACCACCCTAGTAAAAATAAGTGTATTCATTCATATCAAGGATTTGAAAATGGTAAAAGAAATACCTCTCCACAAAAAGCATCAGCTGCCTGTAGGCAGCCCTAGGAAAAAAAATTGACCAAAGATTTCATTAGAATAACTCAGAGAAAAGTCATAAATATTAAACCAACAAATAAAGCACTTTCATTCTATAAGCACATGTATACATCACCACATGGATGTGAATCATCCCAGTAAAACTAAGAATGCTATTTGTCTACATAAAAATAAAAACCAGTTTCTGCATTGGTTTGTAGAACTGAGAGTATACATTCTAATACAGGATGATTTACCATGCCCTGGGTTCTGTATATATCCTTTAAGCTCAGGATCAGCCTGGCTGGGACATAGAGATACTTCTCCATCCACACAAACTTTTTTCTCCTAGGTCTGTTGTCACATGACAGATGTATCAGAATTCCAACACAGTTTTAACCACAGAAAGTACATGTTCTGCCCTCCTGGGCATATGTTTGCCAGGCTGTCAGCATTGTGCTCTACCTGCACATCTTCTGGGTATTTTTTTCCTAATGACCAAGTTGAACATTTTGCTGCCGTTGCCCCCTCTTGCACCTTCTGTCACCACTGGGAAGAGTTTGGCTCTGGTGTCATTTTAGCTCTTCATCATGAAGTCATAGGCTGCTGTTCAACTGTCTTTAACCTCCTCTTTATCAGATTACACAACCCCAGCTCTTCAGCCTCTCCTCAGTGGTCCTAGTTGATCAACCCCTGATCAACCTGGTAGCCTTCCACTGTGGCTCTCTCCAATTTAACATCCTTCTTGAAATGGGTGGCCAAAACTGTCTGGTTTTCCATATCCTATTTGAGTTCACCCTATGAAATAAAAACATGAGGAAGTGGTCTCTTTTACTTGAAATGATTTTGAAGATGACTTTGAACTCGTGATGTTCCACTGAAAGTGACTGCAGCTGATGATGCTGCTTTCAGAGTGCTGGCTTCAACTTGAAGCAGTGAGGAAGCAAGAAAGGCCCGAGAGGGAAATGAGAGTGAAATGAAGGAGCAGATTAAGGGAAAAAGATCACTCCAAGGAGTAATGGCAAGGTTGGAAAGAAGACAGAGGAAAAAAAACAAGGCTGAAAAAGTTGACATGACAAAGACCAAGGGAGCAGTGCAGGAAATTACATCCTGACACTTTTGTTGCATTGTGATCCAGGACAAATGTAGACTAATATGATTTACTTAGCAAATGGGTATTGGTCAAGTTTGACATCATTTAAGCTAAGAAGTTTCATTCTCCAGAGAGGGGAAAGCCAATGGCAAAAAGAGTCCTCCAAATAATTGCTTCGCTCTACATCTCACTGAGCATGTTGCTCAGGAGCTTTATCCTGACTGCCCTTGAAATACATTTTTCGTTTATTTCAGTCCCTTTATAACTCTGCAGGAGAATTACATTCCTGTCTTGAAGTGGAAGGTCCAAAATATCCTGTGAGGGATTTCATCTCCGCTTTCTCTGCTGCTCACTTGCACCAGCATACCCAAGCTTGCCCCTCTGCCTCCCAGCTGACTGAGGAATGGCTGAATAAGGAGAATCAAATCTGGAATTCAAGTTGGTCTTCCAGGAAATGCTATTTGAAGCCTTTCAAACAGTGAAGAAATTGTCCATACAAGGATTTCCTCTAAAAATGACTTCATTGTGTTGAGGGCAGTATACTACCCTCCCCACAACTCTGCAAAGATCTGACTAACAGCAACTTGCTCAAGAGAAAATGAATAAGCAGAATTTCACTTTACACGAGAAAAATTGCCATATTTTTTGGATTCAGGTTCTGGAAAAAAAATAATCACGTGACAAAACCAAAGGAGAGAACAGCCCTGACATCACAAGTGTTGGTAGTGTACTCCAGACCAGACAATGTTTATGGAAAGACGAGGGCTAAACTTCTCTCCTGTCAAATCTGTGCATGGTAAAGAAGTGCCTTGGCAGGCAGGATCAGAAAGGGCTTTCACTGAGTTTGCACCTTGCTGCCTTGTATATTTCTCTGGAGTTTTTGTAGCATAGATGAGACTGTATCCCAGAGGTTTTGGAGGTAAAAGAGAACCAATTCCTCTCAAAAAATACAGCCTGGAAAATAGCTTTCTCTTTTTATAGAAGTCAGAGCATTGTTTGTGATACTTGCAGCCCAAAATGGCTTCACAGCACTCGGCTGTTTCTGCGGGATGTTGTGTTGTGTGCAACCTGCCTTCAGCTGTTGTTTCATGTTGCTATGTGCTCAGGCTGACAGCTGGTGTGTTTCACTCCAAATTAGTGGTTGCCTTTTGCTCTGGAGTGAAGTAATACCTACACACAGGGCCAGATTCCAGTTCTCTATGGAAATGTCCCCAAAACAAGTGAAAATACTACCAAAACAGATGCTTTGTACCCATTTCCTGATCAGTCACACGATACTTCCTCTTTCTATATGGAGTTCCCCACACACTCCCACACCAGTTCCCATTTTTTTTCTTTCCTAGCAATCTAAACATTTCGTGTTGTGAAAAGAATTCAGCATCTCAGCAGCTCTACATTTCTTGTAAGCCAGCCCCACAGAAATGTCAGGATGCTGAGCCATGCTTGTGGATGATGGCATACAGCCTGGAAGTCTGTTTTAGTTCCCTTGGAGCCAATTCAGAGTGAAATGTGATTTTGAAATCTATTTTAAGATCTTCTGTGAAAATGACGGTGAATGACGAAAGAGGACTTTTTTTACAAGTCAATAGCTGTAATATATTGATGAAATAGTTTTTAACCAGTTTAGCTTACTTAAATTCCTTTAAGAGCATTTGAATTGCCTCTTTGGTCCAAGCAAACGTTCACTTGGCTCAGGATCTCATCTCCAGTAATGGTCCATGTCAGATACCATGCAGAGGTGTTTCTCAATCTGTGACAGTACTGGAATTCCATTAAACATCAGATGGTGACCTGAAAAACAGCTGCAATTTTTTTCTAAGTAAACAGTCAAGCAAAGGAAACACAGAAGTAAAAGCAATAATATTCTCAAAACATGATTGAGAAAGGTGAGTGAACACTCAAAGCTTAGCTTCATTATAGGGTATTTTTGTAAATTTAAACCTTATAGCTGTGCTGCACAAGGTCCACTGATAGTTTTCCAAAAACCTAAGTAATCCCTGAATTAACAGAATCTGAGAGACATAGCTAAAGGCACAAGGTACTGACAAATGTTCAGAGAATTTTGTGTCCTATCCTGAGAGCCACAAATAGGCTTATACAACAAAGTGGGACCTGATGTATCAGGCTCCTAATATTCTTCAATATTGAAAAACACCACATCTGAAAATAAAAATGTGTATAAAGAAAAAACTCTCATTATATTAATGAAATAATGTTGGTTCTCACAATTTCTAACCTCATAATAGCCTTCCCCCCCACTTCAAGAACAAAACGCATTTTCCTATTAGAGCTGTCCTTAACAAATGTGTTCACTAGTTCATTAGTCACTACTGTACCTATAAGCATGATCCAGTGAGTACAAATGCATTAATAGAAGTAATTTTATTTTATTTTATTCCATGACTCAACTCACACAGCCAAAGTGACTTGGAAGTTTAATAGTTGCGGCTGCAGTATCTAAAGACAAATATACTTGACATAATCAAGGTGAATGTTCTGGGGCTTGAGTGATTACAGATCCAGTGAAACTGGATGAAATAGTTGTAAGTTCTGTGTATGCTGTTCAACATAGAAAAGTTAAACAAGATAGGATAAATATGTATTAAATGAAAAACACAATCACAACAATAAAATATATCTATACATAATACTAAATATGAGAAAAATGTGGTCTGTAAAAAATACTTCAAAATGTTATCTCCAGACAAAGCTGAGCATACTTTACTATTATATACTATCCATTTTGAAGCAGATATAGTGAAGTCAAAATAGGATTAGGCAGATACAGAGTTACTATGCAGCTGAATCTGGCATATGCACCTCATTGCGTATGTCATACTTTCATATCTCAAACACTGGCACAAACAGATTTTCTTCCTTTTTGAGAAATTCCCTTCTTTTCTCTGCTCATTATCTTTCTATAAAAAGCACTAAGATCTCAAAATACTGGAACAAGTCAAAAACAGTGTGCTACTTGCAAACTTCTTGAAACTTGGGAGAACACGTGTAGTGGTTTGAACCAGGTTTCCCCCTGAAGCTGAAAGTGGTAACCCCCGAGGGGGTGGTGACCCTTGGGGCTTGACCCAATCAGTGCTCCTGCAAAATATAAACATATCTCTGGAGACCGGAAAAGAAGCAGTGGTACTTGTTGTTAGAAGAAGAGGTGGCCATGTTGTGGTGAGCCACGAGGAGAAGGGGCTCCGGCCCCTTGGGGGCCTCTGCTCCTCCCTCAGCCCCCGGTTGGGGGGCTGCAGGGACTCGGAGCTGAGCTGAGTGTCTGTGGCTGAGAAGCTGGGGGAGTTTCTCCCCTGTAGGAGCAGTGGGAGACGCTGGGAGCAGCAGCGGAGACAGTAGTGTCCGAAGAACAGTGGCAAAGAGCCAACTGATAAAGACCAGAAAAGCAGCAGATGCCGGTATGCAGCTATGGAAGACACAGAGATGTCTGAGGAGAAGGAAGAAGCAGCAGCAGGAAGAGAACCGAGCCAGCAGCAGGAACAGAGTTTCGTGGGGTAAGAACTGGACAAACCAAAACCCCCGAACTCGCTAGAGACCCCTCCGAGAAAGAGGAGGGGGTGGTGGACTGAGAGGAGTCCTAAAGTGCAGTATGCACTACAGAGAGGAGCTGAGAAGCTCCGGCCTCCTGAGAGATAAGGCAGGACGGCCAAGGAATGTGTGTGGAGGGGGTGACCTTGGGCTTCCCCCCCCTCCTTGCTGCAGCTTCAGAGAAGCTGGCAGCCATCTTTGAGTCAGAGCACAGAAGCTCTGTGAAGGGGCTTGATTTCCCCTGAGGATACCAGACCGTCACGAAGACCCCGGTGCTTCGTGATATGACCGTGGTGATGCGACCTTGTCTGGGGTTACGTAGTCCACGGAAAGACCCCCGTTTTGAGGACGGAGGGCCGAGGGGCTTGGAGACCCCCTCGTGTGTGCTGGCAGAGAGCCAGCAACTACTACTGCTGCCTGGAAGAGAAGAAGAGAACCTGCTGCCTAGAGAGAGACCTGCTGCTCAGAGACTGGAAGGGGTCTTTTCTTCTTCTTCTCTCCTGGACTTTTATTTGGAGGGAGAAGAGATTTGGCCCATTGTAAATATTATTGTCATGGTAGAGATAGATATAGAGTTAAGATTGTATGCAATGTATTATAGTATAAGTATTTATTTGTATAGTCTTGTAATATATTCCTTTCCCCCCATATTGAGTCTCGTGTTTTTGTCTGGAAAACCCATCTCACATGGGGTTGAGATGTGGGTGGGGGGCTAGGAATCAGAATTGGATTTTGGGCCTTTTCAAACCATGACAACATGGCATTTGATTTTGATTCATAGTACAATAGCTGTGATTTGACCTGTGATTTGATAGTTGTTTTGAATCAGTTAGTCTGGGTAAGTCAGCAAACGAGCAAAACTGCTGTCAAGTTTTGCTTCGTAGGAGGTGGACTACATGTCCAATGAGTTGAGCATGGGATTGAAAGTCACAAGCTTTACAAATGTTTATTCTATTTCAGGCTCATCATATGACAATGACCCAAGTCATCCAACTTCCCCATCTCTTCATTCTATAAAATGTCACTGTTAATGTTTGCCTGTGTGAGGCTTTAAAGAGCTCTGGATAAAAAACAAGCATAAGTGAAAATCATTACTAAGTGAAAATAATGAATAATAGCACTAGTAACAGAGTTCCCTGTAACTGCAGAGAAGTCTATGGTCCTATGCTTTGCAAGTGACTAAAGCTGCCATTGGCAGCTAAATTATGCTTAGTCTTTCTGCATTTAAACTATACATTTTCCCTCAGTGGCTCATCTGTCCACACGAGCAGTACAACACTGAAGGCCAAAAGTCTTGTTTTTGATTCCCTATCTCACGGGAAAGTACTTTGCTTAATCTCTTTATGCTTCAGTTTCTTCACCTGTCACTTTATCTATGTTTCTAAAGAGCACCATTGTCAACAAAATACAAGCTACTTGGTAATGTTTCCTATATGGCAGCAGGCTGAGGCACATTTGCAACACATCAGAGTTTCAGGAGTTAATTTTTCTGATGTCCTATTAAAAATGCGTTGAGGCAGTTGATTCTCTTTCTCGTGTCCTTGCTTTTAAAAAAAAAAAGAAAATTTTACAGCATTATTAAGTCTGTCTTGTATGAAGGATCAATATATGATATTCAGCTAGGCAGAGAGGTGTTGTGTTGATCTCACTGAAGGTATAGAAATTAGCCTCACACTGAGAATTATGTACCAGTCACACTGCATTCACCAGTAACCTATTATACTAGACCTGCTTTACCCCATTTCTGCATGCAAGTATTCTCTGAAAAAAATACTCTATTACAAGGTTCTGATGGGAGCATCACAGTAGTATAAGCAACCACTTGGAGCATGGCACACTTCCAAATCTGTATTCTTCTTGTCTTCAGGAGTTTAAAATAAGAATGCAGTCAATGGATGTAATCAATGGCACTGTGCTTACAGTTTGCCTTTCAAACTGACTAAGCAGGTTGGGATACGCATCTGCCTCCAGCTTCAGCTGTGCCAGCTGAAGAGGCTGTGCCCAGGTGCTCATCACCTGGCTGACTAATGCAAGTCAGTGGGAGCTCCCACATGGACATCTGCCAGCTGATCCAGTGGTTGGTAACACCCACCATGTGGGTGCTGATGAGTAGATGCAGATGCATTGGGGCAAGGAAGCTCTTGCTGAAGGTTGGAAAGGTCACATACCCGCAGCCTGTGGTCCACTGCACGACTATGCACGGGTGGGTGTCTATGCTTGTCAAACCTCCCAAATATAATCCTTGAATTGGATGAAAATGTGGAGGTATTTAAACTTGAGTTAAGAGGAAGAGACAAGAAGCCTCAGAGGTAAAGTTGTTGGACCTGATATACATAGCAGCAAATACACAGACAGCCAGGTTAGATGTTCCAGCCACTTCTTTTGGCCCTGAAGTCTAGTAAACCTATGGACAAAACACTTGAGCTTGGCTGCCTGAAGATAAGCTTTTCTTTGTGGAATCACAGAAAACATTAACAAAAAAGTAAAGGCAGCTTCTGGCAAAGTAAATAAAATGCATATCAAAGGTTTCCAATTCACTCTAGGGCTTAAGGTGTTAAAAAAATTTGGACTAACTGGAATACTACAAAGAGATTGACAGTGCTGTGAATGACTGAGCAGGTTCAAAAATGGCATCTGGAAGTGAAAAACAGAAATTAGTGCTGGAGATGTTTGTGGTTTTTTCTTTCTGGGTCTGCCTGTTAAACAGCTATGGGACTCCTTTGTCTTCCAGTAATATTCTTTGTGGTGATCATGTGCTGTGGGAAAAGCACTTTCCTGGCATTTCCAACATGCTGGATGGTGGCAGGTGATGCTACAAGTTGCCTGTTCAATGTGGATATGGTTATACTTCCTTCCTTTCTCCCCAAATTTGGATTCTGATCCTTTCTTGAATAACAGCCTTTTAGGTGTCAGTGTTCAAAGTCCGTCATTTTTCACTGTAATGGATAGCTCCTGATGGGAAGAGAACCAGGGCTATAGTAATATCGGATATCTCGGCAGCATTCCTCCAAGGTACTGCAAATGCCTGCACCACCTGCTCTGGCTCTTGACAACCCAAATTTTCTGTTCACAACACATGCAATTACACAAATAAGGTTGGCTGATATGGAATATATATTGCTGTACACAATCTTAATCCAGATACTAGAATAATAGAAAGTCAACTTTGCATTTAATTTTTGGTTCTGCCACAGACTTCCCTCAGATGAGACATACTGTCTATGCTGTGGTTTAATTCCCACTTTTGTAAAATAGAACTAATAGTTTCACATCTGTCTGAGATGATATCAGGCACAGTGCAAGGCAAGATAATGTCAATTAATTTCAAGAAAACTGGTATGGCTTGTATATCCAGTGTAATATACAACCACGCAGGGCTGCTAGCTGGAAGACAAGATGTATATAATCCATCCTTGAGGAGAACCATGGTGTGTTATACCAATGTTACAAGTATTCTTCCAGGTCCATAAGGAGACTGGACGAAGTTAGGTCAGAAATCTCTGACCATATGTATGGTTTTTAAATTTGCCACAGGACTTTTTTCTCTATATGTAAATATATATAAATCTGGAACTAAATGACCAGCTCTCAAGTTATGTTGACAATATGATCCTCTAAAGCAATTCTATATATTTTACACGTGAAGCTCCAGAAAAAAAGAAAAAAAAAATCACCTGCAATTCAGAAAAGCTTCTACCTATCTCTGGGTTTCAGGACCAAATTCCTTCAACTAAACATTAGACACTGCCTAATAATTCAGGCCACAGATGGACTTCAGGGCACTTATTTGTTTCTTCTGACCAAGGAGGGTACCTTTGGTAGCTATATGTCTAACTTAAGTACCAAAATGTAATGAGGGTAAATATATTATGAATGGACCAGTTACCTAGGGCAAAATTAACAATTCTTTCCTTGCCATCTAGCTTAGACTAATTAATCTACCCTCAGAAATACTGTAATAACCCTACTTTTATCTGAGTCCTGCAATGGACCCAGATAAACATAGCAAATATCTCCTAAAATTATAAATCACTAGACACAAATCACTATAGATAAAGCCCTGTCTAGCATGCATGTTTTACATCCTTCTGCCCAAGAAGCCTTTTAACACTTCCTGAAAGAAAATCTCCTACAAATAATAAGGAATATAGAAGCAGTCAACATAATGGCAAGAGATATGGTGGTATCACCAAGAGGAAAAGCATTAACACCTGGCAGTGTGATTCTCCCTTTAGCAGGTCTCTGTCTTTAAATCTCCAAGAATCCAAGTTTTTGTTTTGAGTTAGCAGCCAGCTGAACATTTCTCTAGCAAAAATTCCTCTCTGACAAATTTGCTCACTGTTTACATCATTTGATGCCTTATCTCCAAGGTTGCTGGAGGACTTACAGGCTTAAAGAGATCTTTCTTTTAAGATAATGAACTACAATGATGATGATGATGATGATGATGATGATGATGATGATGATGATGATGATGATGGGGGTTTTGTATATGCATAAAAGACATTGAGACATCATGGTAGCAAACACCTAGTAGAACACTAGATGAAGAGATAAGGGAAAAAGAGATAAAAGAGACGACCCCCATAGCTAGGTTAGTTCAGCTAATATTTGTGTTTCAGCACATATATTCATTCAAGATGTGCAGGGAAACTTGTTCAGATTACATCCTTGATAGAAGATGCCTAAATGCATTTCTGCTATTATGCTTCAAAATCTAAAATTTTGAAAGAAAAAATCTGAGTACAAGAGTTAGCAGACCGAACTTACAGCATCACTAAAAATCTTCATTTTTCTCATGTATCCTTTTTTTATCATTTTTCTATCAGATGTTTTCACTTTTTTTTCCATACTAGCACTATTCAGTTCTGATAAGACCAATCTCTGTGCAGTCACAGTAAATTATTTTAAGTTCATAACAATAATAATGAATTCAAGTATCTGTCATTCAACATCATTTTATGAGAACTCTAAGCTGGAGAGGTTATGCAATATTTCAAGGACTTTTATGAGCCTTGGGGTGGCACACTCAGGGGAAGGCATACAAATATGCTTTTTCTTCAGTCACCTCACTCTAGCTGCTATGGGCCAAAATACCTGCAACATTTGTTCATATAGTCACAATGACAACAACTCTGTTAGAGTCAAATCCAGTGTTGGAAAAAAAGTGGAGGTCAGGGCATTGCTTATCAGCTATTCTAACTAGAGGTCAGTTCATATAAAGGATGCTGTAATTTTCCACTGCTTTCTACAAGGATGGGAATTACTTTTTTCTCAGCACAGCCCTGCATCACTCTGTGATCCTGCGAGCGTAATCCCTTGGCACTAAAGCCTCTTAATGACAATGCAGTAAACCTGCTCCGTAAGCATCAGAAAAGGAAAATAAAAGATGTTTCAAATTTGTATTTGGCAAAATATGACACTGAAATCAATTAGATGTTTCCAGATCAATAAGGGCTTCAGTCAATAAACCTCCTGTCAACACAATGTCTAGCAGACCTGTTGACAGCATTCGAAAGCTGATTTAAAAAGCTCTGTTGGGATTGTTATTAAAGCTGCTATTCAGTTCCTTATGTTTGCTGCTACTCGTAGACATCATTTGTGGGGGTAGCCTGAAGGTCTTGACTGAAAGTTTTGGCTGTTGCACATGAAACTTAATTACAAGGTCAGAGACTTGTTTGTTGGGGATTTACAGGAGGAAAATAAAAGCTTTTGAGATTTCGCTTCAGAAGACAGATGCTGTTAGGAGTGCCATCATCTTCTGTATTTGGGGGCTATGTCATTCCTACAGTCCAAAGCTGGAATTCCATCTTCCTTTAATTAGGCCAAAGCCAAATGCTGATGAAAATATTTGCAGAATTTGGAAAAATTTCCTTCCAGAGTCAGCCAAGTAATTTTAGGAACTTGTTGCATCTTGATTCAGCAAGATAAGTAAGCAGGAATTCATTCATTCAGCACTGAATTCATTGCCAAACTGAAGTTCAGAAGGTACCAGAGAATTAATTTTCTGAAGGATTGAGGCACTGAATTCCATATTAGACAATGAGGACCAGGACAGAGTCAGAAAAGAACTCAGAGATTCCAGTTACCATGTGGGCTGCTGAAGTCTCTGACCTTCTTGAAGGGCAAGAGGGAGAAGTTTCTGTGTGTCCCATAAATTAAACACTGCCAGGCAGAACTAACATCTGTCTGTCCACCATGGATGAAGAAGCCCTCCAAACAGCAAGGCTTTTCTAGGGAGATGAATTTACATAGTCAAGCTACTGCTGAATGTGCTTTGAACTGCACTGAGCAATACCGTGGCTTTACATTAGGCATGTCCAAAATGTCTGTGTCAGCAGGCCCCTGGGGTAACCCATACCAGTAAGCCAGTATGTTGTGCCTGCTCTGCCCCATGCCTAGGTCACCCACTGTTCCAGCAGACTCTGTGTCTTTCTGCATCTCTCACAGCCTGGCAGCGGGGCCCTGTTTTGGATGCTGATACGGTGAAGAGCTTGATGAGCATCTGTTTACTCAGTGCTACTTTTACATGGAATACAGTTACTTGGTAGAGTCAAAATATATTAGGTTATATTTATATTAAATTTATATTAGGTTACAAATCAATTCCGTTCTCTTCCTTCTTGACAGTAATCAGCAGTTCCTCGGGTTTTCTGAGTTGGTTAAACACTGTGACTAATAAAGCACTATCATGCCACTCCAAAGTGCAACATAAGACTGTCAGAATGCTAGTATGGGCCCAAGGTCTATGCAGGTCAGTCTGGGTTACTGGGTTAGCTGGTCAGTGCACTACCTAACACTGCACCACTATGGAAAAGGGAAAGAACAGTGATATGATCCAACCCAGCTGTGGCTCACAGGAGTTTGTGGTCCAGGAACATTCCAGGTCAGACATGCTGCCTTTGTAGTCAAATCCTGGGTGTTTTTTTCCTATTGATTTGTCCATCCATTCTTGAACCCATCCATATTTTGGAGTGCACACATCCTGGGGCAAAGAGTTCTCTAAACTTTTAATATTCCATCTGTGGAGTCTCATGTTCCTTTTTTCATTTTCAGTGTCCACCTTTTACTTTTTATTTACTTTCCTTTGAGAAACTATAAATTTAGAAGTTCAGGACAGTTTGTCATTTTTTTAGTCTGCGGTAGAAAAGTAACGTAAGTGTGAAACATCACCATAATTCTTTGATTGTTCTCCTGTATTTACTTTTTAGTGGTAGAGTCCTAACCCACTGACTACACAAATTCTTAACGCAATGTATTGGGAAATTCACAATGTCTGATGCTTTTCTATAAGACTTGGCTTTGGAGTAAGAGAATCGTTGAATCATAGAATCAACCGGCTTGGAAAAGACCTCCAAGTTCATGAAGTCCAACCCTTGATCCAACACCGCCGTGGTTACTAGATCATGGCATTAAGTGCCACATCCAGTCTCAGCTACCTTTTCCTCGCTTGCGTTCTCTCGCTCGTTTCTACTGTTAAGGAGTTCGCCGCTATCGCTGTAGGGAAAAGTTTTAAAACGCAACCTTAGGACACTCAGGCTCTTAAGCCCAAGCCCGGGCTTTTGAGAACCCCGCTCATGACCCTAAAACGCTGCGTGAATTGTAACTAACAAAATAATAATATTCCGCCCTTTGGGAGGCATTCCTCCCTTCCACATTAAGAACGTCACTGCTGCGAGGCACCTCCGGCGCGGTGAGGGAGCGAGGGTCCTGAGCCGGCAGGTGTGTGCAGGGCGGAGGGACACGGGGTCCCCGCGGCGGGGCGCGGCCGGGGGCGGCGGCGCCGGGCCGGGCAGTGTCGGGCGGCGGGGGAGCGATGCTGCGCGGGTGGGGGGGCGCCGCCGGGGCGCTGCCGCCGGAAGGCGCTGGGTGCCAGGTCGGAGCGGGGCGCCGGTCCCGCCCCGGCGCTATCCGGCCGGCAGCCACAGCCCCGCGCCCCCCGCCGGCAGCGGCAGCCCCCGCCTCGGCTCTCTCTGCCGGTCCTGGCGCGGAGCCCCGGCGGCGGGCGGTGCGGGACCCGCGCCCTGGGTACGCGGCTGCTCGCACCGCGCCTGGGGAGCGCAGGCAGCGCCTGCCTCGGTGGGGCAGGGCCGGCCGCTGCCGGCAGGTCAGGGAGGGCCGGAGCGGCCTCCCCGCCCCTCCCCGCCCGTGCCTGTGAGTGTGTGTGCGCGCTGATTACAGTAATTTTGAAGGTGATGTTGCAACGGGGCAGAGTGTGCGGGGCGGCCCGTGCTGAACTTTATAACTCTCCCGCATGTCAGCCGCCCTCGATATTGCGTCCATAAAGGGGTCAGTGGGAGCGCCGGCCGGCTTCGCCGTTCTCGCCGCCTCCCTCCTGCCTGCAGGCTGCCTGGCCAGGAAGGGAAGTTATTCGGGATTGCAGCAGCGGCCGGGAACGGGAGCGCAGCCACAGCCGCCGCGCCGCCGCGCCGCGCCTGGGGTCCCGGCAGACAGCGAGATGAGGGGCAAGGAGGAGAAGTCGTCGCTGAAAGGTGGGTTCACCGCTCTGCCCTGGCAGGAAGACTGTTCTCTGCGGGGAAAATAACCCGTCCAGCAGCGGGGTCCCCACGCAGCGGTGCACCGGGGTATACAGCCGGCTGCGTGCAGGGTGCAGCCGAGGCAGCGAATGACACGAACAGAGGCCAGGTGACTTGGAGAGAGCAGCGGAACTCTTGCAAAAAGACTGACGCGAAGCGGGGCGAGTGCGGTGGTGTAGCCGTCTGGAGCGGGGGCGCTTGGGGGCAGCGTGGGGGGCCGCAGCTGAGCGGGGAGGAGGGCAGTGGGTATCAGCCCCTGGCAAGTTGAGCAGAAAAACGGGTGGGTTTTACCGGAGCCTGCCCTGGGGCTGGGAGCCGCTCGCCTCTGCGCTCAGCTGACAGGAGTGTGCCGGGGGCCAGCGTCGTAGAGTCAGGAGGGGGATGCCAGGGGGGCAGCGGGCAGGGGAGGGCAACTCTCCAAACTGCGGATGAATTTTAACAGCAGCGCTCTGAAAGCGCCTAAGGGGCAGAGGAAACTGGCTGTGTCTATTCCAATTTATGAAGCATTTTTGGCGGGTTGTTTATTTTATTGTGGGATATTTCATTTTTTTTTTGTTGTCCACTTACATAGTGAGAGTGGTAGTTTCCCTCTGCAATAGAGGAAAACAACAAGTGGGAGAACGTAAGGTCCCGCCAGCCGCTGCCCGCATTTCCTTGCCTCTCCCGTCACCCCATCCTTCCCTGGCGCCAGCTCTCTTCCACTTCCCCACACCGGGACGGCGGGGCCGGACAAGGCCCCCCTGCTCCGGGAAGGATACGGAGGCTCGGAGCTCTTTCCGTATAAGGCCTTTGCAGCGCTTTTTAAAGACCTGTGCCCACCTCGCCGAGGAGGGGTCTCTCTTTATTCCGGGTCATCCGTCTTGCTGTTCAGGGTGAGCAGCAGCGTTTGACTGAGCTGCGCCCCTGCTGTGCTGGGGTGCTTGCCATCATCCCCCCCCAGGCGCAGGGTACAGGCAGCTGCCAAGGGATGCCGCCCAGCGGCCGGCAGTGGTTGTGGGGGAAGGCAGCAGCAGCGGGTGCAGAGAGAAAAAAAATAAAGAGCAAAAAGACGGGCTCCGAGCGGGGGGGAGGATGGGGGCAGGTTGCAGCTGGAGTCGCTGGCCGCAGCCCAGCGCCCATCGCTCAGACAGCGAGGCTAAACACGCGCATGAATAACGTCCCGTCGGGTGGAAAGTTCCAGCTGCCTGTAGGGCTCAGGAGCCTGGCAAGCCCCGGCCGCGCCTGACCCCTGCCAGGGCTGCGAACGGGAATGCGCCCCGGCAGGGGAGACTAGGTGGAGGCCGTGATATCCCTCGCCGTGCCTTCCCGCGCCCCCCCGGGAGGAGGTCCCCGGCTGCACCTTTAACCTTGGGCTTCGTGCATGCACCAGCGCTCCTGACGTGCCCCCGGTGCACCCGCAAGGCAGCGACTGAGCCATTAAATCCTGGGTACACTGTGTTCCCAAATAACCGCGTACAGTAGAAACAAAATCTGCGGAGCGGGGCTGTTTCTCTTTTTTTTCCTCCGTAACTGCACTTGTCCAGCCCTCGGGCATATCCCCACCTTTTCTAGAAGCAGATCTCTGCGCTCTCCTCCAAGTTAAGGGGACAGATTTTATTTCCTATTATTTCCCTTTTTGGGCATTTAAAAATACTTTTTTTTCTTTTCCCTATCAGTAATGTCCCAGCCAGGATCAGGGCAGTGCACAAAAGGGACATTTGTTTGTTTTATTGAATACCGGGCAGGAAATTTTGTTCTTCTGAGTCACTGCAGCTCCTTCAAGGAAACGTCAGCGTCCCTTATCGCCGCTCACCCCGGGCGGCGGGACCGGGAGCGGATGCAGGCTGCGGGATGGGGGGGTACACCCACACTTTAGGAAAAGGTGCTTGTCCAGGACAGAGCCAGATTTAAACTTTATATAACCGCAAAAATAAGTGGGGCCAGGATACAAAAGAAAAGGGGGGTGGAAGGGGGGAGAGAGAGAGAGAAAGAGAGAGAGAGAGATGGGGCTACGAAGTTAGCTGTCCGAAAAAAAAAAAAGATTTGATACATTTACCCGTGGATGCTCTGCACGGTGAGGGTGCTGTAGGGGGGTCCCCTGAGGGTTGCACCTAAGGCAGGGAGGTAGCAAAGGCAGAGACAATTGCCTTCCCCCGACCACCGCCACCTCCCTCCCGACGTCCTCGGAGGCGACCAGTGGCTGCCCCCCCAAGGACGTTGAAGGGGGGAGCAATCGTCGCTGCCCCGCCCGGTCCCGCCCATCACCGCCGCCACTTAAACACCGTCGGGTGCTTCGCCAAGTCAGTGCGGTGCTGGGAGCCAGTGATATCGTACTCTTGCTATTTATCCGCCTCTCTCTCCAAAATGACCGTGAAAGCAGCCGAGGCGTCTGGTCCTACCTTGACTTACTCGAAGATGAGAGGGATGGTGGCTCTCCTCATCGGTGAGCAGCGGGGGGCTTCTTCGAAGATGCTCAAAGGACTGCGATTTTTCTGATAGGGTGGCTTAACGATTTTGTTTTTCCTTTCCTTGTCCTTTTTTTACTTTATAGCTTTCATGAAGCAGAGAAGAATGGGACTAAACGACTTCATTCAGAAGATAGCCACCAACTCCTATGCATGCAAGCAGTAAGTATCAGGAATTTTGGGCGGATTTTAGTCACAAATATCATTACGTATTGCGAGGTCTAGTTTAAAAATAATGTTTGTTTACTTTAATGCCTCCGGCATGACTGTTATGGAAGAGTTAATTGGTCTTGTTGAGGTATTACTCACTTGGCAACGATCTTTGCGGGCAAGGTTTGGGACAGATAAGTCAAAGGAGATTTCTAGTGACTCGTCCCTATTTTGTAATGTATTTAGAATATAAGTAAATTTATTTGCTTGACGGAATTTACTTTCTCTAG
The DNA here is from genome assembly GCF_003984885.1 of Neopelma chrysocephalum. NCBI lineage: Eukaryota > Metazoa > Chordata > Aves > Passeriformes > Pipridae > Neopelma > Neopelma chrysocephalum. Next base: position 24,175,371 of record NW_020897691.1, read on the forward strand.
ATTAATTTTACGCCTTTAATCGATTAGGTTGTTTTAGTTGCCTTCTGTAGTAGGCTCAACCAAAACTCTTTTCGTGATACGTGCTTGCCCTCTGGTGGAAAGATCTGCCTGCTGCCTCTGGTAACCCTCGTAATCATGTGTCCTCTTATCCTTTCAGCCCTGAAGTTCAGTCTATCTTGAAAATCTCCCAGCCTCATGAGCCTGAACTTATGAATGCTAATCCTTCTCCTCCGGTAAGTAGATTTTACTCAGACATTTTTAGAACGTCAAGTCGGTCAGTAATAGAAGTATGTCAAAATAAGCATCATGAGTATTACTTTAGTTCAGCTCATAGCACACTGATGTAAATAGGAAAGAGTAATCAGGTTAGACTGAAAGTTTTTCTGTTCCAAACATGGAGAAGAAATTTTAAAAAAGCTTTATTATTTGTTACTTCAGTGTGAAATGTGCCTAAGACTTCAGCAAGAACTTTTCAGTAAGCTATGGCTGTTAGGCTCTTCTGAGGCAGTTCCTAATAGTTAAAGGTATCTGGTAGAGGTCAATATTAAAGTTTTAGTGGCAAGAAGAGGGCTAATCTTCATTTTCAAGGTCACTTTATTTATATATTTTTTAAAAAGATACATTGTTGAGACTCACTGCCAAACTGTTTTAATAAATGTGGTTTGTCTATTTTTCTAGCCCAGTCCTTCACAGCAGATCAATCTTGGCCCATCATCCAACCCACATGCCAAGCCATCAGACTTTCATTTCTTAAAAGTGATTGGAAAAGGCAGTTTTGGGAAGGTAAGCTTAACTTTTTTCCATTGTAATTTATTTATTCTTCAGCTCTTCTATGAAATACTAGATACTGGGGTTCTTACTGACTTTTAGTGAATGGTGGTCATTTAAACCAAATCAGAGTATGTCCTGCTGCCCAGTGCCTGGCTCCCGGCATAGCTGGAGAGGGAGAGGGAGCAGGGATGCTGCATTTGAATGAGTCATAAAAGCGCTGGGGAGTGCACTGATGCTGGGGAAAATACATATACTTTGCTTTTGGAAGGGAAAGAAACGACATAAAATCTTTGGGCTAGATTATTTTGCCAGAATGGTAACACTGTTAGGCATTTCCAGCAAAGAGCTTGCACATTGAACCAGAGGGATGTGGCAGTCCTCAGCATTTAACATAAAGGCTTGTTGCAGGTTGTGTCTACAAGTTTTTCTGTATTTCAGTATTGCTCAGTTCTGGAATTTTATGCACTTTTAGGTTCTCCTTGCACGGCATAAGGCAGAAGAGCAGTTCTATGCTGTTAAAGTGCTGCAGAAAAAAGCAATCCTGAAGAAGAAGGAGGTAAGCTACCCTTCATGATGCCATTGCAATGTCCATCAAATACATTTTTACCTCTATTACTAAGCAAGTGTGCTAAACAATAATTATTTCTTATGTTTTCAGGAGAAGCACATTATGTCAGAACGCAATGTCTTGCTGAAAAATGTGAAACACCCCTTCCTGGTCGGGCTTCACTTTTCCTTCCAAACTGCAGACAAATTGTATTTTGTTCTGGACTACATCAATGGTGGAGAGGTAAGCAGTAAGAAAATTTAATAGTATTTCCTATCATGTCCATGATGGTAGGGTAGGCATTTTCACCCTTTCTTTTAAATAAAAAAAGTTGCAAGGGGAAGAGTCATGGGGCAGAAGTTAGTAGATTGAATGTTTCTGCCTGCCAAGTTTTGAACTACCAAGGATCATTAGGCCATTTCCTGCTATTGTTCTCCCTTGCCATATATGTTGAGTCTAATTAAGTGCATTGTTAACAGGCTTTGGGGCCCTTTACACAACGTTGTTCTCTCTGTCTCCTGTAGTTGTTCTACCACCTCCAGAGGGAGCGTTGCTTCCTGGAGCCGAGAGCCCGATTTTATGCTGCTGAAATTGCCAGTGCACTGGGCTATCTGCACTCCCTGAACATCGTGTATCGGTAAGCAGCCTTTTTCAGCTTGTGCTGAAAAAAACACGTGGTTTGTTGAATAAGGATTACAAAGTTAAACTCAGTATGAAGTCAGAATTACTTTTAATATTCTGTGGTGGCTTAGTGAAGTTCTGTAAACAGTTGCACCTAAAATCTTCTCACTACGTCTCCTCTAATGACCACTTGTCTTCTTTCATCTCTTCTTGCAGAGACTTGAAGCCAGAGAACATCCTGCTCGATTCACAGGGGCACATTGTCTTGACTGACTTTGGACTCTGCAAAGAAAACATAGAGCACAATGGCACAACTTCCACCTTCTGCGGCACACCGGAGGTACAGCCAGCCCTTAGCCCACCGCTTGCAGAGCAACAGCAAGTGCTGTTGTCATCAGTGAAATCTGGTACCTGCCGTGTATACATATGGCTGGTTAGATACAGCAGGGGCTATTACAGGCCTTGTAGTATAAGGCTGCCAGTGAGGACGTGTAGGACACGTAGAGCTTGTTGAGCAGGATCAGGGCTCAAGCCATCTCCCTGTTTATAAAGATCTTGTAGGTTTCCTTTAATTTAGATATTGTTGGAATTCAGTAAGGTGCTTTTATTCAAGAATGGAGAGGCTTTCCTAACTGTGAAGATCCCTTTGGCTAACATTGCTCTTTCCCTTCTCTTTCACAGTATCTTGCTCCTGAAGTTCTCCATAAGCAGCCCTATGACCGGACTGTGGATTGGTGGTGCCTTGGAGCGGTCCTGTATGAGATGCTTTATGGTTTGGTAAGCAAAGAATCCTTCATGACAGATAAACTAGCTTACTCAACCTTTCCCCACAAGAAACCCTGTGCCTGCCTATCAGCCTCATTAACTTCTTTCTCTTTCCCACAGCCACCCTTCTACAGCAGGAACACAGCAGAAATGTATGACAATATCTTGAACAAACCCTTGCAGCTGAAACCAAATATTACCAACTCAGCTAGACATCTCCTGGAAGGCCTCTTGCAGAAGGACAGGACAAAGAGGCTTGGCGCCAAGGAGGACTTTGTAAGTGCAAACTGGCCAGCGCTTGCAGGCAGTGCGGGAGGATGACTAGGCCATACTGTTTACATGGGTCTGAATTAATCTATTTTTCTCTCTGTAACAGATGGAGATTAAGAATCACATCTTCTTCTCCCCAATTAACTGGGATGATCTCATTAATAAGAAGATTACACCCCCTTTTAACCCAAATGTGGTACGTATCACTTCTAATTATAGAATGTATGGAGATTGTCTTTTTCCCGCTTGTCTTTGTGGGGTGCCTAGGGGCCAGGGGGAAGTGGCTGGATGGCTGTCTTTGGGGAACACAATTTTTCCTTCCCCTGTGTCTGTCCAAACAAGGTTAAAAATAAGTGGTGACTGACTTCTTGCTGATGGTCAATCTAAATTTAGTTGGTTTTTTTGGTGTCTCATGTGCTTCACTTGCATGGCAATTTATAAATAATCACCAGCATCCCTGTTTTACCAAAGGGGAAGGTAAGGTATAGAGAACAAGTAGGTTCCCAAGGGGCAGAGTTACATTTGGCTTGTCAGATACTAACATTAAAAGAGAGCAACCTGGTTATGGAGGTTGTTCTTTCATTTTCTGAGCATTTTAGAAACTGCATTTAATACCTAGCCCAGAGATCAAGGTCCTGCTTCATAAACTGCTGTGTGGCAAAGAGACATGTTTGCATTTGGTTTCTGTTGCATGAGCTTAGTTGGAGTGTAGCATACTAAATTGAATCATCTTGTTTTTAGTAAGACAATATTCAGCAGGATACAAAACCCAAACGGTCAAACTAAAACTGTTAAAGACTGTTAAACAGTGGAACTGAGGTGATAACACTGAGTCTCTGCACAAGGGTGCTTGTCTCCACATTGAATTGACCTGTGCACTCATAAAACATTTGGGTCTAAATTCCTTTTCTGCCCTTTCCACAGAGCGGCCCTAGTGACCTGCGGCACTTTGATCCGGAGTTCACAGATGAGCCAGTCCCCAACTCCATTGGCCAATCCCCAGACAGCATCCTCATCACCGCCAGTGTCAAAGAAGCCGCTGAGGCTTTTCTGGGCTTCTCATATGCCCCACCCGTGGACTCCTTCTTGTGAACATTTTTCTTTCTTTCTTTTTTAATAATAATAACAACTATTATTTTTATTTTTTGTTTGGCCTTCTGGTGGAACTGCCAGTTGACCAGTCATCTTGAAAGAGAATTTGCACATTTCCACCGTGGCAGCTTTGCAGCCTTAATTTCAACTACACTGTTTGCTGGAAGCTTTTTTGAAGAGCACATCACTCTCTAAATGAGCTTTACAGGCTTTTCATTTCCATTTGTTCTTCCCCCAAAGTGGTGCTGTCTCCCTGGAAAGAAAAACCATAGCGACTGCTGCCATAGACCGCTATGGCAGATCGTAGGAGTAAGAACAAGCTGTTTTGAAATCGTGCTTGAAAAGCCTTGCCTGAAGATCTATCTGAACGTGATAAGGATTTTATGAAATGTGCCTTTTTTTTTCTGATGAGATCTTGTGAGCTCCAAAGCTTTCCCTGTTGCAGAGTGTGTTTCTCAGTTCATTTATGTGGGTTTACTATGTGAACAAATGGTATGCGTGAGGTCTGCGTGCTACAGATGGACATAGCATCAGTGTGACACTTGCAGGATACCACAATGTGGGGCATTGTTTGTTTCTTCCATATTTGGAAGATAAATTAAGTGTAATTTTGAAATTTCTTTTGTAAATCTATACAGTCAACTAAAATTATTGAGATGGGCTCACAATTACTTGTATCCAAATGCTTGAAGAAAGCATTGCTGCTATGAAAAAAGATTTCTATTTTTAGAAAGGGTTTTTATGGACCAAAATGCCCCAGCTGCAGTCAGTCAAAGCTGTTGGTTTCTTTTTTTTTTCCCTTTTTTCTCCCCCCCCTTTTAGTTTAAAAGATATCATCTGTAAAACGGGCATTATTTATGGTTTTGGGGTTTGAGGGATTTTCATTCCTGACTGTATGTATTGTAAAAAAGATATGTACATTCAGTTGTAACTCTAGATGTATATTTAAACTCACAGACTTACTTGTAATGTATACCATCATTGTAATGTAATATAATTAACATGGTTATATGTATCATATTTTTTGTGACCAATCCCATTGGTTTGCAGTAAAATCCTGAAAAATACTTCCATAAGCTCTGTCTTATTTTAAAACAAAGGCTTTAGCCAGCTAAAAAAAAAAATAAGCTAAGATTATTTTGCTTAGGTGTGTGATGGTTATTCCATCAAACTGTACCCATGGAAGCCTTACCATGGATACAACTTGGCAAAGTACTTGGTCTTCTAACTGTGGTTGTTAGAGTGGGTGTGTATTGATGTGGATGCTCTTACATGGTGCAAATGCTTGCACTTCCTCAAAATGAGTTTCTCTAGCAAAATGAAGGTACTGCTCTCTCGTGTGGGCAAAACATAACTACACTTGAATTAAGTCCTTAGGTAACAAAGACAGCAGCTGGTTTAGCACTGGTTATGCTGCAGACATATGCTAGAAGCAGGTTGTCATGAAGCTGATGGAAATAGTCTCTACCTGGGAGTCCATCCTTGAGCATCAAACATTGCTGCTGTGATATGGGGCAGTGGAATTCACCCTGCATTTACCAGTGTTCCAAAATCTGTATTCAGGAAGTGGGTTTCACCAACTGATCATATGCTTGCAGATGGGGTAAAACTGACTATTCCTCTAAAACTGAGCTGTTAAATAGTTTTTTATTACTGTGTACTACTACCAGGTGGCCTGCAAGAGGGACTTCCAGCCAAGAAGTAAGATAATCACTTCTTCTGGATGATTCCATTCAGTTTCTTTTGTGGGGTGATGGACGGCTTTTTTCTCTGAGGGAGTGGGCATCTGCACCTTATTTACAACTCCCATTATCCACTGGGTACTGCAGTTGGTGGTCTTAACAATTCAGAGAATCAAGATGAGCAGTTGCTGAGAAAAGCTGGTCAGTCAACTGTTACTCAGGCTGCTGCAGTAACAGCAGTGTAAGCAAATCTCTTAATAGGAGTGGTATTTCTGTTCATTACATTTCTGAGATAAAAGCATGCAGTAATTTTCCATCTTTTATTATCTGTTGGATGCAGGAACAGAAAAACGTGTATGGCTTCAGCTATAAACTCTGTCTGGGAGACCACACTTGGAGCTAAAAATGCTAACTTATACTAGGCAAGAAGCCTCTCTCAGATCACTTTAGTATCTCAAAGAGATGCAGCCACCTCAAACTCCCAACAAACTCCCAAATTCATGCATTCCACAACTCTTTCAATAGTGTATTGACAGGCTTTGCAAAGTCTTCCACTGCTGTAATGTTCCTGAAACATCTTCAGTGCCAATGACTTGTAGACTACAGATGTTAAAATATATAGTAGTCATTTGTCTCTGCGGAAAATGAAACTGTACTTGCTAAGCAAAGAAGTTGTGCATTACTCATTATCTTTGTCTCATGCATGAGCAAGGTGCTACTTGCAGATAACAGAAGCAGAGAACTACAGTCCTAGGGTAAAAAAGCATTAAATACTGTCTATCGTTTTCAAGAAAAAAAAACCACTGGAATCATTATTAATGAAGAAGTATGAAGTGTCATCGCCTCAGAGGTGTACATCAGGTGCTTTTCATATTTGCCAAGATGTAGGATATTACTTTAATGGGTTACTTGGAAAAAACAATGTCAGATTTTAATTTAACTGTTCTACCGTGTGTAGGCTCATTATGCAGCTACTGCATTCTGCAAAAGTCTGCAACTGCTAGCAATGAATATTCAACACATGCTGCCTGAATTATTTTAGTGTAGAAAAGGGGAAAAAGTTGTCCATGATTTTAATCTCCCTGATTTTGATGTATTACGGTCATGCCTGTAGGGAAAGAGCCTGTGGAAGTCAGCTGGGTTTTGGGTTTGTTTGCTTGAAGTTTTGTTTGTTTTATGGAATTCTGTGTCTATAAGGTCTATATTCCCCTTAGAGAAAAGTCACTGGACTGAGAAGCAAATGGCTAGGACTCCTGAAATCGCAGCTGACATAGGTGTTATGTGTTATTTTGACTAAGAGCTGAATCTGTGGTTTAATTTCACCCATTTCTAACATGGAAGTAATCACCCACATTTTCTGCTGGTAGCAATGTTGTAGCTGCCCCCAGCTTGGATAGCTTTACTCAGCAGAGTGGTCAACTCAACAAAACTTGTATTCTGTATGGTGAGCATGCCTCAGCTCTCATATGCCCCTTATATGGAGTGTATTGATAATACATGCATAAACATTTAAACATGTACATGCAGACATCTCGTGTGGTTTCGTCTGTATTACTTATCTCTGTTACCATAAGCCATGTACCATTTCACGAGCCTTACAAAGATAAGAGAAGCTTTTTAGTGACTATTTTTCTTGTGCTCCTTATACTCAACATGCTGGAGGAGAGTCTGTATCATAAAGAAGTTAAGCAGGAGATACCTGTGTCTCCCCCAAAAGGTTCTTAAAAAGTAGTCTATGCCCACCCTGTGTACACTTCTCATAAACAGATGGGAAAAATTAATGAAAAAAAAACCAAGACTCTTGTACAGCTTTTCACCTCCAGTGAAACATTTCTACAGGTAGCTGATAAAAATGAGGGAGGCTGCTCAGAAAAGAGCTTTGGCTAGTGGTCCTAATTTGGCATCTTACCTGGGTTACCTAAAGGTAGGTGAGATGAATCCGGGCCCATCTGGACTCTTCTAAAAGTGAAATGAAATACTGCACCACATTATGCTTTTATGTAACTGCAGTGCCATATCTACAGATGTTTATGTGATATCATGTGGCTCTACCCCAGTGAGGTGGCTTATAGTAAAGATGGTTTCTGACACTCCCCACATTTACAGTTTCTGCTATCAAGACCAACAAAGATTGGGCTAAAATTTTCTATGCTGTCTAGAACATGCTGTCTATGGAAAGTTTCTGCGAAAAGGTTCCAAAACTTTCAAAAAAAAATTAGGGTTGGAAAAAAAAAAGAAAAAACCTTGCTATTTGAAAAAGAAAACTTCAAAAAATTAATCCAGATATTTACTGCATTTGTGTTTTGAGTCAGACACAATTTGTCCAGAAGATTGCTTTAGTGTCAGGTCAGGCTCTGAATGAAAGTTCTCTGCTTTGAGAGACTGAAATTTGGTAGCTTATGGCTTTCCTGTACAGGTACGGGCACTGCAGTGACAGCATATAGTCCTTATGCGTGTCCATTTCGTCCCCTGCTGCTGTGTGAAGTGGGTTTTCCAACTTCGGATGTTTGCAAGCCTCGGAGAGAGAGCAGGGCTCTGTTGTTTACTCGGGACTTTCCTCCTGCTCCATGTATTGGAGTAAAAGAAAAGAGGAAAACAGAAAGAGTGGAGACCTCTGAGCGGGGCGACGGAACGCACTGTCCAGTGCAGAGGCTCGGCAGGGTCCCCTCGGACTCTTCCCCCGGTAGTGCCCCTCCGGGCCGCGGGATCTCCGGCCCCAGGCAGGGCCGCCTCCCACCGGGTCCCTGAGAAGCCAGTCGCCCGGGCCGAGGGTGACACCCTGTGGTGGCTGCCGGGCAGCGCTCGGCTCCCGCTGGGGAAAGGAGACTTCGGGGTGGCTGTCAGAACCCAGAACAGGAGGGCGTGGGAGATGACGCTTCAATGTCCCATCTCCAGTTCCTCTTCCAAACAGGCATCAACCCCGGTGACACACGGGTTTCGTTCCTGAATCTGTACAGGTCTCAGCCCAAGCTTCCTTCTGTCACATGTAGTCTTCTCTGTAACATCCTTGTCTGGACTCTCCTGCCTCTGAGATGCACCCGGCTACCACAGGAGTTCCCTCCAGATTGTTTTCTGGTGCGTAGATTGCCAAGTGCTACAATGGGTGCTGCCACCTTCCCTCTCCTCCAGCAGGCATTGCTGGATAAGCAGCACCAGGCAAGAACAACATGGTACTGTGTCCATGGCTCCTTCAGCAGTTCCTTATTTGGAAATATTGGACTTTTTAGGAAATGGTGCACAGCCTTGGCCTGTTTATCCAGTAAGGATCTGTTCCCCAGATCATCTCTCCCCATGCGGAAGGATGTGAGGAACTCGGTACTCTGTGAATGGTCTCTTGCATGTTGATGAGGAGGAGATATTCCACAGTTCAGGCAATCTTTTATGAATGTAATTTATGAAGCACAAAAATAAGTGGTTTATAGGATAAGGCCTAAGCCTTCTTATACTTTATTCCACTTTCTCAGTACTGGTAAACATCCTTCTCTCCGCTCTTTAGAATCTATTCTTATGGTTGTTCTCTAATGGTTTGGCGTTGAGATTTTCTACACTGGTATAGAAAAATCTATATACTTACTTTTGAAATCTATAGAGATCTACTTTTGTAAAGATATAATATTCTTTATAGTCTATTAGCAAGTAGAAATCTAGTACAGAGTCTTATATATCTTCAACAATATATTGTAAGTCAGTCAGTTACCAGTTTTGCTTTTCTCGGGGAAATAAACTCATTAGGTCAGGTAAATGCACATACTGCTCTGAAGACAGCTGTGCAACTAATGTCTCTCCAAGTACAAAGTATATGCCATACAGAGAAGCTTCCTGCTGAGAATTGTTCTGTATCAATTCGGTTATAGATGCAAAAAATAACCCTTGTATGGATTTGAACAGAAGTAATATATACCATACAACTGTAGTTAATGACTGACAGTGCTGAACTGTACACTGTAATAAGAAATAAAGATGATAGGCGAGACCTAGCTCTTCTGAAGGGGAAAAATAATCCATATACTTCTTTTAAGCAATGACCATGAAACAAACTATGGGACAAGCTTAACTGACTAATGCTAAAGAGGGTCTCAAATATGAGTTATGCTTCCGGATTTGGGTCTGAAGTTTCTCTGTACTCCAGAATCATTTTGGCTTCAGAGTTGGGATCACATGCATAGTCCAGGCTAGATGCCATCCTTAAACTCAAGAAAGAGAAGTTGATGGTGCAGGTACATGCAATTCCAGACATTGCGTTGGTACTAAGGTTATATTATACTGATGTATTTTAATGATGAACTTGCAGACTTGGACTAAACCTTCTAAGAACCATTCCTGCTTAACAAGAGATTAGCCAATTATTATTATTTTATTCAGCACTGAATATGGAATATCATTTCACTGAGATACCTTGAGCCACACTTCAGTTAACAGTGTATGGCTAAATTAAAGAAATTATATCACTTGATCAGCCTGGGTCAGACCTGAGCATGTCACCTAGTCTCTCTTTACAGCAATTTTCCAGGTACCCAGAAGGAGCAGGTGATCTCACTTGTCTTAAACAGAGATGTTGGGCACTCTGGAGGGGATGGTTTATTTCCATTGCCTATATATGGAGTTTTCACTGACTTGTAAATGCTTAAAACAGATTTATCCTGCCCCTCAGATGATCATTCAGCATGTGCATATTTTGCTCACCATCAATGTGTACTTAGCAGATCACATCACAGGCACATGGGATTGATATCAAAAGATGTAGAACTAACTGGAAATCATGCGGCTCACTAGGGAGTTGAAGTATTTTACCTCTGCAGATGCTGATAAGCCCTGCAAGCAATTAAAAACATTTAGCAGAGAAAAGCTGTATTTGTTTAAAACATCACTGCAAGCTAGTAGAAGGCTTAACAGATGTGACGACTAGCATACTTCCAAAGCATGGCTTTTTAAATTATAGTTCACAGATGACTAGTGATATACTGCTCCTTATTTTGTAGTCACTAAAAAGAAATATTTCAGCAACTGACAACAAGGAGACAAGAACAAGCAGTCTATAAAACAAAAATTGCTGGAGAAGAAATATGAAAAGCAAAAAAAGCCCCCAATTTTATCATTTCTAAAACACTTATCACTGTGGTTATCTTCCCTGAAATATGCGTGATATATTAACAATTATTAACATGACATTGCATCTCTTGGCATGTTGCCATCATGCAAAATATCCTGACAGGTAATGGCAAAGAGCTGCAAATAGATAAGACACTGGGACACTCCATTAGAAAATCATTTCCAGAAGAGTAGTTCTTGTGTGAAACAGTGCCAAAATCAACAGAGAGTTATACTAAATCATGTAAACCTCTAAACCATTTTTTCGTATAACACGAGAGCATCATTAGTGGAGCCATTCAGCTGACATATATCAAACCAAACATTTGATGAGGGTCTGTTACCATCTGGGTCAAAAATAATTCACCAATTGTTCATGCTAAAATACTGTAGTTAGTCACACTGTGCCAGGTTTTAGAGCCTTACAGCACACAAAGCCCACAACATATTCACTCCATGGGGACTATTTATAGGAATAAAAGTTAATGCTGGTGAGTGCCTGCTCTACCATTGTGTGTACTGATACATTCAGATGAGTATTTTTCATATAATCATAGAATAATGGCTTGGGTTGGAAAGCATCTTAAAGATCATCTAGTCCCAACCCCGCTGCCATGAGCAGGGACGTCTTCCACAGGACCAGGTTGCTTAAAGCCCCATCCAACCTGACCTTGAACACTTACAGGGTTTGGAGCATGTACAACTTCTTTGGGCAATCCATTCCAGTGCCTGACTACCCTCATAGTAAAGAGTTATGTATCTACTGTTTTCCTTCACTACATTCCAAGTATGCAACTTCTGTTGCAGTGGACAGGCCAGAATTACAATGTATGTTGGTTTCCATGTCACCTTGATTGGAACAGCCTGGTAACAAAGGCTGTAAGAGCACTTGTGTATTCCCTCCCTTGCCTTAAGGGGTTCATCAGCTGAGGTGCTTCTGTCCCTGCCAGAGGCTGCAAATTAAAACTTACAGGGTCAAGCTACCTAAGTGCTGTTTTACTCCACAACTCGGTTAGACCAACAGTGTCAATGTGTTTCCACAGACCACTGAGCCAAAATAGCTGTTCATTTAACCAAAACAGAAGGGTCCTATAACCCCCCTCCTTTCTGTCCTGCCTTGGGACTGGCACAGAATAAGGGTCCAGCACAGAGGTGGAATTGAAAAGATGTGAAGGGGAGCAGAACCTCATCCATTTTGGCAAAAGTAAAACTTTAATTTGGCTTAGCACTCTCGTGTATGCATAACAGCCAATGATGGTCACCCAGATGGGCTATGGAAAATCAATCCTTTTGAATCATGTTATTGCAACTGGAGGTTATAGGTGGTGACTTGAGCCTGCAGGTACATTCTCAGCTGTTGCCAACAGGACCTTTGTTGTTGTTTTGCCTGTGTACAACCCCATGTATCAGGGCCCAAAGCTATGGCCCACAATAGCCATGTTCCAGCATGCAATGACAGTTTTTGTGGACTGTGCAACATTTTGAAATTGCTCCTATGTTTCAACTGTAGTGTTCATATGAAGGCTCTGAGAGAAGCAGTGTCACATTCCAGGTAAGCATAAACTGAATCCAGATAATCTTCTCTTAAATATGAACATGCATCCCAGTTTTAGTTATTCCCATTTTGTAGTCAGGTCTGCAGTCATTTCAGAAGTCCAGGAGGGCTCATCTTAAACGTCTGAATGCAGTTCACATATTTACTTGATAAGTTTGATAAGTATAATTTGCTAAAATTATTTTGGAAAGATGACATTGTGAAATAAGAAAAAACAGAGCAAGCTTGATTCTCAGGTTTCTTTCTGTCAGTTTGGTTCTGGTACAACAAGGTTAATCCTACTGAAATTAGTCTAATCTTCCTGTGCAATAAAAAAAAATTAGTTCCACAACGGCTTGAAAATAATTTTTGACAATATATCATTCCATTTTCTGTTAGGGACAATTTTATATGACAGTTCTAAATTAGACAAATCACAAATTTCTACCAAGTGTAAGGAATTGCAAAGAACTTACTTGCATCTATACTGTAGCATTTTATGGATATACGTGTACCAAGCAGTGACTATTTTTTCCACGTTTAGCCAAGTATATGGTCTCTCTTCAGTGGTTTTATTTCAGCTAAGCTCTTTCATCTGTTGCAGCAAATACACCTTTATGTTATCATGTCATCCTGTAAGTCTTCTTCAAGTTAAAAAAATTTAAAAAAATGTGCTGCATCAGTTCCAGAATTGCCTCTTTGAAGAGATTATTTAAAAACAGAAATCAATACCCTTCCTTGGATGAGAATTCAAGAACTCAGTTTTCAGTGCTCTTGTACTCCAGGCACAGTGCTCATCACTGATGGATGACACTTAGTATACTGTATTAGTCATACAGGCACATGCAGTACCCAAACCCATTACACGTGGAGATAAGATACACATTGCTTATAGTTTAAGATCCATCAGCTATCCATGTAACCACGTATTAAAAGTAGGATCCATTATACCTCTCTATTTATACAACACTGAGTAGCAAATTGGAATTGTAATTTGGTTTCACAAAGACAGCAGCTGAAAGCCCATTACCCCAGTTGCCTGTGACTGCCTCTATTTGTCTGCCCTTTGTCACATTCCCATCTCTGTGTCCTTGTCAGATTCAGACAAGGGTATTTTCTCTGCAACCAAGAAATCTTTTCCCTCTATAGATGGTAGCTTAATCTCCTATAGAAACCACTGAAGTGCTCCTTTGACAGCTTTCTTTTTGAGTCTTTTGATTCAGATTCTGCCCTGATCATGGCATAGCAAGCCTCCACAATCTGACTCAAATGTTTTTAAGTTGTATACATCTCTAACAACATGCTATCAGATCTAAAATGTAAGGCCTTGCACATCTCAGCTTTCCCTGAATCTATTTCCAATTTTATTTCCAGAAAAGCTTTTGTCCTAACTGAGATTTTTAATTCATAGACTCACAAAACACTTGTTGCAGAATAATTAGGTTCTACATTAGTCCTGGAGGCTCTAAATCCAAGTAGAAATTTATTTCTATCTGAAACACTGCAAACATTGTTCAAGTCCTGTTTAAACTGGCCAGTTTTCAAAAAAGGTAAAATTTTAAATAATTAAAAAAAAAATGAAAAATCTGTTGTTATTTATGTCAACATAAATTACAATAAGGCCAAAGGGTCCTTTGGGTTTTCATAGTTAAAACTGAAAGCAAAATTTGACCATCATGATTATTAGCACAAAATAGCGAGTCCTGCTAAAGAACTGTATAGCCAGGTAGTATTCTGTTCCCACAATGCTATTCATTTTCCTTTTTAGCTCTAAGTACAATGCTTACTGTTACCTTTCCTAAGTTTAGACTGTCCATCTTTACAGATTTATATTCTCTTCTTATGCTCACCATAAATTGGGAGTCTTTTTCAACAGCCCTAAATACAATAAGACAAAAATATACTGATTACACCATCAGGATATAAAAAGGATGTTAAGAAGCTTGTGAGTTCAATTGTGGTATTTCCAGGAAGCTTAGTTCTCTATAAATGTGGGGGGTTTTTTAATTTATTATGGAAATTTGCACTCTGAAAAGGCAGCTGGAAAAGCACCGTTACTAAAATGAAGAGTCAATTCAGAATCTAGCTGATTACATCAAATGAAAAACCTAATCCCCTTCCCTCCTTTGAATTTAGTGTCAGCTTGCCAATATATATTCCAGAGCTAGGATTATAGAACTTTCATGTTATAAACTCTTAATCAGAAAAGCATTTGAATTGCATTCTTTTAAATATTCTGTACTGGTTCCCACAAATAAGCTTATTAATGGCATCTCCTTAATGACTTGTATGGCAATTTAATTTACACTCCAAATATAACAAAAGAGAATTTGTAGGCACACAAACCCAAACACTTATAGCAGGTGCATCTTGAAATCAGCAGAGGTATACCCTGATATTTTCTCACTCTACATATACTACTTCTATTGTAATCCTTTTTAGCTCAACAGCATCAAGAGCACAATAGGATAGGTTTTCTACTGTCCAGGTAAGTGATATAAGAAGGTTTTCCCATTTGGGTTGTCCAAAATCACATGACAAAAGCACCAGTTTGCCATGCTTAGGAGGCATGGTATTGCATCTCAGAAGTAAGAAATCCTGCTTCCTAAACTGGAACTCAAATCTGCCTCTGGGAGATTGTATGGCCTGTAACCAGAGCATGCCTGCATGAAGACACAGGCAGTCTTGGACTAAATTTAGGGTACCTGTAGGCTGCTTTTGTAAAGGAGATGATGTGAACATCCCTAGCCCTGGGTGGGGGGCTGCTAGAAGGGTGCTCGACAAGTCAAATACTTCTTTGTGCTTCTTAGCTGGGTTTGAAAATCTGCACTCAATTCTGCTGCAAGGACATGGTTAGCTTGATCGATGTTTATCCTACTCAACTCTGACAGGAACAGTAAGCAAGATGTGACAGCCGGGCTTTCAGCCTGGGCTCAGCAGACCCACAGGGGATATACAGTGCTCACTTCAGCAGTGAGCCTGTGCAGAAACCACAGAAAATGTTCTTCACTACCGCTTGTATTCAAGATCACCAGATTAAGTTTCAACCATGTGCATTTCCCTGTCCTGTTCATCACACCTTCTTGTGGCAACAGATTTCCCACCTTCCTTGATACGAGAGAAAAGTGTCAGGTTGTACACCACAGGTCATATCTTGCCTGTCAGTTCCTAATGTGGCAGGACAGCAGTGGTTCTTGACTGTGACCATGAACTCTTATCCCAGACCTCACTTCTATCTCTCTTCCCCTTGATGACCTAGAATTATTGTATTAAGAGGACAGTGAATGATTAATCCCTGTTCACCCTGTCCATGCCACTTGTGATTTATAAGTGAGCTAGAGGAGAGCCAAAGCAATTACCAAGGGGGTGAACATCCATGATTTAGTGAAAGGCCAATTTTATTCCATCCAGGAGTCTAACTTAAGCTCTGCACATTGGTTTTTTGGACCCTGAACAAGAAAGGGCAAAAGTGATAGCAAGGACAGAGAGAAGATCCGGAGAGGCATTGTGTTGTTCCTAAACCACAAAGACTTCATTGCAGTGACAGTGCTGCTGAGAGGCAGTATCTGCCATGGATTAAAGGCAACTAATGCTTGTCAAGTGTCATAAGGAATGAAATTGTTCACATATACAGAGGCTTAGCTCTTCTTTCCAAAATCGTGATGCATAGTGAAGCACTGGAAAGAGTCTGCTTCAGTTCCTGCTCCAGCCATCCCAAACATGAGTGGCCGAGCTAAGCAGCTGGGGATTTTGCTGTTTCCGATACCTCTAAATCACTACTTGCTGCCAGCAACCCCACAGATGGATGTTGCAAGGAGTAACATTTTGGCAAGTACTCAGATTGCCCAGAGACAATACAGCCAACACATTCAGTGCCCTATCATGAATAGCTCCCTGCCTAACACCTCCTGCTCTCTCACAGACAGAAGCTGAACTGCTCCATTGCTGATGGGGACTGCGGTAGCTCTGAGTTTCATGCAGAGGATGGCCCCCGTCTCCTTACCTCCTTTGGTGGAGCACAGACAAGGCGATGCTCATAGAGGGCTGAGGTTAGGAATGTGAGTAGACCCAAAAGTGTGCAGAAGAACAAGGAGATAACTGGGGTAAGGCTTTGCAAAGAGTTGAGGGCAGAATATAGAAGGGGAAAATATCTGCCAAGGTGCATATGAACTCATTAACTGGTTTATATAAGCCATTGCTCATGGAGCTGCACAATGTTTGGCAGCTGTATTTGCAGTTGATATCTGTTGATTCATGAGCAATGCATGAGTTTCTGGGAAGAGATTCTTTTTGTTTCTATTGCCTGGCCCCTGATCTGGTCTGTCAGCAAAGGTGAAGTTCCTGTTGGTGTGCTATGAGCTGTGCACCATGAACTGGACTATTGTGTGCCCTTATCTCCTGGAGCAGCAGGATGTGTGATGGCCCTACTCCCCTCTGGAAAAGCATACTGAGGCCTGTAATTGCATTATTCATGGAAAAATACAACCCGGACCAATATAGATAGGCTGTAGCTCTGCTGTAGGACCTGATCCTTTTCATAGGATGGGGTGTCAAGGCGAGGCCACGTTAAGGCCTTAGGATAACTGGTTAAGTAAGGCTTCCAGCTGACATGGCTGCAACGACACAAAGAGAACTGCACAGTGCAGCTCAGTGGGAAGAAAAGTGGGATGCAACATTGCTGTAAGGAAACAAGGGGAGCTGTGAGAAGCCTCAAATTGCTGCAGCAGAAAGGCAGTTTTGGTGCTCCCTTTGGGACACTCCTGTTGCTAGATATGTGAAAGACAGGGAACCAATTTAACAACTGCTGCTGCCACCCTGGCTCTGATGATCTATATGTTGTATAGTGTATCACAACAAATTTGATATTAGCCACCTGTGATGCCACTCAAAATGGAGATGTGACAACCACTTGCTGAGCTCAGTCCAAGCCCCAGGGAAGAGGCAGGGTAGCTGAGGGCACGGCACTGCAGCAAAAGCAGTGCCTAACCAACTGTGTCTCTTATGAGTTAAATTGTTGCTGTGACCCCAGACTAGATCCCCATATGGCTGCAGTGAGGAGGCAGAAAAAATGCCACAGGCCGGGGTATCTGCCAGTCTACTGCCAAGTGTTACAGACTTTGGGTAGCCATAGGGCTAGTCTCAAGTCTCGGTTAATGTATCTTGCCATAAAACATCCTCTCTGATCCTCAGTTACTGAGTTAGCCGCAGGAAAGGAGGAGCACAGAATCTAATTCAAATCCTTAATATTTTGCTTTTTTAGTGTACCCTCAGCACTTCAAAATAACTGCTCAGTGTACTTATTTTGGTATGATCTAATTTTTCTAAGCTATCCTGTATAGTGTGAACACACTAGTACAGAATTAAAGTGTTGGAGTTTTTTTGGTTTGTTGGTTGGGGTTATTTTCCAGAAAAATGCTCAGCTACCAAAGCAGAAATCTGTGTGAGATGGTTCTCAAATTGGTACAGTTATTCCAGAATGATTAGCTGGCCAAATACATCATATAGTTAAGTCTCGAGTGAACTTCTTGAACTGAAATTATCCTGCTGTTTACTCTAGTCTTCTTTGAAAAATACAGTGCTGGTGACCTCTAGTGGAATAAAATGACATTTTTCTCAAGGTTCTTCACCCAGAATGTGGTTGGGCACTGGAAGAGGCTTCCCTGAGAAGAGGTCACAGCACCAAGCCTGACCGAGTTCAAGAAGCATTTGTTCAATACTCTTGGGCACATGGTGTGACTCTTAGGGATGGTCTTGTGCAGGGCCAGGAGTTGGACTCGATGATCCTTGTGGGTCCCTTCCAAGCATATTCCGTGATTCTGTGAAAAAAATCCCTGTTAAAAGCAGGGAATTTCCCCCCCTCCAAACTGTATTAATCTGAAACCTATAAAACAGAAGCTTATTTTGCCTGTCTATGCTCAAGAAGCCCAAAGCAACAATAAAAAACTGTGAGCTCAGAGTTCTGGTGGATTTATGTAACGCAAGGATTATGATACAATCATTAACATAAAGGAGGTATGTAACATTGCTGAGCAAAGGCGAAGAGCCTGTAATGGGTAATTCCCTCCGTGACTCTTATGAACAGGAGACCTCGGGTCTCCTGTTGTTCTTCCTGTCACCAGATGGTGAAGAATGTGAGGGCAGTTGGTCTCTCAAAGATAGACCCTCAATGACACCCAGTAAGCTTGAAACTCAGCAAGGGTAATCTTTTTGCCAAGAATTCTTTCCTCTTCCTGAAAAAAAACCTGCCTTGGTTTGGTTAAATCAGGAGTTAGGACGTGTACAGGCATGCAGTAACTTAAAAGCTGAAGTTTCTGAAAGTGCTATCCTCAGTGAGCATGTTATGGCCTTCCTTCCCAGCTCCTGGTGCCTGAGGCTGCATCTTGCCTTTCACTCTCCTTAGGAGGAGAGAGCTGCCCCCATCCAGCCACCTCAGGGAGTTTTGAACTGAACACGGTGAAAAAAATTATCCCACTGTGGAGGTAGATGAAAGTTGAGCTCCAGTCCCTGTCTGTGAAACCAATTTGGCACCTGTTGCTAGGGAAGTCACTTACACCAGACTTTCCATGGCAGTTCATTTGTAGATGCCTTGTTTCTTAAAAGCACGGAAAAGAATTGCAGTAGGAACACTACAATAATTTGTTATTAATTCTTAATAAATATTAAGAATTATTAACAAATTATTGTAAGTTGGAGGCAAATCTGTTGTCGCCCCCACGGTGGTTTGTCCTGGGTCTGCTTCTCTTTTTTGCTTTCTCTTCCATCACTCATGTCATTAGTAGATGTGTGTGTTAACTTTGTGTGGGAGACCACAAACAACATCCAGCTGGGATGGGAGCTGCAGGCACATGGGAGGGCAGACTAACAAATTAGTATACAGAGTTGAAAAAGTGTGAGAAATAATTCAGTTTGTAAGGTCATAAAATTACACATTTAAGTAAGAGTAATTTATTACAGAATTATGAAGTGAGACATGGTGGGCTGGCTAATAGTTTTGCAGAAAAGTAATTGAGGTTGTAGCATACCCTACACTATTCATGAGCAGTAATGTTGGTACTGTTTTGAAGAAATGTGAGGATAGCATCTGCAACATATAAGCAGAAAAAGTAACACGAAAGAGTAATGAAGAAATTTTTCTGCCTTACTCAGCACCCCTGAGGCCTCCACTGGTGTTTCATGCTCCATATTCTGGGCAGTGTTCCCCAAAGAGAGGTGCGAGCCAGTGAGGGCTCTGGGGTTGAGCAGGAGATATCCAACATCTTCAAAGAGCAGAGGAATATACAGTTCTTCACATACCCTGGGGACAAAGAAAGGAAAGATGGACTAGTGCTTCTACAGAGGATTTAAGCTAGACACCAGTCTAACAATGAGCATAATTAGGCACTGGAAGACACCTGCCTCAGAAGATAGTGAAATCTCTGGTTTTAGGCATTTTTTAAGAACAAGTTAGACAGGAACAATTTAGCAATAGGGATGGATACCCAGGGAAGACTGATATACCTGACCTTTTGTTAGGGCAGGAAGATGGACTAGATGGCCTACAGAGGACGCTGTCAGACTTATTTTTACTCTTTGCATGATCTGAAATGCTAAAGCTTTATTTTCATCTGTGTTCCAGATTCCCAAGTGCAAACAAAGTCAATGGTAACTGCTTTTCTATGTTTTAAGACTTGCATAATGCTAAATTGCAAGGATAGTGCCTAGGTTTCTCAGACTGGGCATCCAAATATAAAGGATGTTTTGAGTTTTAAAATGACACATCTTAGTTCCTCAACCCAAATGCAGAGTTAGTGCTATCCATTCATCTTACTGGCAAGTTGTAAAGCTGGATTAATTCAGGCTTATGAAATTTTTATTTATTACAGTACCATGTAGCATTTTATAGGGAGATTGTTAACCATATTTCCATGACGGAGTATTTCCATTTCCAAGGTTAGTACCACAGGCTGGAAAAAAACCAAACAATATCAAAATACTCACTAGCACTGTAGGTTATAAGGGCAGCAGCAATGGCTGTGGTTTTGCAGTTTGAGCTCAGATGTACCATAGACCTCCAAATTATTAGCTTATTAGCTAATAATTATCTGCTCTGTGTACTGTATAAAACTGTTCAGTTTGTGAACTAAAAAAACCTTTGTGTGAAGAAAACTGTATGCAGTATGGATATTAAACAATCTATTGTGCACATGCACAAAAAACTGAGTAACAGAAGCACGAATAATGTCTGTTTCTGGGATTTACCAACTTCCGCATAACTGCCTTTTGTAATAGTGTTTCAAGGTGCCCTTGTGCATGAAATCAATCTATGCAGTACTCAAACATGAAGAACATATATATATGACCCTGAGATTAGCTCAGTTGGTTAGAGCACAAGGCTGTGGGTTTGATCCCCATATGGACCCATCCAACTCAGAATATTCTGTGATTATCTGTGATATGAGTAATTGAGATAAATCTGTGTTGCCATCAAGAAGAAACTGTTAGTTTCCTTTCCTTGCTCAGTTAAGCAGGGAGGCACAACACAAGCTGTTGCTGAGACAGTTGTGAGTTGCTCCCTAGCTTCCTCTTTTCCATAGCAGCACAGCCCAGGCAGGAGCCACATCCACAGGGAACCAGGTGGCCTATGGCCCAGCCAGCTGCCCAGAAGTCTCTCCTGTTGAACTCCCAGCAACCTACAAACATCAAACATCAATCGGATCTGCCAGTCACTTGGAAATAAAGCTGGAGGGATGGAATGATGCGGGAAGTCTCTGAAAGAAGACGTGCCACATCTTAGAGTAACCTGTGCCGTCTGCACAGTCTATGCAGTAGGTTTAAGGTCATCTGGCTACAGGCATCTGGCCAGGTGCAGTTACTATGCAGAGCAGTAGCACCTCTGCTCTTTCTCCAAGAAGCTCCCTCCAAATCCCACTTGCTCCATGGCATCGATTATCTATGAGGAAGCAGGATCTGATAAAGAAAAGACTGAGACTTTGATAAGGAAAGTGGCTCTACTCCTGCTCTGAGCTAAACTTTATGAGAGCTAACTACAAAACTGTGCTTTGTTCACTCTTGTTTGACAAGACCTGCTGAAGTTAGAAGCTGTACTGAAAGGCTAAAGCATTGTGTGAACCCTCTTTGCTGTGAACCCAATCTCAGACATTCCTTCCTAGGAGGCATTCTAGCTCAGAGGCAGTGCAGTGGCTCTTCAGGGCACTGTGAGTCCCCAACACAGCACATACTGTACCACTGACAGCCCCTTGGGCTTTGCCAGTACCTATTTATCACTGTGAATTTAAACAGCTAATGCTTCAATGCTTAGTCTGAAACAGAAAGGCTTAAGCCAAACTAAGCAGCACAGAGTCTGAATCTGAATGAGAAGGGAGGGAGGAGGGTGTCTGCATAGTGAAGTCCCTCATAGGCTGGCAGCCCACACCATGGAGAAGGCAAATGAGTGCACTAGGACTTCTGTAGTCTTCAGAGAGGTCCAAGTCCTGATACTAAGGTCTTTGTTGCACAGAAGTAAGTCAGCTAAGCAGCCACGCTGGGATGACAAGGATCTTGGGGACAGATGGCAGTCACCTTCTCGCAAGGCTATGTCTGCCTCTGCCAGTGGTGTGGAGGGAGGCAGCAGCTCCCCTGGCTGCAGTTCTCAGCTTCTCAAGGGAAGTTATTCATAAAAATGCTGGTAAACTAAAAAGAAAACTACAGGAGATGGTTTGCTCCTACCCAAGATGTCACAAAATCAGCTTTGCCCAGAGGTGATATGTACCTTGGGCTTTTAAGAAAAGCAAATTAAAACTCCAATGCCGGAAGACCAAATGCCTGCCCCTAAATAGCAGCAGGCTGCAATCCCCACCAAGTGCTTTGAAGGACGTATGTCGTATGTCGCGAATCCTCTCTGAGGCTACAGCCTGACTGAGACTTCCTTACCCGTCCCACAGGCACACACCCAACAGATCCATGTTGGATAACAAGGCAGCTATTTCCCACACAGGAACATCCTGCCTCCAGGAACTACATCAGATGGTGTGAGAGGCCAGAGTGCTGGTGCCCAAAGGGCATCCACTCCCTCCTCATAGCAATCAGGAGAAAACATCATTTAAGTGGGAAGAAAATAAGCCATTTCCTCCCTGACCTGTCTCTGCCAGTCAAGTGCCTACCTGCCCCTCCAGGCCATCACAGTGGAGAAAGGAAACTGTCACCTCCCTGTTGAAGTGCTGCCAGCATAATATTACCCCTACCTGTATTTCAAATGATGTGATTTTGGTGTGTGCAGAGGCAGGAAAGGATTCTGGGGCAGAAATCCTCCATCTCTTCCAAACAGCCTCTCCCATGTTGTCCTGGGTTCTAACAGATCTGTCACTCCACCTACTCAGCTTTCAGTATCTCCAGCTCTGAAGGGGAATGGTGGTCTCAAAGTAAATTTTCCCCAGACAGTGCGTACACTGTCCATTAAAGCCCATCTTTGCTACCTGTTAATGGGCCCAGTGACAGTTGTTCTGGGAACAGATGACCTAAACCTTTTATAGCATTGCAGGATTGTCCACTGCTCATTTCTTCGTTCACTGGGTGAACACAAAATGACCTGCACTTTGGAGGCCGGTTTCATTTCCTGCTTGCCTGCAACAATTTGAAAACATTGATGGACTTTGGAGAGCTTTACCTAGACATTTGGTTTTAATGAATGCATGTAAAACTGTTTTCAGTTTGCCAGCTGTGGTCAAAAATCAGCAAGAAGTTGAAGCACAGTGTTAATGACATTTTGTTGTTTATTTTTGCAACAACAAGATTTTCAGGAGAAAACAAAACACTTTCTCAGTGGAAATAATTAAAACCATTAAAATGACTGCATTTCCTATGTGACTGATGTATTCCATGTGGGAGAAAATGTTTCCCAGCAACAACAAAAAAAACCCATTTCAGCAGCTCAGATATTTCTTAGCAATATACATACTTTTCTCATAACTGGAACAGGCAAAGAGAATTTCAATTATGCAACACAATTTTTAACAACTCATCACAAGAGTAAAGAGCAAAACCCCATTTCCACTGCACAATGATCTTAAGGGCTTCCATTTTTGGCGCGTTATTTGGAAATTCCTAAAAACCGCCTGATTTCAAGCTGTGGGTGACATTACTAACTGGCTGCTCCAGGCCCAGTCCTTGCCCTGGGAATGCGCAGTGCCACCCAATTTTATTTCAAATGAATTACTTTCTTTTAAATGTAGGGAACTGCTGTTTCTACAATCTGTTTAATAAAAAGGTACATTTGAAATATCTGAAGCAAATAGGAAAGATCAGTGTGTGATGGCAAACAACAGACATGTTCAGCGACATTCAGTGACTATTACAAGTGGTCCTTCAGGTTACCCAGAAGATAAAAGGCATTTCCTTTTATTTGTTGGAAAGGTTACACTGTCATGAAAGTGGAAACCTGAAGTAAAAATT
>NW_020897691.1:24204167-24247576 GCF_003984885.1 Neopelma chrysocephalum
AAAAATTATTTTTTATTTTGTTTTCTCTGCTCAATTCTATTTGTATTGTATTTTCCAACCTCCAATTCTTACCTTCATTTTGATTTCAAGTTTCTGCCAAAACATAACTCCTAAAGTTGCTGACCCAGGCCACATTGTACTTCTTAAGAGTACTTTTAAAGACAACACTAACAGAAGACCAAAGAACAAATATTTGTGCAGTGAGTCGGGAGGGACCCTGGAGGGAGTTGTGAAATGTGGTGAGCTCTGGACTGTATTTATGATCTGAGTTTTTTAAAGCCAGATAAAAATATATTGGTATAAATCAGTGGCTCTCAATGAGTAAGAACATAACAGAAGAGAATTACTTAGTAAGAAACCACATGACTCAGAATGAAAAAAAACTTGTGTTCTCAGTTCTGTCATGAATTTTCTGTATGATATCAGACTTTATTAGTTATTTACTTACTAAGTATTATCCACTTATTGATGTATTTAGTGTTTATTCAGTTGCAAAATGACACAAAAGGCATAGTCTAAATATCGTGTATATGAAATTTATCTTACATTTATAAAAAGCATCTTTGCAAAGCTGAATTGCAATTCATTTGCTGAGGAACAGTAATAATAACTATCTTTATATTCACAGTTCCTCAAGGATGGATCATTTTACTTTCTTGAGATAACTCTCTGTCTTTTTCATTCGGTTCTCATTGCCCTGTGACTGGAATTTTGGCACATTTTCCCCTTCATGTGTATCAGTGCGTCAACACTCATAGTAAAGGCTACGTATGTTTTTTTTAGTTTGGTACTTTTTTTTTTAATAAATGGTATCTTTAATAAAAGATATTTTGTTTTGGGGTTTTTCAATTTCTTTTTTTTTTTCTTTCCTCTCCATATCACTTTCCTTCTTTCATCCTCCCAGCCTTCCTCCTGTTACTGCATGCCAGCTATCTTATGAACCTCTACTGTGAATGGTGAACTATTAGTTCTGAGAGCAAAGCTCAACAATCAAAGATGAAGGCAACAAAACTTAGGCTGATATGTCAAGAAAATCCTCTCCACCGTTTTGCTGAAAAGCTTTGTTTCTACATTTTAGAATAAATGAAATGGGAGACTATCTTCTTTTTGAAACTCATCAAAGGTACTGAGAAATAAGAGGACCTTCTTTACTCTATCTCTGATAAAAATTGCCTAAGAAAGATGATTCAGAAAACCCTTCAATTCTTAATTAATTTCTACTGGCTTAACTCCAACTTCCCCATCTCTCCACAGTCCCAAATTTGAGTTATTAGATCATTGTAAACACAAACAAATACAAATCACGACCAGATATTTCAGAAGAAATCCTCGCATCACCCTTACAGGTTTTCCGGATTATTCAGCAATTTATATGAATATCTTCTCTTTTTTCTAGCCTAATCATGTTCCTAATAATAAAGTGTTTGGTCAGTTTTGAAAGCAAGGAATTGAGAAAATACCAGAAAAGGTGATTTCTTGCCAACCACACGTGGATAACGCTGACAGGGGAATCTCATGACAGTGTTGCACTCATACCCCTTGCTTGTCTCCTGACCCTCTCCTGCTTTGGGTTCTTAAATCTTTTCTAGTCTTATTTCTCCCGAAACATGTGTCCTGCGTAGCCTCCCATGGCATAGCTGAGGAGCCAGGGCTGCTACTCTTCAGACCATTATTAAGTCATTGCCCATCCCAGCATTTGGGATTTGTTGCCTTCTGGAACATTTCTCCCTGCTTCTTGGTTCCAGCAGGACTCCCTTTCTGGGTAGCCATGAGAGGGGCAGAGCAGGTGCAGTCCTGTCCTAGCCTGCCAATGCTCCAGCAACCCCCTTGCCCCTGATCGGATGGACACCTTGTTCTTGGCACACAGCCCCAGCCAAGCGATTGTTTGAGCACTGTGCACAGGCAAGGCAGTAACAGGAAAAGAACAGAGAACTGAAAAGCATTGAAGCGCTCTTCCTTTTCTTCCTCCTTATCCCAGTCATGTCTGTCGTACTGGAGTTTTTCTTGCTTGCTTGACTATTTATTTCTGGTTGGAAGTGGAGGGGGTACAGGGCTGTGGAATTAGGACCCTGTGGCTGCCAGCAAGGGTTTCACAGTCACTGCATTTCACAAGATCCCTCTACAATTGGCTGGACTGCAGAACCAGCACAGGTTGTTTGCTTTCTCTCCCTCTGTTTGCTTTCATTGGATGGAACCAGCTTTTTTCCAGTTCCTTCCTTTTTTGGGTTCCCATTTAGCTCCAATTAACACCAATAACATCAGCTCCTCAGATTTTTGCCACAGTTTTGATAACAGATTCTCGCACCAGCAGAGCTGTGGCTTTTCACTATTAGCTGGCTACTGATGACACCACAGCACATCCCTCGTCACTACACCATGAAAGCAACAGATCTCAGGATAAAATATTTCACATTTCCCCTTACTGGGAACATTTTTCCCTGAGACCATATTACACCAATACTATGTTTTTGGCTTAGGTGTAACTGAGGGAGCAGGTTGAAGCCCAGGAACCTCCCTGGTACCTCTGCAGCACCTGCAGCTCAGCATAGCAAGGGTGCACCGCCCTCTGGACAGCCCAAACACAAGTCCCCAGAATAATGATGTCTTCCTTCATTTTCTGTGTGGCCATTATGGTTTGTATTGTGTATTGGCTACTTTACTCTCTGTGCAAGGTACATACCTCCTGAAGTTACCACAGGGGCAAAGTTAAACCATTGCTGTGTTGCAGCTGGCATTGATACTATGAAATAAAGGTAGAACTAGAAAGGAAAAATGGATTATTTGGCTGGATTTCTGAGTAAACAAGTAGGTAAACATTTAAAAATCAGTCTAGGCTCTGGTTTCTGAGGGGAATATAGGTAGCACTGAACTCCAGGGGTAAACAGTTAAAAGAAATTCCACTGTTTGTCTAAAACACCTTTTTTTCTATTAAAAAAAATAATGGAATTCACTTTTGTATTCACTTAACATTAATTTCATAAAATCTGTTCATCGTAAGATTTGTGAACTCAATGTAATGAAGCCTTTTCTTTTTATTACTTACTCCTGGGGGTAGTATGCTTCTTGTTCAGGGGAAAGTGCAGTTCCTGACAAGCTTTTAAATAATCCTAAAGTACATATGTGCCAGCAGATATATACAATCAGCATATTTAGCTGGAAGAAGGCATTTAGTTTAGGGGGTTTTTGACCAGAAAGAGCTGCAATTGCATTACATCTCTTCCATCAAAATTGGTAATACCCTGTGGCTGATGAGTGATTCAGCAGGAGGAGTGAACCTCAAAGCATCCTCCAGGGCCACACGTCTGGAAGCACAACTTTTGTCACTGTCAAGGTGCCACAGGCACCTCTGCAGTTTTCTGACATCTCCAGGGCCATTACACATAAAGGCATTTGGGAAGTGGGAACAAGTGTGTACCTATGGAGTTAGCCGAGTTTCCACAGAGCTTGCACTGAGCAGAGCTGTGAGTTATATGAGGTGTGGGCTGTTAGAGGTCGGTTGCACACCACACTATAACAGAAGAATCTTATCACAGCTGAGTTTGATCTATGAAAATATTTCATTTCCTTCCCAGCCTAAACAGCCTCTCATTTTCTTCCAAAAACATACAAATAATGTCTTTAAAAGTTAACATTACTTTTTGAACTTATCCCATGAAGAAACAACACCTCTCTGGATGTGGCAAGAAATTGTTAACAGCCTTCATAGCATCCCGTACTGCCTGACGGGAGGAC
Source organism: Neopelma chrysocephalum (assembly GCF_003984885.1). Lineage (NCBI taxonomy): Eukaryota > Metazoa > Chordata > Aves > Passeriformes > Pipridae > Neopelma > Neopelma chrysocephalum. Next base: position 24,207,900 of record NW_020897691.1, read on the forward strand.
ATCTTGCATGGAAAATATGTTATACATGAGAACAGAGCTAGACTGACTCATTTAACTACATGGCAAAAGCACTGCCAAAACCCAAATTCCCCACTGGAAGCAGTGCCCTCGTGGCAATCCTGGCACTCCGGTTTCTGAAGCTGACAGTGAGGCAGCTGTCAGATGCAGCAGTTACAATGTCTTTTGTCAAATTTTTCTTGTTAAGCAGACGTCAATAAAGGGTGTATTATGGCTGCTCTACTTAAGGAAAAAGTTTTTAGGAATTCTCCTTTCTGGAAATACTGCAAAAGCTACCAACTTTCCACCTCTACCCTTCCCTCCCACGCTATCTGCAGGCATTAGTGTATTTAAAATGAAAACAACCAAGACAAAACAGCAAGTAATGAAAGACAGCACAAACAAGAAGCCTGCAGCACTGCCAAATTATACAACAATTATAATTAAAAATTATACAAATTATACAACAATTATCCCCACTGGGGATAGCTTGGACAACTTGCTTCATGAGACCAGTGGGTCTGCTGAGAGGATTTGGAGGCTCTCCCACCAGGACTAGGGCAGAGTAGGGCAGGCAGCCTCTGTATGCAGCTCACCTGCACCCTCTGTAAGCTTTTCCTGCTGCTGCCATCCTGCCTCTGGCCACTGCTTCTACAGAACCAATAGGGATGGAGTGACTCCCAGCAGCTCTCAAAATCAAGCCTTTGACTGAATATAGCTGAGACAGTATCAGTTTTCCCACAAATAATTGTCATGGAAGAGAGGGTGGCTTGCCTTTCATTTGCTTATCACGTACGTCTTTGCCATGAAAAGTCCTGATTCCTACTGTCACAGACTGCAAATGGCTGCCATGGTTTCTTCCTCTCCGCTATTTCTCACCATAACTTGCTCATAACTTAGAAGAATGAAGTGCTGCTGTGCGTGTGTGCTTGGTGCCCTAACTTTAGCTAGCACAGCAAATACTTCAAACCCTCCCCTTCAGTGTGCCTTCTCTGCTAAAAAGCTGTGCGTACGAACAGCAGAGAGAGGAGGAAAAGGCAGAGAGGGAGAGAGAGAGATCTTATAAGTGAGTGGGTAAGGAATGTACATTGAGCTGTGCCTGAAAGTCTGATGTCTCCAAATATTTGTTAAAAGGCAAAACCAATACTTCCGAGAGAGGGCCCTCCCCTCGCCTGCAATAGGCTCCCCAGAATAGCAACAGCCTGTGTCACTGCAAAGGGCAAAGCCTTCTGAAATAGCAACAAAGTTGTTCACAAACCACTTTGTGGTTTGCATTTGGTTTCAGCCAGCTTCAGCAACTTGTTGCCATGAGGAAAACAACCTGCACTTTCCTGGCCGGCCGGGGAAGGTTCACTGCTCTGTGAAGTGCTCCTGCCCAAGGTGCAAAGGGGGTGGCGATGGTAGCTGGGCAGAGCACGGAGGACCTCAGCCAACAGAGCCAGACAATGAGAGCAGGGGAGGATGAGGAGAGCAGCCGGGGCAGCAGCCGCCGCCAGCTCTCAGCTGCAACAGGTAAGGCGGCAGGAGCTAAATGCCAGCTGTTGGCCAGCAGCAGCTGCTCACCTAGCTAGTGCTCGGGGCTGGGGGAGAACGGTCCCATGAAGCCAAGGGATTCTCAGGATATGCTGTCTCAGTTTCTGAAAGTGCAAGAGGGGAACATATGAGTAAGGAACGGGACTGCCAGCTTGAATTTTGAATGAAGGTTTATGTGGTACTTTCCCTAAAAGGCCTCAGTCCTACTGCTTGTGCATGTGCTGTCTGTTGTGTAAATCCTTTTCCTTTATGAAGATCAGTCACCTGAAAAATAGGAGAACCCAGTGCCATCTCAGATAACAACGGTGCTCTGGTCTTTGCATGCTTGGGAGCAATTCAGCCCTTTTCACCAAAGTGAGTGGAGGGGAGCCAGGTAAACCTGCTCATGAAGGGGGACACTACAAGGGGGAGGGACAGGGTCTACCTCCTGGTTTTACTTCCTTAGCATTTCAGGAAGAAACAGGGTTTCTGTGCTGATGCCCTCAAACATCAACTGTAGCATTTCTTCTGCAGAAAGTTTTTTAGTCCGGAAGCTGAATTTTATAGCTGTTCATCTTTGCTGTCCTATCCAGCCCCCTTTTCTAAGCTACAGCATGGTTTTGCATCTTTAGATTCTTTCACTGATGATAAGATCAAGGGGAAAATGCCCCATAATTATGATATTTCTCACCCACAAGACAGCTGTACCCAAACAGCACAACATGGTCATAAGCCGGAAATTACTGTCCCAAGCAGGTTTTGTTCACTTAATACTGAATGAACTAACTAGCCCATGAATGTTCAGATACCATAGACACAAATGCTTTGTTGAAATGTAATAGTGATCAGTCAAGCAACATCTCCTGATACCTGGAAGCAGAGGTTAATGAAGAACAGAAAGCCAGGAGGTGTGCAGAAATATTTAACATTACCTTAGGGACTGAGAGGAGCAATGCAGATGGTTGTAGGATAGCCTTATGAAAGGGAAGCACAGCAGTCACAGTAAACAGCAAAGTTTCTGCAGGACAAAAGCTAAGGTTAGAAGAGTATGTGCAAATTAGTCACTTGGCATTACCCTGAAAAATTAAATCAGTTACCTGAGGAATTTATAATCACCTAGCTAGGAATTAAAAGAACTTGTAGATTCTCACAGGAAACTAACAAAACAAAGCCCAAATGCCATTTAATGAAGGGTCAGGCTGCCTGTTGACATAATAAAAATACATGGCAGAGCAGTAAGAGAGGACATGGTCAAGGTGGGTCTGTCCAGCATGTGCATCCCCTGTCTTTCCATCACTGCCAGGGGTTTCTGTTCATGAAATTGAATATTATTCACAAAGTACATTCACCGCGCTTATGCTATACAAAGTATACAATGCTTCCCACCATCAGAGGAATTTAGATGTATGAAAATGAGTGATACATTAGTTTTCTTCTGCCTTCTTTTTTAGTTCAATTTACAAAATATTTGTTTTGGGTTTGCCTTTCACACTTGTGTTGTCAAATGGTTGTGATCCCACATGACCCTTACTATTTTTGGGTAAAGTTAATATTTTCTGAGATTTTCCAGCTCTGTTTGCAACATAGCTTTGTCCCAAAGCACCATTTGTTTTATCCCACGGGGTCTTGTTGGCCAACTGTTTTAGATCCCATGCCAGATTTCTAGATGGCCACTTAGATCAGGTGTGTCCTAGCTGATAGGAGAAATGCACCTATTGAGCAGCTACTGGATCTAAAGAAAGCTCAGGCCTTGGACTAGAGAAACAGGGTAACATGTATCTCTTTATACCAGACAAGTAGATGAGACAGAGAAAGTGGGCTGTGACAGTGCAACAGAGATCATGATATTATGAAAATAGGATAATCACCTTATGAGAAGCAAACCCACCATTTAATTATGCAGCAATGCCCAATACATGCCATAAATATTTATCCTAAAAAAAAAAATGTGATCCACCTGCTATAAACTTTAGCAAAATCTTCTTTAAAGACAATTTGGGAAATTTTAAGTACTATTTCCCAGGAAAGACAAAGTTTTTGTATGTCAGACAGTACTCAGATGGAAAAGAAATATGTTGTTAAAGATAGCTTAAAAATTTCAGATACAGTTGTGAGATGTTTTAAGATCTACCACGGATAAAAGTAGATACCTTGTTCTATGGAAAAAAGGAGATTCCATGCTGTGGATTCATATCTATGCAATGCACTCAACTCATTGTGGTTTTCTAATCTGAGCTTATTAACCAGTGGTTGACATTAACCTCTGGTTAATGGTATTAACCAGAGCTTGATTTCACCTTCCAAATGTCTAAATAGATCAAAGAATTTCCACAGATTTAAAGAACACATATTTGACCTTCCATAAAACTGACCTTCCCTACCAAACTGAGGCATTTTTCACCTTAGATTAAATCAAAGTGAACAGAAGAAAGTATAATGGTGGAAGAGATTGTCGAGTCCCCTCCTATCAAAATATATATATTTGCACAGGTTACATAAAGTAATCTCCCCTCCTCTCCAGCTCAGTAGTTCTCTGTATGCACACTGCATGATCTCTTAGGAGAAAAGAAAGAAAAACTACATCACAGAAATATCAGTGTCTGGCCTAACTTGGAGTGTACTACTGCAAAACTGAGCTGGAAAGGGCTCCCAGGCACCTTTCCGATACCTCTCCTTCACACGAGGTGGGTGAAGAGTGGTGTTTCCCAGCTCAGCTTGATTGCAGATCTTCCCTGGCACTGATCATTTATCCATAATGCCCATAAAATACATGCACAGATCAAATATTGTGCCTTTGGAAGGACTTTATTTTCGCAAATATCTGACTGAAAATAAGTAAAGGGGCACACCCTTACTACTTGGCCCCATCCAGCCTCATCAGCAGTACACTATGCTATACTACAACTGCACTTGGTCTCCTTTTCAGGAACCAAGCATAAACGTTTCCAGCGAATGTTCTTAAAGATAGGTTTTGTTTGCCAAGTAGTGCTGCTTTTGAATTGAGTAACAGTTGTGAGAAACCACTTTGTTTACATGGGGAAACTAGGGTTTTGAATCACTTGTCATATACCAGCCACACACTCATTAGCCATGGAGTTTGTGGCAGACAGAAGGAGAAAATTCTCTGGAAGCCATCATTAAAATATTTTATTCCCCTGGGCTGCACACTGCCATGTATTTTGCAGGCATCTCATAAAAATAAGAGAAATATATATATATTTTAAGAAGCTTTTTTTTTTTTAAAAAAAAAGGAATGCCTAAGAACTGCCGGCAACATCATTAGAAGTGACACTTAAAAGGATTGTGAATACAACTACTGCAACGTGCTTTATCTGGAAATGTTAAAGGAAAACATATGGTGAAGTCAGAGGCAATTTTGCCTAGAGGAAGGCCATGGAGGAAAACTGAGCAGAGATTCAGGGTTTAACTCAGCAGGCAGTCGAGAGCTGGCAAGTGTTAGGTACATCAGTTAAAACTTCATGATGATATAAGGGCGTTTCCCAGCAGAACAGTGGCTGTGAGGGACAAGAGATACCGAGTTAACTGCTGAGTTTGCTGTTGCCAATGAAGAATGACAACATGTTTACCCCTGCATCACATCAGGATCTGCTTTTCACTCAGAGGTGCTCTAGTTACAGCCCTCCACCATTTCTATACAACTGTGGGCAAGTGTCATTGGACACATGAAGAATTGATACCAGCTGACCAAGTTAAAACAAACTAATGAAACATTAAGACATTGATCAAGTTGCTTTACTTGGAGAAGCAAGAAATATATGGGCATGAATGCTTCCCTGTCAAATTCCCAGGTGTCCAAGCTCCACATCCAACTTGTACAGCCTCTCAGATTAAAAACAAATAATCATCTTGGTTGCTGTGATCTAAGGACCACAGACTGAGGAGAGCACAGTCTGAATTGCAAAGAACCATGCTGATGGTTCAAATATCTCTCTTGAGATATTTGACTTGGCGCTGTCATGCAGAAACTGCAACCATACAAACATGACACTCACACATTTAAAGAATTAAAAGCTATGCAGGACACAGACTTCAAAGTATCATGTCCATGCTGCTGTGTTTCTGCTGGAGAGCCTTAAAGTCAGTTTTTGTCCTTCTGTTACTAAATGTTTTTTCTCAATTGCTTGGAAGAAGATAATAACAGATTATTTGGGGGTGATACAGGTCATGGGTGATTAATAAATGGGATATTTCACTGATTGAATGCAATCTGGATGGTTTGGCCTGCTGACTGCAAGTGAATGTGCTGTCTGGGGTTCCTCTCTGCTAACTTTAGACATCTGCATCTGAGCAAGCTGCACAGTTACCTTTTATAGACAATGGAGAGAATAGGCATCCGACTTAATTCAGGCATCTAGAAGTGCCTATTTTTTGCAACTGGTTAAAAAAGAAATCTGGGGATGCTGCAGATCTCTCACAGTTAGGTAAGTTTAACCCATTCTATGTATTTTAATACAGACAAATGTAAAGTGATTTGCATTCCTCGCTAGGATGCAATAAGGCAGGCCCTATTTAAAGGAAAGGCAGTGCTTTGGAGAGAACCCAGTCAGTAAAGAAGTTGGTTTTCCTGTAGGATAACCAGAAGATGAGCTCCTTTACATGGCTGTGACAATCCTTAGACAAGCAGGGAAATGTCCACCAGGAGTGGGATAATTACGTCAAATTCCTATCTGGCACTGTGCAACCACTGCAGGAGCACTGGTTCCAAATCACAATTTACTGAAGAAGCTGATGATCTGGATAAAGTTCAAAGAATAAGGTTTTGAATACTTAAGGGATTGGTAAACTTGTAAAGCCTCACAGGCTAAGTAGCTAATAAAGGAGATGTCTGTGGGATGACTCAATTACAGGCTATAACTTTGTACTTTAGCAACCACAGATAAGTGCAAGGAAATGGAGAATGGGATCTGATGGCTGGAAGTTGAAGTTGCAGAAATTAAGTCTAGAAATAATTTACAGTGAAAGCAATTAATGAGACAATTTATGACATAAAGTCATTGGTTTTCAATCAGTAGCAATTTTTAAATCAAAGCTGAATATTTTAAGTCACCTAGTTCAAATAAAGTGTCTTTTAAGTGTGTCTGAAGGATTATGTTATGCTGTTCATGAGTGTAAGACTGGATGACCACGATGGTCTCTTTTCCCTTCATAATATACAAATTTAGGCAAAATCTTATGTCAAATCTGCATGGCTCAGTGACGTAAAATACAAAGATATACAAGAAAGCACAAACACCATCACTGAACAGTAGTTCGGGCAGAGCTCTGTGATCAAATTAGCAGTTTCACTTCTGATACCCAAGATCATTCCTTCAGCACAACACTGTGTTGTTATCAGCCCTGATTTCCAAACAGGTTTCATTGGATGGGTATATTTTCTACATCTAATAATATACAGCAAGCAGGCAAGTCAAAACTATAAAGGGGAAGGAGAAATTAGTTTTGCAATGATAAAACAAATATTGCATGCGTGCATTGGAGGATAGAGCACATTAGCACAAAGCAGCTTAGCTGGAGTTAGAAGTACTTCTGCTGAATTATTGTTCAATGTGTGAAGTAAGGACAGCAGGACCTTGCTCTAACCCATGCACTAACCTCTATCTAAAATAAGTGAACTGATCTCAGATCCTGCAGATATAAAGGAAGAAAAAGCTTTAGACATGATACAGATATTTACAACACTGATATAAAAAAAGATTGTTCCATCACTGGAGCATTTTGCAAATTCGTTTCTGGTATTTTCTTCAAGATGTCCCACCTCCATCCCAATAAATCTGCCCTCCACCCCCACCTTCTGAAAGACTTTTCACAATACTCCCATTTCCCCCATGTCCTTATGGCCCATCATGACAAAACCATGTGCTTCTCTCCTACCTCTTACCTATCTCTGGTTTGCCAGCCACACCAGTTCAGTGTCAGAGTGAATTGAAGTGCACTGGGTGTGCTCAGTATCTCAGGGCTGCTGCTGTTTGGCTTCTGCTTGGCTCAAAGTTAGGAGAACTAATATGTGATACTTATTTTAATAGACTTAATGGGCTTACACATCTCCTCTGATCCTGGAGGCATCACTTATATTCACACAGTTATACTGTGCTACTCTCCAAAATAACACATCTGCCTGTGGAGTAGCTGCAGGGTGGGATGCTGGGCTCACACTGCTTCTGGGAATTGCTAGGGGAGCATGAGGTGGCTTGGGGCATAACCAGGCCAGGGATCATGCCAGAAATTTAGTAGGGTATGTGGCCACATGCCAGGGTCTGGGCCTGGGCTCTGGCAGTGTTTATTTTAGTAGTGCAGATGTACGGCTAGGGCTACTCTCCTCCTCTCTTTTCATGATTTGATTTCGAAATGTAATATCCTCTTGTCAAACGGGACTGATCCTTGCCAATGTGCTCAAAAGTTACTGGCAAGGAACTCCAGGCAGTGCACATGATCAAAGAGCCCTAATGCCTTAGAAAAATAAGCTAAAAATAAACAAACTGTATGTATCATTTTCAATTAGACTATATACCACTTTCCAGCTTGGCTGGAAAGTACTTGTTCCAGGATAATTAACTAAAATACGGACTCTGTTATGCTGCAAAAGCTACCTCTCCTCAGACACATCCTACTTCTCTAACTAAGCGGAAGTCAGAAGTCAATTTACTCTTTTCCTAGTTGCGTGGCAGCCAACATCATGATGAGAGGAAAATCATGCTGGGAGAAAGAACAAGGCCAACAATAACAAACTGATATATTCCTCAAGGTTTAGGGTGCAAAAGGCTTCACAGTTAGTAGAATACGATCAGTCAAGTCTATCTTGTAACAATAAACAATGAATCACAGTTGTATAAAATGAGTTTGTTTTAAAGTGGACATTCAAAGGCATATAATCTCCATTTGGTTTATGTTTTCACCATCTGTTTCTTATTCCTGACATTATAGCTGTCATAAACTATGCAAAATATTTGATCCTGATTTTCCAAAGAATTTGAGATTAGAGATGAGCAAAGCCTGGAAAGTTCATGAGTTTGTATCTCATAGATTGGTTTCCCTAGAATATCCCATATATCTGGATCAAACTGGTGCTCATTGAATAAGTTTCCACTGGCAAAATAAAAACACTTGTACCAGCAGCCTTCATGGCATCCTCAGGTGAAGCAAAGGAATTAATAAGTGGTGAGGCAATACTTGTTACTTATTCAAGTCAATGTTGAAGTAGTTTGGCTGGGAAATTACTGCTTCCTTGCCCATGGTACACTAGTTGGGTGGATGAGACTTCTTCAATTCAGTACAGGAAAAACACTGGAAATATCTCAAGGCAAAAATTGCTTTCTTACCAAAAGGCTGTAATGTAAATGTTGCTTTTTACAATGATATTCTGAAGCAGAAGGTTTGATTATTTAGGACCTGATCAAAGCCTTATTGACTTCAGATCAGGAAGATAAGGTACCCAAAAGCATTAAAATTAAAGAGGATTTTATATAATTACTTTTTTTTCCCCCAAATTATTTTTTTATGTCACCACTGCTGCTAGATATGTATGGAACTTAAGTGCTTTGTCTAGAAGTTACAAATATATTTTTAAACTGGTATATCAAATAAAGTTATTACTAATTGTCATACTGTTGCAGAAACTCTTTCAGGTTTTTGTGTTTTACTCTCTTATTTCAGGTTGTGGAACATTTACCTTTCTATCTTCTGCTATTGCTGCCATAAGTGGACTTCTGATGGGTTATGAGTTGGGCCTTATCTCTGGAGCTCTTCTTCAGATAAGCAGCATATTAGCACTCTCTTGCAAAGAGCAGGAAATCATTGTAAGTTCCCTGCTTGTTGGGGCCCTATTTGCATCCCTTACTGGTGGATTTCTGATAGACAGATTTGGAAGGAGACTTGCTATTATTATTGCATCTTCTTTACTTGTGTTGGGGAGTCTGATTTTACTGCCCTATGAATCATATGAGATACTTATTGTGGGACGGATTGCCATAGGTATTTCCATATCATTATCATCAATTGCGACGTGTGTCTATATTGCTGAGATTGCCCCACAGCACAGAAGAGGCCTCCTTGTATCATTAAATGAACTCATGATTGTGATAGGCATTCTCTTTGCCTATATTTCAAATTATGCATTTGCCAGCATATCTCATGGCTGGAAGTACATGTTCGGCCTTGTGATTCCGTTAGGTGCTTTGCAAGCTATTGCCATGTATTTCCTTCCTCCAAGTCCTCGGTTTCTTGTCATGAAAAATAATGATGAAGCTGCAAGAAAAGTACTGGAGAGGCTACGAGAAACGTCAGATGCTACTAAAGAACTTACTGTGATCAAGTCTTCCCTGAAAGATGAACATCAGTATAGTCTCTTGGACCTGTTTCGTTCAAAAAACAACATGAGAGCCCGAATGCTGATAGGACTCACTCTAGTCTTTTTTGTGCAAACAACTGGGCAACCCAACATTTTATTTTATGCATCGACTGTTTTGAAGTCAGTTGGGTTCCAGAGCAATGAAGCTGCCAGCTTGGCTTCTACTGGAGTTGGAGTAGTAAAAGTGGTTAGTACAGTCCCAGCTACAGTTTTTGTGGATCAAATTGGAAGTAAAACTTTTCTGTGTATTGGCTCTTCTGTTATGGCAGTATCGTTGGTCACTATGGGCTTAGTGAACCATAACATACATGTGAATTTCACCAATGTCTGTAGAAGCCAATCTCCAGAGGATTTCTTTCTCCAGAGACCAGGAAACTTCACTATCACCAATGGGAGTCTTAAGGACCTCTTTGCTAGCTTGGCTTCAACAGAAAGATCATCATTTGATGCACAGAAAAGCCCACATGTTGCCAGGACAGGAGAACTGAATAGGACTGCGCTGCCAGGAGGCAAAAGCACAACAGGGTCTCACATGGAAAGTGGGGAGGTTCCTGTTGTCCTGAAATGGCTCTCATTGGCCAGCCTGCTTGTTTATGTTGCTGCATTTTCCATAGGTCTTGGACCAAGTAAGTGTTTCATTTTTCTAACTCTTTGTAATGATTTACTTACATTATTAAGTGCTGGGATGACATGCCCAGCGTGGCATTACACAGTAAGTTGAGCAAAGTAGTGTTTTCTGCCAATATGCACTGATATTGTCATAGGCCATCCTGGTGGGCCTGGGGTGTACTTTTTAGAAAGAGGTCCTGTCCATTAAGGCCAATGACCTAATCTCCCTTCCATTCTGTGAAATTAATTACTCCCTCTTCAGTCAAGTTAAGAACTGCTGTGAGCTTTGTACAGCAAAATTATGGGGCCCCTGGCTATCCTTCCTCTTTCTAGTCTATTGTGTCCTTATATTGGGAAGATTAATATGTAGATATTTTCTGATGCTAACTCATAAACCCAAGATAATTATAGGCTCTAGACCTCTGTATGGTATGACATCATCAAATCCATGAAACACCAACATGCCTGAGTCCTGCTGAGAATCTGTCCCCTTGACTATGTAATAGTCTTCAGATATAGGAAAGGCATCCAAGGTATCATAAATCATGAGCAAATTGTAGTATTATTGCCTCTACCCGTGCTGAACAACATAAGTGGAAGGACACAAAGGCATGTCACTATACAGCTAAGGTACCTCTGCAGCTGCCATCACACTTGCACAGTTCCCATTCTCTTCAGAGAAGAACAGAATGTTTGTCATTCCAAGGGACGAGAAATTAAATCTCTCCATTTTCTTTTGTTTTGTTTCAATAGCGCTTGCATATTATTGTACTTTGAAGGGGTTGATTTTTTAAGCCACACTGCAAAACCCACATGCACACAGTCCGTTATTTATTAACAGACTTTTGTGCTTTTGCACCTTGGCTCAAACTTGCCTTGCAAACAAACTGTACTCCTGTTGTACTATCATGATAAAAAGCTTGCCACAAGGATACAACCCTACAACTGTACTAACAGCAACTTCCCTGCAGTATTTATTTATTTAAAACATTACTCACTGGGAGAGCAGCGTGAAATAAGCATTCATTGCTGGAGCAGCAAGCTTGACTGTGTTATTGCAGCATTATTCCTTTCCTTGAAGATCATCTTAGCGCTATTCTGCTTTTGATGACATAGGTTTAAAACCAGGGGAGAAACCCTGAAAAGAAAATGTTACTTGAACTTTTACTTGGGTGTTTCAAACACACATTTAGCGACCCTTAGAGCAGGGTCACACGTTCAGTCTTGGCCTCCTGTTGAAATCTGCTTTCCTGTTGACCTGGCTGTAAATGGGTTCCTAGTCATTTGAGTTGGGCTAATGTACAATTAATGAGAATGATGTCTACTTTCTTGAGGGTTACAAAAACTGATATGTGTTTGCCAGGCTGATCTGAGAAATCTTTGAGGCCAGTGCTTGTTTTTTGACCTCTTTCTTGACTTGAAAGCTCAGACGCTTTCAAACAGAAAATGGGAAGGAACAGACATCATCTCAGCTCCAGCATGGAGAAATTGTGTATAATAAAGCCACAGTGAGGCAATTTTATCTGACAGATGCATTTGCCTAGCAAGTAAAGGCCAGGTCTAGGAGACATACAGGTATTTCAAATTGCAGATAAGTACTTTCAAAGCATTTCCATGCCTTTGAAAGTATACTATTCAGTTAAAATTTACAACATATAAAAAATGCAAGGGATTAAGAACCAAGAGATTGTTGGAATCTGCAAAGGCTCTATTGTGGTTAAATAGTCTGGGTTGGGATGCACGGTTATAATTTGCGTGTCATATACAGCCTACAACATCTGCTGCCTGGAGCCCAAATCTCTGAATGTATTTTCAGAGCCTATCTTTCTTATCCTCAGTGAACCTATCGTAGTGTAAAGAAAAAAAATGAGCTCCTCTGCTTATATAAAGCAAACAATTTTAACATGTTTATGTTATTCATCTCTAAATCTGGGCTGTGATCTGGACCAGACTGTTCATCATTGTCTACTTGGCAATGGGAAGGAGGCAGTGAGGCTGCACTTGCTGGCTACTGTGGACAGGCAGTGCCGGGGCACCTGAGCACAGAAGCACTGTAATCCCTGTACCACTATATTTTCAGTGCAAAAATCTCATACTCCATCCAATGTCTGCCAGTATGCCTGGCTAAGGTAAAGGCAGTGTTGGGGATGTGCCTCTTTGTAGATCAAATCAGCATCTTTTGGACAGAGAGCAGAGAAGCTCTTCCTCTTTTCCCTCCAGCCCACAAGGCCATTTCTGGAACAGATTCACCCACTATATTTTGAATCCATGCTGTATTACATTCTGTGGGTATAAAGAAGAGTCTATGTAACACCAATAGGAAATGACACACTCTTCACAGGGCAGATCACACAGCCTGAGCTCTATCATCTTCTTTTTAATTACTTTGTCCTTTTTTTTTACCCTTTTATTTTATTTTTTTGATTCTGGTCAAAGAGATAGTTATAGTCCATACATAGCAGGCATGTTGTATTTTTCCATGATTGCTCTTTTGTCGCCGAATTACAGTAAGTAGATTGATTTTTTTAATGAACTGAGCATATGCTAAATATGTTTATTGCCTTTTATCAAAGCATACAGGCAGCACAGTGATGAGCACTCAAAAATCGACAGTGAGAGATAAAAGTAATTTTTGCATTACAAAAGAATTCACAGACTAGCAATCATCTGCTTAGTCAATTTTTTGATTCTAGGGTGCTCTGTATTTATATCATACACAAGATAAAAGGATTATTTCTGCTTCTCTGTTTCAAATTATTTATGTTTGATGAACTGCAATTCAACTGCTTGTTCACACTCAATTTCATACAAGTATGAGGATGTTTTGTAGATGCAACAAATCAGTGTTGCATCATGTCACAGAACAGCACATGCCATTTCTCCTGGGGTGAGGCATTTCAAGGCAGTCATTAGCTAAGGGGACTTACTTGACACCCATGTTTGTCTTGAGTTACCTTTGTCTGTGTATCGGAAAGGTCAAATGAGGATCAACCATTCTCACCAAGGAAAATGCCTGCAGAGCCCTAAAGAATCATAGAATCACAGAATCATAGAATCAGCCGAGTTGGAAGGGACCTCTGAGATCATCAAGTCCAACCCTTGATCCACTACCACCATGGGTACTAGACCAGACTAATATCTAACCTAAATCTCCTCTGGCACAGCTTAAGACCATGCTCTCTTGTCTTACTGATAGTTGCCTGGGAGAAGAGACCAACCCCCACCTGGCTACAACCTCCTTTCAGGTAGTTGTAGAGTGTGATGAGGTCTCCCCTGAGCCTCCTCTCCTCCAGGCTGAACCACCCCAGCTCCCTCAGCCTCTCCTCATAGGACTTGTGCTTGAGTCCCTTCATCAGCCTTGTTGCTCTTCTCTGGACCTGCTCCAGCACCTCAATATCCTTCCTGAACTGAGGGGCCCAGAACTGGACACAGTACTCCAGGTGTGGCCTCACCAGTGCTGAGTACAGGGGAAGAATCACTTCCCTGGTCCTGCTGGCCACGCTGTTCCTGATCCAGGCCAGGATGCCATTGGCCTTCTTGGCCACCTGGGCACACTGCTGGCTCATGTTCAGCTTCTTGTCAATCCAAACTCCCAGGTCCCTTTCTGCCTGGCTGCTCTCCAGCCACTCTGTCCCCAGCCTATAGCGCTGCATGGGGTTATTGTGGCCAAAGTGCAGGACCTGGCACTTGGCCTTGTTGAACCTCATCCCGTTGGAATCAGCCCAACTCTCCAGCCTGTCCAGGTACCTCTGCAGAGCCCTCCTGCCTTCCAGCTGATCGACACTCCCCCCAACTTAGTGTCATCTGCAAATCTGCTGATGGTGCACTCAATCCCCTCATCTAAATCATCAATAAAGATATTAAATAGAACTGGGCCCAACACTGATCCCTGGGGGACACCACTAGTGACGTGGCACCGTTCCCCACCACTCTCTGGGCCCAGCCCTCCAGCCAGTTCTTAGCCCAGTACAAAGTGCCCCTGTCCAAGCCGTGGGCTGCCAGCTTTTTCAGGAGTATGCTGTGGGAGACGGTGACAAAGGCTTTGCTGAAGTCCAGGTAGACCACATCCACAGCCTTCCCCTCATCCACCAGGCAGGTCACCTGATCATAAAAGGAGATCAGGTTGGTCAGACAGGACCTGCCCTTCCTAAACCCGTGCTGGCTGGGTCTGATCCCTTGTCCATCCTGTAGGTGCTGTGTGATCGCACTGAGGATGATCTGCTCCATAACCTTGCCAGGTACTGAGGTCAGGCTGACAGGCCTATAGTTTTCTGGGTCCTCCTTCCTGCCCTTTTTGTGGATGGGTGTGACATACGCCAACTTCCAATCATCTGAGACCTCCCCAGTGAGCCAGGACTGTTGGTAGATGATGGAGAGCGGCTTGGTGAACTCTTCCGCCAGTTCCCTCATCACTCCCTGGCTGCCATGTGAAGGGTGAGGAGTGAGAGAGAGGCTCTTCATTGTTTTCAGCACATGTTTGTGAGGAGAAGCATTGGAACCTGCTGTATGTGGACGGGGGAACAGGAGACATCTGAGCCTCACAGAAATACTGCTACGCCTTTCACAGGGATCAGTGAGTGCAGGCTAATGAGATGAGTGTAGTGTGAAGGAGGTAGATCAGCAATTTATCACCCAAACTAAAAGTTCAATGTGATCCTGGAAATTAACTTAATACAAAGGACACACTGAAAAAATCTAGTCAGGGCCATGACCATGCATGACCACTTACTTAATGACACAGAGTTAACTGAAGGAGTTTCAGAGCATCTCATTTGTCAAATGTTCTGTTCAAACCACTTGAGGTGCAAAAAATAGAGGTCCTTTCTCATAAAGAGGTGTCAACTCCTTCACTCATCACTGTTGTGTGATACAACATGTTGAGATGCAGGAACCAGGAAAGCCAAATTCCCGAAGCATCAAACTTATTTTTCAAAAAAAAGGCTGTAAGTGTGGGACTCCTGCATTTGGATGGAGTATGTGCAAGAGAGTTCTCTCAGTTAACTGTAGGGCAGCTCCAGTCTCTGTGAAACAGAGTGGGTGCCCAAAGCCCTGCTGCTTTTCTCATGGACCTGATGAACAAAATTCAGATTCAGGTGTCAAATAGCACCTGTTACCAAAGATCTGCTTTTCTGCCTTGATCATCTCCTTTTGCACCATTTAGGATCAAAGACTAACTAGGGACAACTTTCCTCTATATTTTTCTGTATATCCCCTGAGTGAGGAGGTCTCATGGGGTGATCTCACTAATAAGTAGCTGAAAGAGAGATAGTTGCACACACACAATTATACAGGGATGCAGTGTGGTCTAGGGACACTCCTCTTTATTGAACAGAAATCAGAGTGGCTCCAACAAGTCTTAGGCTGACAAGTAAGTAATGCAAACTGAGTCTGTATCAAACTGAGCATCTGTTTTCCCACTCTGAATTTGTTCTAGGAAATTAAAAGCAAGTGAGACAAATGGGACTTAAGCAGTACCTCTTTACACATATTGTGGAAGTTAAGTTCAAGGGGATCCATGCATATCACAGGGATTTTTTTGCTGTGGAATGGGGAACACCTTTAATGAGAGAGGGATGTCAAATGCATGCATTTGGACTGGGTGTATGGCAGTGGTACCTTGTACAAAAGAGCTCTTCTTACTCTGTCAGTCCTTTAAATGTGTTTCTGTATAACTGCAAAAACATTTAGGCAGTTGGTCAATGAACTTTGGGATAATCTGCTGGAGCAAATCACTTCAGCTCCACTGGCTTCACAGCAGTTCATGCTGAACATGCAGATGCAAATCAACAAAAACACCTAGAAGTGGGACTGAGGAGCAATTTCATGACATGAATCATCCTAAAAATCACTTAGATGTATAAAGTCCAAAGATATCTATGTCTCTGACAACCTGTGACTGAGGATGTTCTATTACTTTATGTCCTAGAGAAGCTGCCAGTTTTGTGTGGCTTTCAAAGCCAAAGGCAAAATCTCAGAGCTCTTCTCTTGTAGACCATCACAAGTTTCTCTTTCAGATGACATCTCAGAGCTGCAGGGATGCCCCAAGCACTCAGTCTTTTTTGCAAACAGATTGCTGTGGCCACAACACACCCAAGGCAAGTCAGTGTCTGCAGCTGGAGAAATGTCTTCTGAGTTTCAGGGTTGGCACAAAGAAATACCACATTTACCCATCCATGTAGATATAAAACTTAAAATATCTTTTTAACATACTTGTGGTCAACATATAAGTGCACAACAGGGTCTTGGAGGAGGAATTTAGAGCTTACTGCAAACCCTGCTTTTCCACATAGCTGTTGCAGTCCCACTGAAGCATAGCTCCCATGAGTTGGTGCTTGTAGGATGGAGAGTACTTTGGTATTGATAAAAACCTGTTAAAAAAATGGAATTAAATACCCATGGGAAGACTTCTCATATTGGGATATTATGCCCTCTGTGACCATCTACTAGCCTCAGCCATCAGGTGAATATCTGTAACTGGAAAACTGGAAAAAAATTGCATGCTCATTACTTCATTCCCAGCAGTCTTTCCTTTTAACTTGTGAAGTGAGCACATTACCCACAAAACAGGAGACCAGCTGGCTGTGGGAGTAACCCACCAGTGCCCAGGGCTGTGAGGTCCAGACCTTGCAAACCACATCTGCAGACCATGTACTAGGGGAGGGGAAGCACAGGACCCACAAAATGAGGGGCAGTTTTGGGAACAGCAGCTCCCTCCAGGGTGTCTCCCTGATGGACTCTCAACCACTGACTCACAACCACCTTGGACTGAAGCTCCTCCTGCATTTGCTCCTCCTGCTCCTCTTCCCTCCTTTCTCTGTGCATGGATGCAGAGGCACTTACAGCTCCCTGGCTGAAGCTAGCAGTCAGATTCAAAGCTGTTGGAGCAGACACAAGAAAGGATATACACACAGGTGACTAGATCGGGGGCTTGTGGTCACTACAGTCACTTTCTTCATCAGGAAATCTGGTCTAACAACCAAAGCTCAGTAGGGAATTGGCTTTCCTTCTGAGTTACCTGTTGGTAAAGGCTTTTTGCCTCTTATTTCCACTCAGCTCGAACCTGCATGCTTGGGCCCCATTTTTGAGCACCTGTATAAGCCTGGTGTAGGGAAGGGTGGCAGACCACCAAGCCTGCCTTCTTGATTCACTAGTTCCACACTGATTAAATTTCTTCCACATGAAGGACCCAGGATTGTGGCTGGACCCAGCTTGGGTCCCTCCAAGAAGGTGCAGTGACTATGCTCTACTGTGATGTACCATCTCACTGCTGTGGGAGCTCTCTGTGTGGGTTGTCAACCTGTGTGGAACAAAACTCATGCAGAGAAGTCAGTAAAGACAAGTCCCTAGTGAGGGCAAATCTTAGGAGGAAATTTTTACTGATGAAAGACTAGTTTAGGATGACAGATGTCCGTTTCTAGTTTAAACCTAGGCAGACTTGCCATATTAAGTATATCTGAGTTAAATTTATATCAGCTTGAATGAATACTTTAAAACTGACATACTTTATACCTAAAATGGAACAGATGTTTCAACAGGTTTGGTAATCTAACTGATGCAGGAGCCAGATTCTTCAGATAATCAAAAAAGGGAAATATTTGCACCACCTAAGGGGGGCTTTCAAACCCCTGCTCTCTGACTCAGTTGGTTAGAGCATGGTGCTAAAAACACCAAGGTTGAGGGTTCGATCCCCATTTGATCCCCATATGGGCCATTCACTTAAGAGTTGGACTCGATGATCCTTATGGGTCCCTGCCAACTCAGAATATTCTGTGAAATCTGTGACCTCTCCTTTGGCACAATGCTCCCTTCCTCACTGGCTATTAAGGGACCTTAGGAAGCTAAATTAAACTGTGTGATAGCATTCCACACATAGTGTGCTTTAACTTTTAGTAAGCCTTGAAGTGTTCATGTAGTTGGACTAGATATTCATTGTAGATCCCTTTGTACCAAACTATTCTATTCTATTCTATTCTATTCTATTCTATTCTATTCTATTCTATTCCCATGTAAAAACCCACTTGTTTTCTCTACATCTTATTCTAAGCTGTTGGAGTAATTTAAATGCAGCTTTAAACCCATGCTGGGGACAGTGGGGAAGAAGGAAAAAGGATCAGGCAAGAAAGATCAAGGAGGATGGAGGAAAGCTCAAGGGTTCACATGAAAAGTAAATCCATAGAGGTGAAGAAGGAAGTAAGTCTGTCTTCAATTCATCACTGTCTTTCTTGTGCAATCTTATATGGTCTGTGGTGGTCTTTCTCTATGTATTTTATTGTATTGAGTAAGCCAAAAGCCAGAGCTGGAACACTCCCCTAAAGCCCAAAGAACTGCACAAATACAGTCCCTTGATATAGGTCCTGTGATTGTTAGATTAACTGGCTACCTGAGTTAAAGCATGATTCATTAGCACAGTTAAATGCTGAACCTTTTATGTGTCTTTCACCTCAGTCATTAAATGCATCTGTAACAAAACCCAGAACAGCTGGTTTCACATATGTTTCATGTGACACTGAACATCCCAAAGACTCGATCACAGAGGTCATATCTCTTGCCACCCTTAAAATACGAATTGCATAAGATTGCTTTTTCTCTGCCCCTTAATGCTCTTGGGCTTAATCTTGGCCACCAAATGTTCAACCTGAAACTGGAGAATCTTGTGGGAATGAGAACTGTCAGTGTGGAAATTCTGACCCTCCATGGATTTAGTTGGCTATTCCTGTGTTTTGAAATACTGTAAGCTGTATGGCCTTGCACTAGCTTGGAAAACACTGGTACAAAATTTGGTTGTCTAGAATTCACATCAATATCTTTGATACTAGAGCAATATTTAAGGCTTTTACAAAACATGTAGTTATTGTATTAATTTATAGCGCACATGAATCTGCACTATAACAGACATTCATGCTCAACATTGCCTTATATGACATTTGTTTGCAATGTTTTATTTTTGAGCTTCTACATTTTTCAGAGCAGATGTGACCTAGTCTTAAATATGAGCAGCATCAATTTTAAGAGTTTTTTGTAGTTTATTCTGGAAAACGGGATAGTAGTGGGGACTAAATCAAGTGTTCAAAAGCAAGCAAGTGCTTAAATGTTTTGTTGGAATTTAATCAGGATAATAAACCTTGGAAATGTGCATATTTCACTGAGAAATAGTACAGAAAGTCCTGCTTTAGATAATCAAAAAATAATCTTGGATTCTTTGTTTTATGACAAGATTACTAGCACTGTTTATTTGTACTGAATCATCTTTTAATGCATGCATCCATGTGATTTGAATATACACTCCTAGTATTTATCTAGTTCATCATTCTTGTACTATTCAAATGGTGCCCCATGTGGCCTTTATTTCACACTGTGTCTATACTACCCAGCTGCAGCAGAAAGACAAGGCATGCCAAAATTAAAAATAAGGCAACGATTGTAAATTTCCCACTTCTCTCTATTTCCTTGTCCCAGACAAAGTTTATCTAAAGCCCCAGGAATTGGTTTGCCTTTTCACAAGCTGATTGGTAGTAGTGAAGAAGAGCCAATTTAAGATATTTTTGAATAGCTGGGTGTTAATTATAGGATTTCAAATTGCAGGAGATGTTCTCCAAAATACCAGACAAATAGGTTTATCTTATCTAACTTCATAAAACCTACAAGTATGAGGGCTTTTTAATGTGTCAAAAAGGTAATAAGAAGGAAAAAGTGCTTTTGCAATAATGAGACATGGAAATGTCAATGGGAGCTTCTTACTTATTTTAATATATATTATTATATGTCTCTTGTTATAGAGCCTGAATTTAAACTATATACTGAGATGCACACCTAAAATCAGTGACATCATTTTCACTGACATCTGTGTTCCTGTTCATAGCTTTAAGTATGCTAATGAGGGAAAGTCTTGGTACATCAAGCCAAGGGATCTGCCTTCTGAGACAGAGCCCTTGCTACTGTGAAAAGAGGGAGAGATAACACCATGCCCCAGTCAGTATTCCTGTGTCTCTGCAATGACAGCGGTTCAATTTGCTGTTGTGAGCACACAATTTGGCCCTCCAAGAACTACCTAGAAAAGGTAGGTAACTACCTACAAAAGGTATGTGACTACCTGTGGTTTGGCACATTACACTCCCCTTAAATGAGGATTTGAGTCAGTATTATGATCCTGGTGCTCTGGATTATTTAAATATCTCTTTTCTAATAGTGCTATGTTAGTAAATCCATTGACACAAAGATACTTCTGAAGAGGAATGGTGCCTGCTTAAAATTAGGCATAGTTTTAAAGTTCAGCTCATATTAGTTGGTAGCCACTGGTCAAAATAAGGCATTTTACCTCCAGACTCACTTCATAAAAGAACTCTAGAGAATTAATATTGCTGTGGTTCTAACTAGTAACTGGGCCTAACAATCCTCTTTTGTTCCACAGGGACATTATCCTCTGTAAAGTGATGCACTGTCAAGTGAGTCTAGCATATCCTCTTGTCCAAGCTTTGGAATGGTAGTCAAGACTGCTTACCATTAGCCAGATTTGCCCTTCTTACTTTGTAGGTCAAATTTAGGAATTAAAGCATTCAGTAAATAATAGGGTTCTTTGATAATCATATACAAGACAGTGAAAGATTTTACATTTGTTTCCTTAACCATGTTCTGGGGAAGAAGATCATTGTGACACTGAAATCTGTGAAAAAGTTTCCAGGTCATATTTCAAGCTTCATAAAATCCAATTTCCTTTGGGAGAAAGGGCTGGGGAGAAATTTTTTAGAGGCAAACTGATCTTGGGTCAGTTTTGTGCAAAAACTAAAACCAGCAGTAGGACTTAAGTGTGAAGTCAGTATCTTATTTCACTTGTAAAGTTCATGAAACTAAAACATGTATTATAAAGTATGAGAAAATAATTATGCCATAAAGGTAAAAATGTGCAATCAATCACATAACTTACTGGCACCGCTGAGGAAGGTGAGACTGGCAGCCAAAGCACAGAGAGCATGGTAAGTCAGTGCATGAAGTCAGGAGACTGTTTCTCCCATGGCATCTGAGTTTCTGTGTCACATTGAGCTCTGGGAGGAAAGCCAGGAAGATTTTCTCAAAGGGAAAGGGAACACAGGAAGGCACCCAGCTTCTGGTTCCCTTTGAAAATCAACCGTAATTGCAGAAAACTCTTATGAAAGAAGGAGAAGTAAAAGACACTTTGTGGTGGTTGAACACAGAGCCTTCACACCTTCCTCCTGCGTTACTCTGGCAGCAACAAAAGCAAAGCCTGAGCAGCAATTTCCAGTGAGGAACTTAAAAAGACTGGATCACTGCAGGCCTCTCACTAAATAAGTCACTATTGTAAAAGGTTGCTTATCCTATCTACCAGGATTTTTGTGAAGCATGCACACAAATCTCTGTTCTGCAAGAGCAAAGGCCTCAATTGCTCCCAACTGCTGTGTCCCAACAGTTTTTTCAGCTGTGCAACCCATCAAGGACCAATATTAGCCCTTGGATACTGGAAAAACAGGTTAATTTACCCCACCCAACTGGGTAATTTCTCCTCTGCATACTTTTTAGAAGTGAAATATGTGATAAGTCAAACTAATTCATGTACAATTTCCTCATGAATTAGAGCCTCTGGCTTCTGCAGTCATTCCTCTGCAAATGCCTCAAAGGATTATCCTTGATTCAATATTTTGAACAAATAAACACCTACAAACGGGAATACATAGTTCAGGTTTTAATTAAAAGGCCTTTTTTTTGGATGGCAGTAGGTGATTTATTATAATAAGCACATTCTCCCTTGAAAGCTTGTCTAAAATTTTCCTTTTTTCTCTCTTTTTTTCTTTTGCTGCTCTACAAGTTGTTCTGCCTTGATGGGAGAATTTGAGAGTCTACATAACAAAGGATGAAAGAGAGAGAGGGACAGTGGCTGTTAATATCCAGTTGCAAACAGAATTGTCATTTCCTACATTGGTTGAAAAAAACTTTTATTAGGGTACCTGAAAAGAGGTACAGACTATTACATATCTGCCTACAGTAAAGCTAGAGTGCATCCTTTTTTAACCCCAGCTGCAACTAAATATCACACAGCTGCTTTCTCACTCCTTCCCCTGCCCCTTACCCAGCAGGGAGGAGAATTGGAAAAAAAGATAAACCTTATGGGTTGACATAAGAACAGCTTAATAATTGAAACAGAGAATATATAAAAATAATTCTGATGATAATATTATCAATACTGATAATTGTAATGAAAAGGGGAGCGAGCAAGAGAGAGAGGAATAAAATCCAAGAGAACCAAGTGATGCACTATACAATTGCTCACCGCCCACTGACCAATGGCCAGTCTGTTCCTGAGCAGTGATCAGTGGCTCCTGGCTGGCTCCACCGAATTTATATACTGGGCATGACGCTGTATGGTATGGAATATCCTTTTGGCCAGTTCCTGTCAACTGTCCTGGCCATGCTCCCTCCCAGCTTCTTGTGCACCTGCTCACTGGGAATGGGAAACCTAGCATGGGAAACTGAAAAATCCTTGATTTAGAATAAGCACTACTTAGCAACAACTAAACATCAGTCTGTTATCAACATTATTCTCATACTGAATTGAAAACACAGCACTGTACCAGCTACTGAGAAGAAAATGGCCTCTCTCCCAGCTGAAACCAGGACAATCCTACTGATAGATTTGCTGCTGAGCATTTTTTTGGGGGCAAGATTGGCTACAGATCACATTAACTAAGAGAATTCTACCATTTCTAGATCCTTATATATCTATCACTACTTGTCTGGTAATCCTTCAGATGGGAATCACTGTCTCTAAGAAAGCTCTTCATGTTTGTGGCTATTCTGTCAAGATGAAAATGGAGAAGCACCTTGGAAGCCATAGAATTAATGAACATATTTATTGCCTTTGCCAGGATGCAGCCGAAGGCATGAGATTAGCTGAGGCTTCTCCTACTCCTCTCTCTCTCTCAAGCAATAAAGCAATTCCACTCCTTTTAATGTGTGCACACAGGGTATGACTGTCAGGCTGGCACTCCGCTGGCAGCTTACATGCTCTCCAAAGCAATACGGCTGCTCATTCGGTCTATATTTGCCAGTTATTAATTTTGAGCAGCCATTTCAGTCTCATATCATGGGGCAAAGCTGGAGAGAAAGACAGCTCTCATTAAGCAAAATCATAGATTTTTAATGCCAGTCACGATCATCTGTTTTCGCCCTTTGCACAAAATCTTGGGCAGAGTTCCAGTCCACCTTTGTTGTGTCATACCTCCTTTATCTGCTTTAGAAAAGGACAAACTCCCTCCCACACTCTCTTCTTCCCAGTCTAAGCAACCCTCACTTTTGCCAGCCCCCTAGATTTCTTTCATTGGAATTGCTGCAAAAGCTTTTGCCAGAGTTGCATTGTGTGGGTGCTGGGAGCCATGCTGGGACAGTGCTGGTGCATGACAGCAGCAGGTGTGTCCCTCCCAAATCCCAGCTCTGTCCCAGTGCTGCAAGCCCGTATGGGAAAACACCTCATCGCCATGCACACTGTGAAGGCTTGTGCCATCCCTTGCAACATGCCCTTTGAAATCAAGGCCAACTAGGTCTGAAGCTGACCTTTAGTGGGAAGTGGTTGGCCACCTGGCTATTTCTGTTAATACCCAATGGAAACAGAAACCAGGCAAATGAAATACCTGTGGGGTTTCACAAGCCTGGAAAAAAAAATCTAGTCTTGGCAAAGCCAGTCATTAGCCAAGACTTCTTTCCTGTCATGGCAGCTTCACAGTGGCTTGCTTGCATCCTTCCCCAGTGTTCTTAGATGGTCTGTCTGCATCACTTGGTGGGATAATCCCTTCCTTATCTTCCCTTGGACCTCAGGTTGTTAACAACCCAGTCCTCCCTTTCAAAGTCTTACATATTGTGCCTACTTCCCTCCTAAGCTGTAAATCCACATAATCTCTTTCCAGAGTTTATACCCCAGGAACTTGAATTCTTTCATGTATTGCAATGACCATTTTCTAAATCTCACCATAAAGAATTTGATCACACAATACAGGTATAGGAAAGAAAAAATGCTAAGCAGCAATTGAATACCAAGGAAATCTAATATTTCATTAATGAGAGCTGCTGAGCAGCTACCAATTTGCCTCTGCCTCCTGGCAGGAAAAAGGTCAAAACAAGGACATTTTTCATTCTTTCACTTCAATATTGAGCACCCTCAAAATCGTGGTATTTCTCAGATATTCTCAGATTTTTCTGCTTCTCTGATGTCTCTTAATTTTTTAATTTTTTTTTTATTTTCATTTACTGCATATCTGTAAAGAAAGGAAATAAGAGAGATATTACATGAGAGTTTGAGACATCTCTTTGCTTATGGCCCAGGTATAAAGCCCATTCAGTTGGCCACATTGGCTCAAACAAAAAGACCACTCAAACAATACCCAGTAGCAGATACTGAAGGACAATATAGAAGAAAAGGCCCATGCAACATGAAGAGTGTGTCCTTCAACCTATCGATAGGTCTCCAAACTTCAAGAAAAATGTTGAGGATTTATTTTTGTTATGGTAAACAATAGTTCTTGATGGATCTTTTTTCACACATACAGAGAAATAATGTTTAGACAAACAGCATTTAATGATTTAACTCACCAATATTTTTCACATATGAAGCATCTTGTGAAAGTGAGTTCCATAGTTGAAATATACATTGTCTGTAAAAGCATATCCTCCTGTCTCACCTAACTGCTGTCCTTGGTAATTTCACTTGGATTCTCTTGGCTTGTATCTTTAAAAATGTGACTAAAACCAGTCTTCATCTCCACTGCAACTCTGTTCCCCTTTGCCGTACATTTTCTAAGCTGAAGAGTCCTCACCTGTTTAACTGCTCTTTGCAGAGTCCATTACACACATTTCTCCATGGCTCATCTAGTTCTGAGTTGACCAAATTGGCATGTAACGTGACAAATACAGGCACAGCATGCTCAATGGCACTTTCATTGCCTTCCTAATAACTGCCAAACCTTTGCAGCCATGACCTCTGACTTGCAGAGCTGATACTGTCCCTGAGCTGACCATGGAGGTTTTAACACTTCTGTCCCAAGCACAGCTGGTGTGTGTACTGCTGTCTGGTTTTCTCCCTGCGTGTTACTTTGTGTGTGTTGATAAGGAATTTTATGGGTCGCTTTTCAAAGTACTCAATATTTTGAGATCCTTTTGCAATTATTTATGATCCTTAATTTTTATTACCCCAAATGATTTTGTACCATTGGTAAGTTTTGCACATACATTCACCTCCCTTTCTTGAGACATCTGGAAATACAGTAATTTTCTTCCACTTTGAAAACTGGTCATGTCCTTTGTTTCCTGTAACAAACAGTTATTGATCCATAGGAATAGCTTCTTTTATATCCCACAACACTTCTCTAAAGCTCTTTGAGACTGAAAAGCACAGTGGCTCATTCAGTTCTAACCCCATGCCTTAACTCTTTCAGAGAGACATGGTTTTTCTCAACTCTTCTTAAAGACACTGTGCATATCCCCCTTTCCAGCTGAGATTAGTTACCTTTATCCTACCTCCAGCCAACAGCTTGGTACAGAGTACCAGGGTGACCCCTTCCTGCATCGTAATGGAATGTTTTTTTCAGTGTTGGCATGCCACCTCCTCTGTCCCTGTCCTCTCATCCTCTCAGATAGCACACTCTCAAAACACTCAGATGCTTGATGATGGTACTGCTAGTAATGTTTCAGCAATCATACTGTGTTTTCTTTGTTTAAACACAGTGTACGCCTTTAGGAAAGGCACATTCCTTTTTCCAATAGTTTTCTTCATTCAGTACTTTATCTGTGCTGAGCTATTTCACATTTATTTGGTTATATGTGTATTTTAAGCCTTAACCAGGTAATTTAAACAGTCTCCATAGCACCACTGAATTTACCCTGATCTTTATAGAAAGCAAGCTTATGCTAATATTGTTCTCCTTTTGAAACAAAATATGGTGGGCTCTTGGTTTTCCATTTCTTCAAGACTACTGAATTTAAAATGTTATAACCAATGTAGCAGAGCATCTTGGTCGCAGTTGCTACTACAGTTCAACTACTCCTGCTTAGCACTGAAGCATGATTTGACTTTTTCTCTCATTAAGTATCAGGCAAAGTGCTAAAAGAAGCCATCATCTCTGGTGTCTAAAATGTACTCCCAGCACTGTGTTTCATTATGCAATTTATTCAGCCTTAATGGAAGTAGCAGAAATATTCCATTATTATTCTGTTCCCTACCTTTACAGCCCCTGTGACTTTGTTTAGAGGTGAATGTCACCATCCTGGTCAAGGGGCTGTTTGTATACCTGAATCCTCTGCTCTTCCCACTTGGGCAAGGAATGTCAGGGCATCTAGTTTTTGTGATATTTAATGAAACAGTTAAGCTTTCTGATCCAATACAGTATTTTTGTCTGCATTTGCAGTAGGTGGGTTTTTTCTGGATTGTACCATAATAAAGGACCATTAAACTGCACAATTTTTCTTAACTGCTGTCAACATACAGCACACTGCAGGTCAGTAAAGGTGAGTTACTACCCGCAGCAACAAACCCTGCAGTTGTGGAATCTAGCATAGAGACTCCTGCTGTCTAGCCCGTAGCCATCTCTCTTATCCACATCTGAACTGGAGAGCACCAGCTCTTTTCCCATCTGATCCACTAACATCAGGCAAGAGTGGCTGGAGCAAACACTGAAAACTATTGTGTGTGCAATGTGGTTGCTATCACAGCATCCTTTTGAAATACTGTTAGATTACACAGCAGATGGAGGGTGGGGGGTAGTATTTGGATCCTCTTTTCAAGGATAGGCTGATTTCCCCTGTAGAATGCCACTACTTAGGCTGGTGAAGGCAAAGCACACAGTTGACTTGGCAGTGACTTCGGGAGCGTGCAGGTTAAATTTTTTCAGTGTTGTGTGCACACAACACAGAAGGTAGCAGCAGTCATTATGAATGGGAGCCTGAACCTAGTTGCTGGCTCCCCCCCGAGAAAGTCACATCCCTGCCATACCTACAGCAGCTGCTGCTTTTTGGCAAAGGTACAAACAGTAAACACAATCTCACAGAGGTGCTAAAAGCAAAGAATGGATCGTTAATGCTGCCTCAGCTTGGTGAAAGGAATAAACAGACTGTAGTGTCGGATTTCTACAACTGCTCTTTCTCCGTGAGGAATAAGCCTATCCACTCCTTGCCAGCTAAACGGAGGTCAGAGCCAGCGGATGTAGCTGCCAGTAGCAGACGTGAAGAACAGTCTGGTGGGATCTGCCTGAACTAAGTAACTGGTTGCAATAAAAGCAGCTAACCACTATTGTGCCTGATGCAGATCCTCAAGTATTTTAGTTTCTTAACAGAAAACCAACATGTTTCAAACTTCCAGACAAATTATAGTTAGCCTGAAAGGGCCAATCTGTCCTTGGGGAACTGCATGGTATTGGAACTGCTGCACTGTCACGCATTTCAGCTGTGGCATGAGCCATCCCCCAGTGCCCACAATGCTGCTTTATTCCTGGAGGTTGGTTTATGCCCTGCAGAAAGTGGGCTTGAATTCTTTCAATGTTTATTTTAATTCTAATGTGACTGTAAATATCCCCTTTGCCAGTTTTCAGTGTATAATAATTTTTCCAGCTGAGTTGGCTGCTGGCTGCCAGGCCGCCCTGTGGGGACAAACTTCAGCAGCTGTGCACGCACCTCTCAGAAGGGCTCCTTTGCCTCTCACTTACTGCTTTGCTTTTCAGGTAGCACTCCCTGTCGTGACATGTTGTATCAGATGTGACTAACAATACTGGTTTCAACAGCCCTGATGCTGAGGAGGGGCAAAATACAATCATGATATACCCATGAATTTGCTCAGGTACAGGGCTAGCTGGCTTGGCAGGGAAAAACCACCTGCTTGAGAAGTCAGTTTGCTTCTTCTTTGCTCCTTCCTCATCTGTAGACACACTACAGAACAGACTGAGGGCATTTCTTCAGAGCAATGTTTGTTTTGTCAGCAGCAAGTGTATTAAACTTTGATGTGATCCAAGTCAGAAAAAAAAAAGAAAAAAATCCGCCTGCTGTTAGACTTGAAGGCTGTGTTATGGCTGTGTGCCACTTGACTATGCCCAACAGTGTTAGGCCTTTAAGCAGAATGGTCTTGATTCTCCAGAATAAAATCATTACTCTTCTGGGTCACTCCCACTGTGGGAGCGAAGCTTTTTATATTTTTCCCTAAAAAACATAAAAATCTGGGCCAGGTCCACAAAACATTTTTGAATTCAAATCTCTGGTACAAAGAAATCTAGCGTTTGCTCAAATCTACTCAGTTGATTCAAGGCTTAGGGTTTTTTCCCCCTTTTCGCTAGTCCTTTCTAGTCTCCTTCTGGATCACCTTTTTCTTTTCTACCTTTACCAGTACTGTCACAGAGGAACTCTACAAGCATCCAAAGGGATAGGGCAGCATGAAACACACTTGCATGTACAGGAGCCTATTTTTAAAATATATCTTTAAGACTGCCCAGTTCAAGTGTCCTGAGTAAACTCTCATCTGTCATTTTGCAGAAACAACAGCACAGATGAATTGTTGTTTTTATAATGGCCATGTCCAAGGGTCTGAAGCCACAGTTCATCCATGTGTGGTGTACCTCTCTGCTCTTGTGCAGGTCATCTGCTAACCCTCAACCTCTCCACACAGCAACCTCTTGTTAATGCATCTTGCTTATCAACAAAAGGAAGCGGTTTTTGGTTAGGGTTTGGGTTTGTTTGTGAGGTTTTCTTTGTTTGTCTTCCAATAATCAGAAATGGTACAAATATGTGGTGTCTTTTTTTTTGTCCTTTTTTTTTTTCTAATTGCTCTTGCTATCAAGTGGTTACACAGCCAGCTCTTCACATCTGAATTTGCTTTTGTGAGCTAGCAACACCAGCATTTACATCACCTGTGGTGTGGTGTGATAAGAAGCAGTCAAAAATCAGTCCCTCTCTCTTCATTTATACCTTAGCAATCTCATTTATATGGAGCAGAGAGCTGGAATAGCAAACATACTTCAGTGTGGCAGCTTGATTTATAAGGTGGCATAAACACACAGTGCCGCTCTGAGGCTGAAGATTATTTTAGTTTGCTGCCCCACTTCCATTAGTGTTATGTCAAGAGTTATTTAGTCAGAATTCCCTTTCATACACAGATGTGCAGTCGGAGCTCACTTTCCCAGTCCAGTGCCACCCGTCCTTGGCTCAGGCACCCACCAGGCAGGGATGAAGGGGTGATGACCTGGGGTGCTGCTGACTGCTGCACATGCTGCCTGCAGAGCATGGGCCCTCACAAACCTAACCCCCTGAAAATAACTTTATTGTTTCAGGTTGCCTCACCTGAATTCATTGACTACCTAGATTTACAGCAAGGAAAGCCATCCTTTCAAGGACAACAAATTTTTTTCCTTCTATTTCAGTGTCCTGGCTGGTCCTGAGTGAAATTTTCCCTGGTGGGATCAGAGGACGGGCCATGGCTTTGACATCTAGCATGAACTGGGGTATAAATCTCCTCATCTCCTTGACATTTTTGACTGTAACTGGTAAGATTTCTCTGTGTCCTTCCAAGTTTATATTCTCTTAGTGAGCAAAATAAATATTTCCTATACAAACAACATTGCTAAAATTGCCGCTGTGATGCCCCAGGAGCCAAGATCTCTGTTTAGGTGTTGGTGTAACCTCACCATTTCCACCACATCTGTCTACATTTTTGCTAGTAATTTCAGCCTCACAGTGCTGGCTATCAGACCACCTTGCACATCAACTCCACAGGCTGTGAAATCTAGCTCTTCAAAACACCATTGCCTTAGTAGGTTGAAAACACATAATATTTAGGATTTAGTCCTGCATCTCCCAAAGTCAATGGAAGTTCTGCTCTAGATCAGACCACAGCTTTTCTGATCAGACGTTTTTAAAGACATTCCCATTTAATTCATTCCTTTTCACAGGAATGTGCTGGCTGAGAAAACTTTCTTTAGGAAAGAATTGTCTTTGTGAAGAAAAATATTTCACATTTTAATGTGAGAAAGTAGACTACCATATAGTAGCTTCTAATGTGACAGTAATCAAAGGAAAAGGTTAAATGCTGATGCTGAAATTTATTGATTAGCAATTTTTTTCTAATTTTATATTATACATAAAGTTTTGAAAATCTTAGTTTTCAGTCTTATTCTGAGGAAAATGTGTGCTGAAAATCAAAATATATAAGGGAGTAGAAAGTCCAGAATTTCCTTTAACTCTACATTACTCTCCACCAGAGGCAGACAATCAACCCACAAAAAGTCAAGGTGGTTTTCACCCTGTTAGATATTTTTGAGACAGATTTGAAAATGAGTGTTATCTGTGTCTAAAATGGGGTTTCACATTTGTGTTTTCTTTTCTTAAAAAAAAAAATAAAGAGAGAGAGAAATAATAATAACAATAATAAAAACCCCCATCCTGAGTACTTTCTTGATTAAAACTAGGAAAAATATGTCAGGTGTCCACACTAGCACTTTAGTTAGATCAACGGTCTTCTTCAGAAGGAAACCATCCAGTTGTCCCCACTCACTGCACTTCAGTTTGCATCACAGAATTGCACTCCTGAACTGCACAGGCTTTTGGACAAAACCAAACAAGAAAATGTGTAGTGAATGCACTCCAGCTGCCAATACTTGGACCAGATTAGAGTTATTCCTAAGGAAACATCTCCAAAACCAGACAGCACAGACCTCAGGTGTTCAGCATCAGCGGTTTCACCTGAAGGTCCCCTCTTGTCATGGAGCGTTACTTGTTAGTGCACACCTCGCTGTTATCCTGGTCTCAATTTCAATGACTGTAAAGCTCCAGTAACTCTATTGGCTTAGCTGGGTCTAATCTGGATTTATGAAAGTGTAAGTACATTCTTATTCTACAACAGAAAGGCAGAATTGGAAATTCTACTGTCAGATGAATACACGTGGAGGTCACAGTGGCCAGCAGCACCTACACCTAGGTATATGATGCAGAAGAAACCAGCTGGATTAGAAGCTTCAGCTGCAACTTTTAGCCCATGACAAAACTGACAAATGTCTCAGTGGTCCGGCTTTCTTCTAGCAGGGTACAGGCGGCTGTAGCAGCCTGTTGGGTTTGCATGTGCTTTACTTTCTAGGGGCTACAGAGTTCATCCCTCAGCCTGAGGACCTACCTGCCCCTGGACTGTAGGCTCAGAAAACAGCTAGTTCTTGGATGGCCTCCTTAGGAGTTCTTGGATCACTTTCTGGCACAGGACCCATGACTTGCAGTGGAAATGCTGGGAACTGACAGGTGGGGAGGATTAACTGGAGACAACTGTTAACAGTGTAAAACATGCTTAGATTTGCTTCATGAAAGAATGTGGACCAAAACCATACAAAGGCAAAAATTCAAGGCCCTTGTGATCTGCACTGCCTTGGCACAAGCCAGTAGCAATGGCTACTCACTGTTTTTATCCAGAGTGACAGCAAGCAAAATAAATCAACAGGTTCATGCTAAGTGAATCAATATGGGCTTATCAATTTTCTTTCATAAGGAGTATAAGAAAAAGCAAAGCCACTCTTCTTTTTCGAGCTATGTGAGCTAAGAATTACAGCCTAGCTTCTTTCTAACTTCTGTGCATTAGGGGCTGTATACTATAAAATACAGCAAGAGAAACAAAAAATGCAATATTAGAAAATTTAAAAAGACATGTTTTCTTCCTTTGTAGAGCTCATTGGCTTGTCCTGGGTGTGCTTCATTTACACAATAATGAGCCTAGCGTCCCTGGCTTTTGTTATTGTGTTTATACCAGAGACAAAAGGATGCTCTTTGGAGCAAATATCCACGGAACTAGCTAAACAGTAAGTACCAAGCATGTGACCGTTTAGTACCAAGCATGTGACCTCATTCCTCAGGTGCCAGAGGGACAAACCCTTTCAATGCCACATGCTAAAAGAAGAAAAAGGAAACTGGGGGGCAGGGGGGGTTAAGGAAAAATCAGATTTTCTCAGGGCTTGAGGTTGCACATATTGATCTCAGCAGCCAAGCAAACATTTTGTTGCAGCTGAAGGACTGGCCCTAAAGGGATGGTGGTTTCCAGCACCCCTGTGAGGAACACCTGCAGCCAGACCTGACTTCCCAGCACTTCTGCTGTCTGGCATTCCTGGAGAGGACGGCAACATGATCTTGCATTTAAGGCTGTGTGTCTTGGCTTGAATGCAGAAAAAGGGAAGGAGAGGCACCCTATCTCAAATACTTCCATGAGAGTTTTGATAACTCTTCTAGATGGACATTTTTTGGTGCATATACTGAGTGCCATGGCTCTGTAGACTCTACAAGCTTATATACAAAAAAGGTTCTTTCAGCACAAGTATTGTGTCCCCAGCTCACCACATAAAAAGGGTAGAAGAGCAATGAGAGGGAGAGAGTGCTGGTGATGCAAATGTCATGTGTCTGTTCCTTTAATAAGACCCATTCTAACTGGTTTTGTGTCTTTTGACTCACCTGTCTGTTCTTATCCCTCAGAAATAGAGTGGCCCTTGAAATTACATACATTCAACTGCGCTGGTTTAAGAACAAACCAGCGGGAGAAATGAATCCAACTCGAGAATCAGAGTTACAATTTACTAAAAAGATTACAATAAGTACAACGATACAGGAAAAACTGGTTTTAACCCCCAAAGACAGATACATAACCCAGTGATACATAACCCCAACACTGTTCATTAGCCCCTGTGCTGAGCACCATGTGGCCCCACTGGGTGCTAAGTAAAAGGAAAGAAAAACCTGTTGGTCTGGATGCTATTCACAGTCCTGTTGAAATAATGGTCACAGTCCTGTTGAAGTTTTGGTCCTCCTCTCAATCTGACAAGTGGTACCAGAAGTCTCAAAACCTGAAGTTTATATATGCTCAAGTTCAGGTGGGAATGCCCAGTACGTCCCCGAAGATGGGGAGTTTCACAACGGGTGATTTAACTCTGTGAGTCATGGAAGATTTTTGGAATCTTTGATGGTGTAGGTACTGCAGCTGCCTGTTATGCCCGTCTATTGTGACCCATTAGCAGAGATGACCCCTCAGGCTGGGTGTGAAGGTGTGAATGTCTTTCCGGAGGGGAGTTATCGCAGCTCAGTCATTGGTGTGAAAACAGAAGAACACTCCCCTACCTCAAAGGGTTTCTTTAACACCCAGCTTGTAGCCTGAGGCGTCAGGTGTGCCCTGGGCAGCTGCTGCAAACAACCCATTTATTAAGAGTCCATCAGAAATTACATAGAGGGTATAGAATACACAGTTTTGGTTATACCCACGTAGCAATAAACTGGTCCCAGCCCTTGTAACTAGGACATGGGCTGCTGATATGCATGCTGTTTGCTTATAATCTCTAAATGCAGGTGTCTTTGACTATAAATTAACCATCAATTTTTACTATCAATTTGCTACTGCCCCCATTCTTTTCAGTTGTTTTTTTGCCATTAAAAATTATAGAAAACGTTTAAGTAGCACTGTTTTTTAAAATGCAGCACTCTCCCGATATGTTCAAAAAGCTGTTCTACAGAAGCTACTTGCTTTCTTGGACTAATCAGAGAAGTTATCAGCATAATGATTAAAAGGATAAAGAAGTAATGGGGAAAAATTATGGACAAGATTTTTGCAAGGCTGATGGCTTGGGGTGACAGAGAGTCAGACCTCACCACAGCTGGTGGCATACTTGTACAGGCAAGGCATCATTCCCGGGTTCATCCACACACCTGATGGGGCAATGCAGACTCCTTCACTCTCTCCCTGCTGACAGGCTGCCAGCAGGCTATTGCACCTTGAATCCTGTGTCCAGTTCTGAGCCCTCCAGTACAAGAAAGACATTGAGGTGCCAGAGCATGTCCAGAGAAGGGTAACAGAGCTGGTGAAGAGTCTGGAAAGTCATACGAGGAGCAGCTGAGGGAGCTGGGGTTGTTTAGCCTGGAGAAAAGGAAGTTCAGGGGATACCTTACTGTTCTCTACAACTACCTGAGAGGAGGTCGTAGCCAGGTGGGGGCAGTTTCTTGCCCCAAGGAACAAGCGACAGGGCCAAGAAGAAACGGTCTCAAGTTGCACCAAAGGTGGTTTAGATTGGTTGTTAGGAAAAATTTCTTTACTGAAAGGGTGGTAAGGCATTGGAACAGGCTGCCCTGGGAAGTGGTGGAATTCCTGGAAGTGTTCAAAAGTTATCTAGATCTGGTAATTGGGGACATGATTTCATAGTGAAGATGGTGGTGCTAAGTTAACAGTTGGACTCGATTTTGGAGGTGTTTTTCAATATGAACTATGCTATGCTTCTATATCCTTTTTTTGACAGTGGAAGTAATTAACATGTGAACAGCTTAGTGTCATCCTGTAATTGAATTTTCCAGATTACAAGAGAATTTTTTTCTAAAGAGCACGCTGCAACTCAGCCAGGCTTGAAGGAGGTTGTTTATGGACTAATTAGTCTATGCACTAATCACTGTGCTGCCGGAGGCCCCGGGCTCTCCCTCGCAGCAGTCACTGCTCCACGGACCGGGGAATTGGCATTTCTCGTCCAGCCTGCGCTGCGTCCCCCGCGCCCTCTCTCCCCTCCTCTTAAAAAAAGGCTGGCGAAGCTGGAGCCGCGCTGAGGGGGTGCTGTGGAGGGAGCCGCGGGGGTGTCGCCGGCGGGGCCGCCCCGGGCGGTGCGTGCGGCGGGGCCGCGCCCGCGCGGGCAGGCGGGGAAACGGCGCGGGCCGCTGGAGCCCCCTGGGGCTGGGCCCTGTGCGGCTTTGCTGGGGTGACCTCGGCCTGCGGCCGCCCTGCCGGGTCCCCCCCGCCCTCAGGGAGAGCGCTCTGTCGGCTGCAAGCAGTGGCAAACCTGTGCGGTTTTTTGTGCTTCTGCAGGAAATACGTGAGGACGCCCTTGTGCGGGGTGAGCCACCGCAGAGAGAAACTGGTCCCGGAGGAACTTGCCAAGAGAGAGAAAGAGCAGCTCTGCTAGACCCAGGGCAAGCAAAGGAGCCTTTGCCAGAAGACTGATTAAAAAAAAGGAAAACGTTCAGCGATCTTCACACACTGATGGAACACATGGTATCGTTATAATACATAAAATATTATCTCTTTCATTTCTTGGTAGAACTTCTTTTACTGGCAGTTTACAGCCAACGTTAAAGATTGCTATAGTTTATAACTAACTGGAAGTCTAGATTCTGTCTGTTTCAAAGCAGCATCACTCAGTTCCCCTGAGGTTAAGCATATCTTATATAGAGAAAATGAATGGAAATTGGAACATTGCACACAGTTTTCGTTATCCATATTCAGTAACAGTTCAGTCTGGAAGAGGTGCAAAGAAGAACTGGAGTGCCAAGGAAAAGGAAGAGTCTCACAGGAGGAGCCCACCAAAGACAGGTCTGTTTAGGCTAGCAGAAATGGGGCTGAAAAAGGTTAACAACTCTCTGTCAGTGCTTTAGAGAAGACGGTGCTGTGGAGCAAAAATGGACAACCATGGAGTGCAACGGATGACATTAGTGCAGAACAACTGGATATGAACTTTCAGTAAGTGAATTTAGAATTCAGCTTAAAGAGACGGAAAAGGATCTTGTTCATCTGAACTTCATTATTTATAACACAGGAGCATGCTCAACTTACAAGAAGAACTTTACATACAGTTTCTCAGGAGGGCCAGGATTCGGTGACCTAGGAAATACTCCTCAGAAAACATAGTCAGATTGTTTAACGTGGGACATTAAATGCATTGTTCTCTACAACTACCTGAAAGGAGGCTGTAGCAAGGTGCGGTTCAGTCTCTTCTCCCAGGTAGCTAGCGACAGGACAAGAGGAAATGACCTCAAGTTGCGCCAGGGGAAGTTCAGGCTGGATATCAGGAAGAATTATTTCACTGAAAGGGTTAAACATTGAAACAGGCTTCCCAGGGAGGTGGTGGAGTCACCATGTCTGGAAGTGTTCAAGAAATTACTGGACATGGCACTTAGTGCTGTGGTTTAGTTGACATGATGGTGTTTGGTCAAAGGTTGGACTCAATGATCTTGGATGTCATTTCCAACTTTCATGATTCTATTATTTGCATAATCAATTATTCTAAACTGAAGATGGCCTTAAAGAAAAGGAGATAGGATTTCTTTAGCCTCCCAGTTCCATGAAAGTTAGAAACTGAAGGTAGAGAGTTGATGCCAAAATCATTTTATTTCTCAACACAGGCCACGCTACACTTTGACTTTTGGATTCAGAAAGTGGAAATTGTACGGTATGTAGCAGCACAAAGGGAGTTCAGGAACGGTAATCACTGCAGATCATAAATTACGTCAAATTCTTGCTTATTGCTTAGCAAGTGCATTCTGAAGTACTCGACAAGCCTCTACAAAGGGTTATCCATATGGCTTCCATAAAAGAACATCAGTCTTTTTTTCTTAGCAGGTTAATAGATGTTGTTAGAGCGATCAGTAGATAAATATTTATCAGCAAATAAATAAATGGTTCTTTGTTTTTTTAAAAAAAAGCATGCTTTGAAAGCATGTTGACTGTCTCAGTAGCCACAAAGCAGCATTTCTTCCAGAATGTAATTGAGAAAGCAAGATTGACACTGTCAACTGGAGTGCAGATACTACTTTGAACTAAACATGTTCCCACTTTATTTGCTGTCTCATAGCATTAAAACCACAGTGATTTACTGACGTAAGATTTTACTTCTGAGTAGAGCAGATCAGGTCTGATCAGATACTCACATGGTTGCACTTCTAGATACTGCCATCACAAATTTATAGGAGCATGAACAGTGAACTTATGTTCAAAACCTGAAAACAAACTATTGAAGCCAAGGCCGTGATTTGCCAGAAGTCACTGAAAATTTAGCTACCTCAGGATGGGAACCTATTGGCCAAATCTCTACCACAACTTCCCTTCATCATAAGCTTTAAGGGAACCAGTATTGAAACCCTGTTGGACTTCTGGTATAAAAATCAGGTAAGTGTCCTTTGGACCTGGGGGGCATCAGGCAAAGCGTGGACAGCTGGTCAAGGGAGGGGATTGTCCCGCTCTACTCTGCACTGGTGCGACCTCACCTGGTGTGCAGTTTTGGGCACCACAATATAAGAAAGATATTAAGCTCTTAGAGAGTGTCCAAAGGAGGGCAACAAAGATGGTGAAGGGCCTTGAGGGGAAGCCGTATGAGAAGCGGATGAGGTCACTTAGTCTGTTCAGCCTGGAGGAGACTGAGCGGAGATCTCATCACAATTTACAACTTCCTTGTGAGGGGAAGAGGAGGGGCAGACACTGATCTCTTCTCTGTGGTGACCAGTGACAGGGCCCGAGGGAATGGCCCGAAGTTGTGTCAGGGGAGGTTTAGGTAGATATTAGGGAAAGGTTCTTCACCCAGAGGGTGAAGTGGTTGGGCACTGGAACAGGCTCCCCAGGGAAGTGGTCACAGCACCAAGCCTGGCAGAGTTCAAGAAGTGTTTGGACAATGCTCTCAGGCACATGTGATTCTTGGGGATGGTTCTGTGCAGGGCCAGGAGTTGGACTTCATGATCCTTGTGGGTCCCTTCCAACTCAGAATATTCAATGGTTCTGTGAAGTAGTTATCACAATGCAGGATTTTTAACTGTGCAGATCCCATGTTATCTAAACCAAGTGAAACTGAATTGCTAGGCCACTGGCTAGCCGGTGAGATTACGGCTGCTTTATTTTTTCTGTCCTGATCCTAGACCCAGCAGTTCTCACAACTACATCATGGATGTCACAAGAAGGGCTGATGTCACGGATGCTTATGATAGTATACCTATCAAGCAAGATAGGCTCAACAAGATGCAGTTTTTGGCATGCACAACATACCAAAGATTAAGTACAACCTTCTCATAATCTTCCATGTGAGCTATTTTGCCACAATCTGTAAGCAACTAGATACCAACATACCAGGACACATGGACAGACAGTGGGGCTGTGCACCTGAGATGTAGGTAACTCAGACTGAAGGCCCTATAGGAAGCAGTAAGCTCAAAAGCCTTTTGCTCTCATTCCTAAGATAAAATTCCACCCTGTATCTCAGGTGCTTCCACCTTTTCCACAGACATGGAAAACTTTATTTTCTAGTACTTTGAATTTTCCAATAAAAAATGAAGACTTGCTTAGAATTTTGTTTGAGGTCTGCAGTTCCAATATCCACTACAAGGGACTAGGAGAAGAGGTCCTTTGCCCCTGCATGGGAGAGAGCCCACAGGAGAGTCTCCTTGCACTTCCGTTACCTCAGCAGTAATAGCTGACTCCATGCTACAGCAGCAGGAATTGGCAAAGGTAAAAGTATTCCTGTAACTTCTACAAATAGTCAGAAAAAGGATACAAAATTGTATTAGAGCTGAGCGATGTAAGTTTCATAGCAGTGTGAAACAGGGAGAGATGGAGAGCTGGGTTTGGAGCAGTGGAAGAGAAACCATGGGTGAGGAGGGTACATGAAATGCAAGGAGAGGTGAATCAGAGATGACTCTGACAGTGGGGAAAAAGGGACAGATGAAGTTTTTAAGTGTAAATATCTCACACATTCAGCATAGAAGGCTTAATGTTTTTACCTTAAATTTTCACACTTAACTTGCGAGGAATTCTAGAATGAGAATGTGGCCAAAACCCACAAGATTTGGTATGGGTTTTTTTTGTTGGTTGGTTTGAGTTCGTTTTGGTTTGGGTTTTTTTCTTTGGGGAGTTTTTTTTTTTATTTGAAATGCTCAGTTCAGCATCCTGATTTTTGCACTTTTGGGATCAGCTTACATTGTGATACGCTGCCTGAACATTTGTAAATGATCTTGTCAAAGTCTGAACCCACCATTTTCTGGGTTTCTGTATGCTAATACCTTCCTCAGTTTTATGGCACTGATATCTATGGAAATCTCTCCACGTGTTTAATGTTTACGCTGCAGGATAGTATCAGTATCATGCGATCTACTGAATCAGCTTCAGAACAAGAAATATAAGGTGACTCTGGGTAGTCTTCCAAATATGCCATTAGTTTATCAGCATCATTCTTATACTAACAAGTGCCTGGGATTAAATTCAGTAATATTTAGTATTACTGTATTTTTAGTAAGACTATATTACAGGAAATTCATCCATTTCCTGATCTGTGACTTTACCAGGTAGTGGATTACTCACTTTTCCAATAGACTCCCCATTTTCTCTAGGTGGCACTGTTTTCTGATAGCTGCCTCTAGATAGCAGACATTTGCACATACAATCCAAGCCTGTACTGTCTTTTAATTT